>NC_072398.2:179345666-179653333 GCF_028858775.2 Pan troglodytes
TATACAAATCACAAGTGTACAGCTCAATGAACAGAAAAGCTCCCCTTGTAACACTCCTAATCATTAACCCAACCCTCCATTCCAAAGATAAATACTATCCTTAGTTCTAATATAACAATTAGTTTAGTCTGTCTTTGAACTTATTTATTTATTTATTTATTTATTTATTTATTTATTTATTTATTTTTGAAACAGAGTCTTACTCTGTTGCCAAGGTTGGACTGCAGTGGCGTGATCTCAGCTCACTGCAACCTCTGCCTCTGAGGCTCAAGTGATATTTGTGCCTCAGCCTCTTGAGTAACTGGGATTACAGGCATGCATCACCACACGCCCGGCTAATTTTTATATTTTTTGTAGAGACAGGGTTCACCATGTTGGCCAAGCTGGTCTCAAACTCCTGGCCTCAAGTGATCCACCCATCCCAGCCTCTCAAAGTGCTGGGATTACAGGCAGGAGTCATCATGCCTGGCCCTGTCTTTGAATTTTATACAAATGGACTCACACCACTTATTTTCCTTTGTGTCTGGCTTCTTTCATGCACCATGTTTGTAAGATTCATCCATATTGTTGCATGAAGCAGTAGTTTGTTCACTTTTATTGCTATATATATGTCATTCCTCTGTATAGACCCACAATTATCAATTCCATTGTGCATGGACATTTATGTTGTTTTCAGTTTTACGTTATTAGAATAAAGCTCCTATGAATATTCTTATTCATATCTTTTGTTATACATGTATTTATATTAAATACAAATCTAGGAAAGTAAATTTGCTAGGTCACAGGATACGCATATATCAGGTTTAGGAGATACTATCAAATCGTCCTCAAAAGTGGTTGTGTCAGCTATACTCCCATCAGTGGTATACGACAGTTTCAACTGTTCCAATAACTTCACTAACAGTTTTTCACCTTAGTTATTCTTGGCAGGTAAGTAGTGACATCTCATAATGGTTTTAACTTCCACTTCCCTAATAACTGACAAGGTTAAGTATGTTTTCATGGTTTTTGACCATTTGAAGATCCTCTTTTGTGAAATAGTTTAAGTTTCTTCTCCATTGACAAGACTGGACTATCTTTTTCTAATGACTTGTAGGAGTTCTTTCTATATCATGGGTATGAGCCCTTCAATGGTTATAAATTAAGCAAGTATCTACTTCTACTCTGTTGCCTGCTTTTGCACTCACATAATGATATCTTTTGATGAAGAATTCTTAACTTTAATGTAGGACAGTGTATTGACTTTACATTTTATAGTTCTGCTTTCTATGTCTCCTTTAAGAAGTCTTTCCCAGTCCCAAGGCCATGAAAATATTCTCCTACATTATCTTCTGGAAGGCTTTACATTTGGATATCAGGTGGAGTAAATCCTCCAATTTAAAAAAAGTTTTTTAATAAATAAACATCTTCAACATAGTCATAGCCAGCCATCCCCAAAGGGGCAGAGGAAAGCAAATCACCATTTCTACTGGGTTCTGTATGTTGGCTGAGAAGGCAGGAATCAGGAATGGATACTCTTGACTCTTCATAAATTTTTAGTCAGCTACACACGTTTTACACACACACACACACACACACTTGCCAGCATAATGACTCAAATGACTAGAAATAAACTGGGATTTGCCAGTCTAAATAAATAGACTGTCATTTATTTAGGTCTTTTTAAATTTCAATAATGTTTTATCATTTCCTGAGTAGAGGTCTCACTCATCTTTTGTTAATATTTATTCCTAAAAATTTGATGCTTTTTGATGCTATTATAAATGTTCTCCATTTTAAAAAATTCATATTCTGATTGCCAGTTGTTAGTATACAGAAATATCACTGATTGGCCGGGTGCGGTGGCTCACGTCTGTAATCCTAGTACTTTGGGAGGCCAAGGCGGGCAGATCATGAGGTCAGGTGATCAAGACCATCCTGGCTAACACGGTGAAACCCCATCTCTACTAAAAATACAAAAAATTAGCCAGGCCTGGTGGTGGGCGCCTGTAGTCCTAGTTACTCAGGAGGCTGAGGCAGGAGAATGGCGTGAACCTGGGAGGTGGAGCTTACAGTGAGCCGAGATCGCGCCACTGCACTCCACCCTGGGCGACAGAGCGAGACTCTGTCTCAAAAAAAAAAAAAAAAAAAAAAAAAATTTGTTGATTTTTATATAATGACTTTGTATCTGGTTATCTTGCTAGATTCAATTCTCAATTCTAATAGTTATATCTATAGATTCTTTTGGATTTTCCATATGCTCGATTAAGTTGCTGTGAATAATAGTCTTATTACTTCTACTCCAAGCCTTACACCTTATATGTCTTTTATTGCTTTATGCATTGGCTAGGACTCCCAACAACAAAAGCAGTCATCGGGTAGAAATTCTAAACCTTCCTGATATGCCCTCCCACCTGAAGACTCACTTGCATCTAAACCCAGCGTGCTTCCTTTCCACTTATCATAATGGAAAAGGTGTCCATTCTTCTATCGAAAACCCAGTCCTTCTACACTCATGCTCCATATCCCTGCCAATTTTCAATTTCTGTCTCTCTCTTCCTGGTCTCTATTTCTCTTCTCTGTCTCTCTCTCTCTTTTTCCCAACTGCATTTACACATACTCAAGACTCAAGTCTTTACACTCTTTAACAACAGCCCTTTTCAATTCCATGTCCTAACCAAGCAATTGGCCAGCCTCTCTCATTCCCTTTTAGTCAAGATTATTCAGCTGTCCAATCCTCTAGTTTATAATTTATTTTAACCTTCCATTCCTTGGAGGATATGTTACCACACCAATGGTTCTTCTTCACCTTCACACAAGGTGACCATACGACCTGGTTTGCCAGGAACAATCCTGGATTATTCCTGTTGTCCTGGCTCAATAATGAATAGATCCCCCTTTCATTCTCAAGCAGTTCTGGTTTAAGGGATGTGGTCACTCTCCGCCACAGCCTAGCCTACAAGGCCCTTAGTGATTTGCTCTATGCCTACCTCTCTATTCTACACTTAAATAGCTTAAGGTTTACCAATTGCCCCAATTTCTCTCCTACCACCATTTTTTGCACATGTTCCCTCTGCCTGAGACATCCTTCCTCTCCCTTTATCTGGGTTTAGAGTATTTTTTTGATTATATCTGGTAAAGCAAAACTCCCTTTGATAATCTATATATGAAATGGTGTTCTGTTAAGAAAAGTTATTTGTTATACTAACCCACAAAAATATCAATGTTTTTCTTTCAACTCCACTTTTATGACCCCCATTGTGCCAACATAATAAACATATACATCTTTCAGTGACCTCTCATGATTTTTTTCTGAAGGTTTCAGATGGTCAACTTCTTAAAGTTCTATCAGTACTTGAGGTCACCAAGGTGCCTGTTGCTCCAGGGTCACACTATCAAGGCACCAAAAAGAAACTAGAGCTACACAGTCTTGTCCCACTGGATGAATTTCCTGACTTTCTCTCTTTTCCTTTTTTTTCTATACACACAGACATACTTCAGACATGAATCATCATTCTGATGCCAAAGACAGAAAGATAGTTTTGCTCTCACGGCTTGGGGTAAAAAAAGAGAAAGAAACAAAATTCTGGCTATTTTGGGGCCAATCTCCCTTTGCGAAAAGTAGGCTGGTGAACTGGTTCCAAAGATAATAAAAAAGAATGATGACTCCTCTGAGACATAGATTGCTCACAGGCTCCTAAAAGGAATGTAGACAGTGCTAAGAATACACAGCATAGCTACTCCCATTATAACTCTACAACCACATACTTTTCATCACTGCTTAAATGACATTGGAAGTCTATTTACATTCACATAGTGCATTTAAATGTGGTCCCTGAGATTTAGGCAGAACAGGTCACTACTCTTCTTTAGAGATTCAGAAACTGAGACTCAGATTTAAAAAAAAATTTTTTTAAGTTTGCCAAAAGTCCAACAACTAAAAGGGAGAAGAATACTAGGTCTTGCAAACCCTGATCCAAAGCCTGTTCTTAACAGGACATGGTGACAGTAAACAATATTCACTAATTACTTCAACAAACTTATTAAATACCTATTCTGGGCCAAGAACAGTAACAGCCAGGGGATACAAAACATGTCTATGCCCTGGAGGAACATACAGTCTAGAGAGGAGTGACAGAATCAATAATATAGAAGGGAGCAGAATGGCTTGCGGTTCAACCTGCTCACTAAAGAAGACACTGCATGGAGGACCTACTTTAGCATCATTCATTCATTGATTCAACAAGTATTTATTGAATTTCTAGGCACTGGCCTAGATGCCAGTAAGAGAGTGGTAAACAATTTGCTTTGCTTTTGCATTCAATATTTTACCTTCTTATTCCCCCTTATATGAATTGAAAGTATGTAACTTTTCTACATTTTGAGAATTCTTTTGCCTTTTTTACTGATTTGTGTGCATTTCGGGGGATTTTCTTTTTGTCTTCTTTATTAATATGCAGGAGTTATTTACATATACACAGAATATTAATCCTTTGCCAATTGATGTATTTTAAGTATTTTCTCTTCTATCCATGAGTTGTCTTTTCCCTTTGACTGTGGTATCTTTTTTTGTTCAAAGGTTTTAAATTTTGAATGTTGTCAAATCCACAAATATTTGCCATTGTGGTTTATGCTTTCTGCTCTATCTTGACATCATAAAGATATCACCTATGCTTTTTTTCTAAGTTTAAAATTTCATTTTATACCTCTTATACATCTGAAATTTGTTTTTGTGTATCACATGGGGTAAAGAGTAATATTCTTTTTTTCATATGGACACCCAATTGATCCAGTTTCATTTACTAAGTGATAATGTCTGATTTGTAACGCTCTATCATATACCAAATTTCCAGCTTTTTCCAAGACCCAAATCCAAATGGTTCTGTTTTTCAGCTTTCTCTTCCATTCCGCTAATCTATTTCTGTCTCTTATAACACCACCATACCATTTTAATTACCATAGTTTCAGTTAAAAACTTAATATCTGGAGTGGCAAGTCCACCAACTCCTTATTCTTTAAAAATATCTCTCCCCTTTCCCAAATTTTAAATGACTTTTAGAATCACCTTGTCAAGTTCTTTGACAGCCTAATTTTGTTGATTTATGCTTTTTTGAGAAATTATCCATTTTCATATAAGCTTTCAAATTTATTGGCAAAATGTATTTGTAGTAGCTTCCTGCCAATTTTTCATCTCTACTATTACGTACTTTTCTTTTTTTCATTCTTAATATTATTTATTTGTGCCTTTGTTTTTTTCCTCCCAATCTAACCAGGGTTTATTTTATTACTTTTTTCACAGAATCACAGTTCAGTTGGTTTATGCTCTCTAGTGTTTATTTCCCATTTCATTAGTGTATTCTTTTTGTTATTTTCTTCTTTCTATTTCCTTTGCTATTTCTTTTCTTTCCCTAATTTTAAAATTTTAATGTTTAGATCATTAATTCTCAATCTGTCTTGTAATATATTCATTTAAGATTATAAATCAGACTTCCATAGATGCAGTTTTAACATGTGGTTTTCTCATTATCGTTCAGACTTAAATATTTCACAATTTCTATTATCATTTCTACTTTCACCAATGAATTATTCAGAAGTATGTGTGTGAGGTGGGTGGCTACTGTTTCATCAAGGGATTTCTAATTTTTTCCATTGTTGTCAAAGAATGTTATCTATGTGATACTGCGTCTTTGGTATTCTCTTTTTCCATAACAATTTAATTTCTTTTCTTAGTATTCTATGTCTGATATTAATTCTGTTTCCCAGCTTTCTTATGGTTAGCACTTGCCTGGAATATATTCTTCCATCACTTTCTTTTTCATTTAATTTTTAATTTGTAATTATGAAATAGTATAAACATTCATAAAATAGAGCACTAATGACATCTATGTACCAATCACAGAGATTAAATAGATGTTTACATCTTGCCCAAGGGAGGATATTTTCAATATTAAATTCATAGAGAAGAGAAAGAGCTTACAAAAAGGCTACTGAATTAACGAGAAAAGCCACAATGAATAGAGTGACTTTTCACTGTGAAATAACAAGACAATTGATAAAAGTTCTTACAGGATACAGATCCAAGGGAAAAAGGAAGACATTCTTACAGTTATACATTAACCTAAAAATAACACCTTATTGCATTGTGAAAAAAAAAAGTGATGGTATCAATGAAATAGGGCACTAACAGAAGTCATTACTGAAAATATTAATATTCTATCATGGTGCACCACCGACCTCTCTTGTGGTAGACTAAAAGAAAAGAGAATAGATAATGCATCTCTCAGGAAATCACATTCAATTCTGATACCTAGCACAACAGGTAAATGGAATACTTAGTTTCACTGGATGGAGTAAAAGAGGGTTACTCTAAATCACATGTGGATTAATAGTTTTCAAAGATGTATAATAAATTTACCATTAAAACTTTGTTTAATATAATTCATTTTTCTTTGGTGATTCCTAAGGCCCTTTAGAATTCTTCAGAATCTGAGATTCATCTGTATTAATAGAAATTATGAATTACAAAAAAAAACTACCATTCATTTAGATCCTATTAAGCTCCAAACACCGTGTTTGAGTACTTTTCAAAATGTATTAACTAATTTGGTACTCACAACACTATGAGTAAATGGCATGATGTCTATTCCAGAGATATGGGAAATAGGGCTCAGAGCTGAAAAGTTGCCTCAAGTCACAACGCCAGAATGTGGCAGAATCCAAGTCTGAATTTCATTACATACATGCCCTGTATTTGTTTTTGCCACTACACCCTACTTTTTTTTTTTTTTCCCTTTGAGACAGGGTCTTGCTCTGTTACCCAGGCTGGAGTGCAGTAGTATGATCTCAGCTCACTGCAGCCTCGACCTCCTGCACTCAAGTGATGCTCCCACCTCAGCCTCCCAAGTAGCTGGGATAGAGGTGTAAGCCACCACACCCAGCCAATTTTGTTCTTTTTTTTTTTTTTTTTTTTTTTGTAGAGAAGAGGTCTCATTATGTTGCCCAGGCTGGTCTCAAACTCCTGGACTCAAGTGATCCTCCTGAATCAGCCTCCCAAAGTGCTGGGATTACAGGCATGAGCCACCAAGCCCGGGCCACACTGCCT
Organism: Pan troglodytes; assembly: GCF_028858775.2. Lineage (NCBI taxonomy): Eukaryota > Metazoa > Chordata > Mammalia > Primates > Hominidae > Pan > Pan troglodytes. The sequence goes on from NC_072398.2 coordinate 179,352,748, forward strand.
CTTTAATGTTGTCAATGTCTCCATTTTCCAGATATTATCTGAAAATGCCAATGTTTTGTTTTTGACTAGTATGAGAGAGGATCAGACCACAGGACTCAAGCAACATTTTACTTCTTCATCAAGGAAAGGGCACCATCTAGTGGCACACACTTCATAACCAACACAAAGAAGGTTTTTCACTTTTCTGCTTTCCTCCACTGGTTTTACACTACCTTATAATGACTTACAGTATCTGAATTCACTCTTCTAGTCCAGAGGAATGGGAGCCTAGTAACATTAAGAATTGAACAGGGCTTTGAAATAAGACCCAAGTCCAATCTCAGATTCACCATTTCTATATGACCTTGATAAGTTACTAAGAGTAGTTTGTGTCTCAGTCTCCTCATCTGCAAAATGAAATATGAGCATTTACCTGACAGGGTTATGATAGGAATGTGTATGAAAATCATCCAGCACAGCACCTGATCTGGGTTTCCTCTATGGTCCCTTTCTCCATTCTCCTTTTATGTACCCTATGTTCACGTGGGTGTTTTGCTTTGTTTTTTTAGAAAATACATCATACCACTGGCTCACATTATGTTTAAGATAAATAACTCCCACAGTTCTTTTGTATGCAAACCATAGTAAAGGCAAATTTCCCAACATTTACTGATTATTTTTATAAATACATAAAATTAACACTAAGCATTTTTGAGTATTTATTATGTGCCAGGCAACTGTGAAACTGAATAGGAACTTATTATCCAAGTGGAGACAACAGAAAAATTAACATGTAATACAATGTAACAAGTAATTTCATGGCTCTAAATTACAAATGTAAAAAAATAGGCCAGGCATGGTCGCTGGTGCCTGTAATTTCCAATGCTTTGGGAGACTGGGTTAGGAGGACTGCCTGAGGTCGGGAGTTAGGAGACTGAGTTAGCAAGACTGCCTGGGCAACACAGTGAGACCTCGTCTCTAAAAAAAAAAAATTTTAATTAGCTAGGTGTGGTGGTGCACACCTGTAGTCCTAGCTACTCAGCAGGTTGAGGCAGGAGGATTGCTTGAGGCCAGGAATTTGGGGATGTAGTGAGCTATAATCGCACCATTGCACTCCAGCCTGGGTGAAAGAGCAAGATCCTGTCAAAAGTTGGGGGGAGAGCGAGGAGGGGGAGGAGAAGCAGGAGTGGGGGAAGAAGGAAAAAAAAATGTAGAGGATGGGGAGAATTAAACCTGTTAGAAGTATGCGGATTAGAAAGGCTTCACATATGAGGTAACATTTGAAAAGTCTCTTAAGCGATGAGCTCATCAGATAGGGGGTGCAGAACTTCCATGATATAAGAAAAAGAAAAAGTCAGAAGCAATGAGGAATGAAGAAGCACAGTGAGGGAACAGGAAGAAACATAGTGTGATTCAAATATAGGATGGGATGGATGGGGCAAGGGCAAGATCAGTAGTGCAGTCAATGATAGCTCATTAAGCTCATTTGGAATCTAGATGCAGTATCACTACCATATTCATCATCGTCATCATCGTTGTCATCCATAGCAGTTACTGTTTCCTATACATACATAATTGCTAAGCCTCACAACAACCATACCAGTTATATCACAGTATCCTCATAAAAGTTAAGAAATGTGCCCAATGTCAGAGTCAGTAAGGGAAGAGCTGAGTAAAATTCAGCCCCAGGTCTCTCTGATTGTTTCTACACCAGTGGTCCCTCTTGGTTACACAACATAATTACCTGGATAATCTGTTTAAAAATAAAGGTTCCAGAACACTACACTAAAGCAGCCTATCTAGAAGGTGGACTTGGTAACTGTATTGTAAACAAACCCTCCAGATATTTCTTGACTAAAAGCCTCGGCAGTTTAATTTTTGGAAAATACTACAAAGCCTAGTAAAATGCACGTGTGTGCACACAGACGGACAAACACACACATACATGTTTCTAATTATTAAGTTCCATCTATGTGCCAGGACCTAATCGTCACAAAATTCTGCAAGAAGAGTATTATCTCCACCTTAAGAAGAGGAAACTAAAGCTCAGGAAGCTTATGATAGCTTCCCTTTTCCACTCAACAAAGGAATGGGTAAAAATGGGAATCAAACACAGGTATATTTGGTTCTTCTCTGTCATGCTGTGTAGTAGGCAGAATTTTAAGAATGACTCTCACAGACCCTTGCCCCTGTATAATCTCCTCCCCTTTGAGTATGGATGAAAACCATGAATATGATATCGCAGGAGTAATTATGTTACATTACATGGCAAAAGGGAGATTATTTGGTGGACCTAATCCGATGTCATCACATGAGGTCTTTTAAAAGCAGAGCATTTTCTGCAGCTGATAGCCAAATGGGAAGTCAGAAAGATTCAGAGCACCAGAAGGATTCAATGCACATCGCTGACATGAAAATGGAGGGGTCTAGGCCACGTGACCAAGAATACGTGCAGCCTCTAGAAGCTGAAAGCAGAACACAACTGACAGCCAACAACAACAAAAAACAAAAAACAAACAGGGCTTCAGTTCTACAATCACAAGGAATTGAATTCTGCAAATGCCCTGAATGAGCCTGGAAGAGGACTCTTCTTCAGAGCCTCCAGATAAGGGCCCAGTCCAGCCAATTCCTTGATTTCAGTCATACGAGACCTTAAGCACAAAACCCAACAGAGATGTCTGACCTATAAAACTGTGAAATATATGGGTGTTTTTGTGTGTATGGTAAAACATACTAACATGAAATTTATTATTTTAACCATTTCTAAGTGTATAGTTCAGTGGCATAAAGGACATTCACATTGTTCATGATGTGATGATCACCATCATCACCATCCATCTCCAGAGCTTTTTCATCTTTCCAAACTGAAAACTCCATACTCATTAAACACTAAGTCCCCATCTCCCGTACTCCCAACCCCTGGAAACCACCATTCTACTTTCTGTCTCTGATTTTGGCTACTCTAGGAATCCCACATAAGTGGAATCATACCCTTTTTGTCTTTTTGTAACTGGCTTATTTCACTTAGTCTAGTGTCCTCAAGGTTCATCTATGTTGCAGCATGTGTCAGAATCTCCTTCCTTTGTAAGACTGAATAATAATAATAATAATAATAGACTGTATTTATATACCACATTTTTTATCCATTCATCAGTGGATGGCCACTTGGATCCTTTCCACCTCTTGGCTACTGTGAATATTGCAAATAATGCTATGAATATTGCAAATAATGCTATATATCCATGTTATATATCCTATGAACATGGATATATAAGCATCTGTTTCAGTCCCTGTTTCCAATTCTTTTGGAAATATACATATAAACACATATATAAGTGGTTGTTTTTGAAGCCAATTCATTACCTTTAAAATTTGGTAAATAATAGGAAATAATCAAGCAGTCATCTTGCCTATTTTAACTGCACCACTGGGTAACCAAATAATAGATGAAATGTCTCCTTATAAAATTATTTCTGATAAAAATTAAAACAAAATGATAGCCTGTCATTATTTTGCAACCCTCAATGAGTTAATGGGTGTAGGTACTGAACATCAATAGCTGCTAATATCAACAAAGGGCAAAAACTAGACACTATGTTCTTGCTGCTAAAAGAACACACCACCACCTACAGTCTTGCCAAAGGGATCAAACCTAAGTCTGATCCAGTCTCTGGATCCAGCTGCCAATTTGCAGCAAAAACAATGGACAGAGGAATGTAGTGAACTGCACCACCGTGCAATCAGTAAAATCTATACTATGGAAAATTCTTATAGGTCAAAGGGTCTGGATTCCTTTTTTTTTTTTTTTCTTTTTTTTCAGACAGGGTCTCAGGGTCTCACTCTGTCACCCAGGCTGGAAGGCAGTGGCACAATTATGGCTCACTACAGCCTTGACTTCCTGGGCTCAAGTGATCCTCCTGCCTCAGTCTCTCAAGTAGCTGGGACTATAGGCATGTGTCACCACATCCAGCTAATTTTTTTAATTTTTTGTAGAGATGGGGATCTCACTATGTTTCCCAGGCTGGTCTCGAACTACTGGGCTCAAATGATCCTCTGCCTCGCTCAGTCTCCCAGTGTTGGGATTAAAGGTGTGAGCTCCAGCACCCAGCCAGTCCAGATTCTTCAACAGACAAATTGTAAACAAAAGACATCAAGTTAAACAAATAGGTAAGAAAACTATAGGACTTAGGGATGCACATTTGGGTAAAAAAGTTATAACCAAATGTAAGAAGTGATTACTTTAGGAGACATATAAGGGATGTAATTTATTTAATTGGGGCATGTGGAGAGGCTTCAGGTGCAGCTGACAAAATTCTATTTCTTAAGGTGGTAGTTAGAAGGGTTAATAATTAATTAAGCTACATTTAAAAGCAAAAACAAAAAAATAAAGACAGACAAAACCAGTGGATTAACTGTAACAATGAGACAGTGGCCTAAATCCAGATGGAATTCAACTGCAGTGCTCTATCAAGACAGTTCTGCTAAAGTCTCACTACTGAACTTATCTCAAGCCAAAAGAGCAGTTAATACCAGACTGACTGGTGACTGAGGTCAACAGCAAGTGCTTAGAAAAGTAATTACACCAAATAGACAAAAGAGAAACCAAAGGAAAATTTTAGGAAAAAAAAATCCAAAAACTAGAAGTTGAATTTTTAAAAATCTTTGTGCTATCACATATATACCATCTGCTTGAAACAGGCCTGTCTCATTTCCATCCTGCAAATCTCCCATACCTACTCCTATCTCAGTGCCAGGATTTTTCTATTATAATTTGGTGTCTTTCTCAGCGGTATTTCCCAGTTCTATCAAGGACTGTTAACAAGGGCAATAATATGTTTACCAAATATATTCACATCTTCAAAAGTAAGGATGCAGAAAAAAAGGTGGAAGAAAGAAGTCAACAGGGTCCTGAAGAAAAGGTTCCTAGAAGCTGATTAACCTAGTTATGATAGAGGCCACTTTTCTTCATATACAATGGGATACTAGAAACTGCATCCCTAGCCATGCATTCTTTCTTGCCTTTACCTATTTGAACAATGGTGGAAACTGAAAGCAGCATGAAGCTATAGGTCCGCACCATAAGGCAGCCACTAGTCACATGTGGCTATTGATCCCCTTCTCTGAAGTAAAGCTAGTCCTAATTGAGATGTACCCTTTGTGTAAAAAACACACTGGATTTTGAATAGTTAGTATGGAAAGAAAGATTGTAAAATATCTTAATTTTTTTTTATTAATCACATGTTAAAATAACAATATTTCAGATATACTGACCTAGATAAAATATTAATTTTGCCTGTTTCTTTTTATTTTTGAAATGTGGCTTACCAGAAAATCTTAAATTATAGATGTGGCTAACATTGTATTTCTACTGGATAGCACTGCTATATATACCATGATTAAATAGTGCTGAACAGGAAAAACAAAGCAGCGGCAGCTAACAGTTGGGATTTTTCCATTTTTTCTACTGTTGATATACCACCAACACTATAACTCACTTAATTTCCAGCCCTTGTCTCTTGTCTGTAAAGTAGAGGTTTAAGAAAATCAGAACATGCATTAAGTCATAAATACAACATTGAATCATGGGCCAAAATAACTGAGTTCTAGTCCTGGTTCTGATACTGACTAACAGTTACTTGGAGAAATCACATTTTCTCTCTGAGACTTAGATACCTGCCCCAACAATTATGTAAGGAAGCTAAACTAAATTTAGACTTCCATAATTCTATCAGAATACAATTTTCTTCTTTCTGTCAAAATTGATTTTCATAAAAATGAATAAATACTCACTCTGAGTCTAACACATCCTCTGCGAGAGCCTCTCATCATTTTGTCCTTGGACTAAAAGAAAAACAAAGCATTCAATGAATAAAACATTAACAGACTGGTAAATTGTTTTTAGAATCATCTGGGGATAAAAGGACAAGATTTACAGTAATACCCATCCCTTCTGCCAATTCCCCTTCCAAAAAGAAACTACTTATGGATAGGAAAATAAACAGATTTTAAATGAAAATGTCATACAGTCTATATAAATTAACCTAATCATAGAACTTTACACTTACCTTTAATGTAACATGTATTACATCATTATTTTCATTCCTTCTTCATTCCCTTAAGTACGAATGTTTCTCATACTTTAGAGAGTCAGAGAACCACCTAGAAGGCTAAGAATCACCTGGAGGTTTAAGAATCACTCCCAGATAATTATTTTGTTTTGTTTTGTTTTGAGATGGAGTCCCGCTTTGTCGCCCAGGCTGGAGTGCAATGTCTCAATCTTGGCTCACTGCAACCTCTGCCTCCTGGGTTCAAGCGATTCTCCTGCCTCAGCCTCCAGAGTAGCTGGGATTACAGGCACCCGCCACCATGCTCAGCTAATTTTTGTGTTTTTGATAGAGACGGGGTTTCACCATGTTGGCCAGGCTGGTCTCGAACTCCTGACCTCAGGTGATCCACCCACCTCGGCCTCCCAAAGTGCTGTGATTACAGGCGTGAGTCACCGCACCCGGCTGCCCCCAGATAATTATGACAAAGGCAAACAGAAGACCATACCTCAAGAAGTATTGCTTTAGCTTTACCTCTGCAATTCCCCAAATGGGTAACATTTTTTGCTTCTGTGACTTCTCATCCAATGTCCCTCAGTTTGGAATTTTCTTGACCCAAATGTTCTGCCTCGTTGTCATTCCAAGCACCTTAGCTCTGTCTGATTTAGATTTCCACCCTGGGCTCCCAGAGTCTTCTGTGTGTTCCCCTATTGTGGCATGCATCACCCTGTGTTATAATTGCTGGTTTACTTCACCCACAAGACTACACATACCTTAGGGGGTAGGAATTGTATCTGACTTATGCCTCAGAACAGTGTCTGGTACACATCAGGTGCTCAAAAAACATTTACTGATGAAATGTAACTTAGCCTTTCTGTGTCTCTTACTAAACTGAGCCAAGCAAAGCCTATGTTATGCAAAAGTGCTATGTTTACATTCAGTAAATATTCCTAAGAGTAAATTAGTCATGTGCAATACAACAAAGTAACATCTCAAATAATGGAAGTTGAACAAATACTTAATACTTGAACAACTGGTATTTTCCTGTACTCCACCTGTGTGAGAAAGCAGCAAAACAAGCCAATATTGAATGATTATGTTTTAAAGATGATTATCCCACATGAAACTATAGATGCCCTACATCCAAAGTCTTGAGCCGTAAGAATTCATGTTCAGAAGTGATTACCGAGATACTAAACAGAGTATTCTTTTTGTTCTAACTATAAATATCAGGACTCATATATTTTAGGAAAAAAATTTCTCAATACCAAGCAGAGTTGAAAAGAGTTCTTTACTAATAACACAGTGAAAGAAAACAGTTGATGAAAACATTCCTTAAGCATTTAGTCACCCTTTTACTGTACCCTATACTTATCTTCCCTTCAAAAGTGTAAAGGAAATACACAAAAATAATAATTAGATTTGAAAATCCCTGATGAGGTTAGAATGCAAAATTAACCCAAACAAGGTAAGAATATATTCATCCTTGATCCTCTTCTACTATAACACAATTTTTTAAATAAAATTACAGTAAACAGAAAAAAGGCAAGACAGGTCCCAGTGGTAATACAACTATTAGGGTTACAAATTAAACAACATTAAGAGGGCCAATTATAATCCTAGTCGTTTCCTAATTTCCTAATCCAGCACTTTGGGAGTCCAAGGCAAGAGGGTCACTTGGGCCCAGGAGTTCGAGGTCGGCCTGGGCAACATGGCGAAACTCTATCTCTACAAAAAATACAAAATATTAGCTAGGTGTGGTGGTACACACCTATAGTCCCAGCTCTCAGGAGGCTGAGAGGTGGGAGGACTGCTTGAGCCAAGGAGGTCAAGGCTGCAGTGAGCCATGACCACACCCCTGCACTCTAGCCTGGGTGACAGAGCAAAACCCTTTTCTCAACAACAACAAAAAAGAAAAAACTAAGAGAGATAACTGAAAATAATTAAAACGAATACAACTAGGAAATAATCACGCAAATCCAGAATGTGTGACATTCTACAAAACAACTGGCTTAGATTCTTGCAAAATGTAAAAAAAAAAAAAAAAAAAAAAAAAAAGACTAACACGTAAACAATCGTAATAGAGCAAAAATAAGTGCTGTGGACTCCAGAAGGCTCCTCCCAGTCAAGGAAAAAGATCAGGGAAGGAAGCAAAACTGAAATGATCAGGTTTCAAGTTTCAACCTGGGGCTTTAAAAAAGAAAGAAAAAAGAAATCTGATAAAAAGAAAAGGAAGGTAGTGGGGGAAAGGCCATTCCAAGACAAGGAAACAACATCAGCGAAGGCACAGATGTAGAAAACTTTACTTTCCTATTCATAGGAGAGTAGATGTACAGACAAGAGCACAGGGTGCAGACAGGAACTTACAGATAAGACTGAAGGCCAGGAACAGTGGCTCACGCTTGTAATCCCAACACTTTGGGAGACTGAGGTGGGCAGATCACTTGACTGAGGCCAGGAGTTCAAGGCCAGCCTGGCTAACGTGGTGAAACCCTATCTCTACTAAAAATACAAAAATTAGCTGGGCATGGTGGTGCACACCTGTAATCCCAGCTACTCGGGAGGCTGAAGTAGGAGAATCCCTTGAACCTGGGAGGCGGAGGTTGCAGTGAGCCGAGATGGCGCTGCTGCACTCCATCCTGGGAAACAGTGTGACTGTTTCAAAAAAATTAAAATTAAACATTTTTAAAAATGAGGCTGAAAAGAAGATTACAGGGACCAGATCCTGAAGGGTCTGAAAAAAAACATGGAGTAGTTAAGGAAATTTAACTTTATTCAATAGTTAATGGGGAGCTACTAAAGGTTTACAAAGAGGGCAATAGCATTCTTAAAGGTGTGTTTTAGCAAAATAACACCGTTAAATAAGAGGACTTGGAGAAAGGGATAATAGCAACATTAATAATAACAATAGCAGAAGCAGCAGATGCTCACTCATTGCTGCCCCTTATGTAACAGGCACTTTATATACAGTAAACCTTACAAGCCTTTGCATGGTAAGAATTATTCCTATATTAAAAATGAAAATGACACTAGGGATATCAAGTAAGTTACCCAGTGTTACATATGTAAAATGTGGCTGAGTTGCACAGTTGGAGATGCCTGTCCGGCAAATCATTCTCCCAGACCTTATCTGAGCTGTAATAGCATCAAATTATCCTCTTTCACAATAGCACAGGGCCCTCTCCCTCCCTCTCTCCACTCAGCTTTAATGCGGGGCTATAGGGAAGCTGGTGTGACTGCTTCCACCAGACATAGCCTTTTCTGATAAAGGAAGCTGACCAATCACAGGACCCACTACCCCACAGGGAAGGACAGAGTCATCTCCCAGGAAGTTTTTCAACCGGGGCAAAGGGAAGAGCTCCCTCCTATCTGCTCTTGAAGCTGTGAGGTACAGAGGCCACTGGTCCTGTGCCTTCTATGCGAAGAAAGCAAGCCTACACAGCAAGAGAAGCACAGAGATAAGGAGGAAAGTCCCAGCTGCCAGTGATCTTCAGCTACCTCCTGGTCTGAAGCAAATCTGTCTAAGCCAATGCCATTCACCAAATATTAGGTTATTTCTGATGAATCCTAGTAGCTTCCGGTAATGAAAGAAAGGTAGCTGACATAACGCCAGCAATCTTCCTACTGAGTGTTATCTTACCAATGTTCTGAAACCTGCTAACAAATGTCCTTTTTTAAGCAAATTGGCACAAATAGATATGTGGTCTACAGCCCAGTAACTGTCACTCTCTCTGCCTCCAGCTACAAGGCCCGGTACCTTAAAAAAGGACCACTCTGAAATGAATGCTACTGTCTTTTCGGCTGGATGACAAAACAGGATTACCCCCATGAAGTGGGAATATCGAACTGATATGTTCTACTCGGAAGGGGTTCTCGGGCTACTCCTGAGCTCAAGCAATCCACCTGCCTCGGCCTCCCAAGGTGCTGGGATTACAGGTGCAAGCCACTGTGCCTAGCCAAAAGTTGGTTCTTTAAAAAATCAACAAAATTGATAAATCATTAGCTAGACTGACCAAGGAAAAAAAAGGGGATTCAAAGTACTAAAATCAGGAACGAAAGAAAAAAAACATTATTACCAATCTTACAAAAACAAAAAAATTCTAAGGAAATACAATGAACAACAAATTAGATGAAACCAATAAATTCCAAGAAAGATATAAACTGCCAAAACGGACTAAAGAAAAAATAGAAAATCTGAATAGACGTAAAATAAGTATAAAGACTGAATTAGTAATCAAAAAACTTCTCACAAAGAAAAGCGCAGGCCCAGATGGTGAGTTCTATAAAATGTTTAAAGAATTAACGACATACCTTCACAAACTCTTCCAAAATATAGAAGAGCGAACACTTTCCAATTTTTCTATAAAGCTAGTATTATTCTAATACCAAAACCAGAAAAAAAATCGTACGTAAAAAACAGTATCTGTTTCTAATATAGATGGACAAATTCTCAACAAAATACTAGCAAACAAAATCCAGCAAGATATAAAAAGGATTATATACTATGACCAAGTGGGATTTATCCCAAGAATACAAGGTTGAGTCAACGTATAAGAAACAATCAATATAATATACCATATTAATAAAATAAAGAACAAAAATCACATGATCATCTCAAAAGACACAGAAAAGGTACTTTTAAAAAAATCTAACACCATTTCATGATAAAAACCACTCAACAAACTACAAACAGAAGGGAACTTCTTTGACTTAATAAGGGGCATCTATGAAAAGCCCAAGGTAACCGCATATGTAATGATGAAAGATTAAAAGCTTTATACCTAAGAACAAGACAAAAATGTCTTATCTTGCTACTCCTGCTCAACACTGTACTGGAGGTACTAGCCAGAGAAATCAGGCAAGAAAAGGAAATAAAGGCATCTAGATTAGAAAGGAAGAGTTTAAAGTATTTCTGTTTGAAGAAGACATAACCTTACATATAGAAAATCCTAGGGGGCTGGGTGCAATGGATCACACCTGTAATCCCAGCACTTTGGGAGGCTGCGACAGGTGGATCACTTGAGGTCAGAAGTTCAAGACCAGCCTGGCCAACATGGTGAAACCCCATGTCTACTAAAAATACAAAAATTAGCTGGGAGTGGTGGGCGCCTGTAGTCCCAGCTACTCAGGAGGCTGAGGCTAGAGAATCGCTTGAACCCAGGAGGTTGTAGTGAGCCGAGATTGTGCCACTGCACTCCAGCCTGGGCAATAGAGCAAAACTCCGTCTCAAAAACAAAAAACAACAACAACAAAGAAAATCCTAAGGAATCCACACCAAAAACAAACTATTAGAGCTAATAAATGAGCTCACCAAAGTTTCAAACAGAAATTCAATAACAAAAATTAATTGTATTTTTATACTTTTAGATTTAAAAAATTTGGAGATATAACTAAGAAAACAATTCCATTTATAATAGCATCAAAAGGTAAAATACTTAGTAGTAAATTTAATAAAAGAAGCATAAGACTTGTACACTGAAAACTACAAAACAACACAAGGAAATTAAAGAAGACCTAAATAAATAGAAAGATACCTCATGCTCTTAGATTGAAAGACTTAATGTTGTTAAGATGGCAGTACTCCCTAAATTGATTTACAGATTCAATATAATACCTATCAAAATCCTAACTCCCCTTTTCTGTTGTAGAAATTGATAAGGTGATGCTAAAATTCAGTGGTTTTGCAAGGGACCCAGAATAGCCAGAACAAACTTCAAAAAAAGAACATTGGAGGACTCACACTTCTCAATTCCAAAATGCAACACAAAACCACAGTAATAATAGACAGTGTGGTACTGACATTAGGATATGCATAGGATCAATGGAATAGAATTGCAAGTATAGAAATAAACCCATACATACATAATCAAGTGATTTTTTTTTACAAGAGTGCCAAGACTATCCAATAGGGAATAGTCTTTCCAACAAATGATGATTAAACCATATGTAAAAGAATGAAGCTGGATACCTACCCTATGCCATAAAAAAAAGTTAACTCAAAATGGATCCAAGACCTAAATTTAAAGGGTAAAACTAATAAGTTCTTAGATAAAAATGTAGGTATAAATCTTTGTGACCTTGGAATCAGCAATGGTTACATGATACCAAAAGCACAAGCAATAAAAGAAATATTAATAAACTGGGCATCATCAAAATTAAAAACATTTGTCCTTAAAGAACACTATCACACTAAGGAAGGAGGATCCCTTGAGCCCAGGAGTTTGAGGTTATGATGAGCTATAATCATGCCACTGCACCATAGCCTGGGCAACAGAATGAGACCATGTCTTTAAAAAAAAACCAACCAAACAAACAAAAAACACTACCAAGAAAGTGAAAAGACAAACCAAAGAATGAGAGAAAATATTTGCAAATCATATATATCTGGGTAGGGGTATAGTATCGAGAATATATACAGAACTCGTACAACTCAACAATAAAAAGACAACCCAATTTAAAAATGGGCAAAGGATGTGAGTAGATATTTTGCCTAAGAAAATCAAGTTAAGAAGATAGTTTCAGCTGGTGATAAGTGTTAAGAAAATAAAGGAAGGTGATTGTCTTAGTGCATCTTGTGCTACTATAACAGAATACCAGAGACTGCATAATTTATAACAGAAATTTATTTTCTCAAGTTTTAAGGGGCTGGGAATTCCAAGATCCAAGCACCAGCATCTGGTGAGAGCCCTCTTATTTATCGCAGAGCAGAGGGTGGAAAGGCAAAGAGTACAAGTGAGCGAGCCCTTTTTGTGATGGCGTTGATCTGTTTACAAGGGGACTGCCTAAACACTTTCCATTAGCCCCCACTTCCCAACACTGTTGCAGTGTTGCAGTTAAGTTTCCAACACATGAATGCTGGGGGACACATTTAAATTAGAGCAGTGATGATCAGAAAGTTATTGTTGGGAAAGGAGGTTCTATTTTAACTTAAGTAGCTTGAAAAAGCTCTTCAAGGAGTTGATACAAGAACTGAGATTTGAATTAGAGGACCGAGTAAAGTGAAGAATCTGCGGGCAAAGTCCCAGGCAGAGGGAAGAGCAGGAAATGATTCATCAGTAGACTTGCTCTCCCATTCTCGGCAAGGGCTATTTCACATTTTCTCCACTCTCTCCCTCAGCACATCTCCACCTGGCTTTCTCAAAGGCATTTAAAACTCAACATGGGCTGGGCGCGGTGGCTCACGTCTATAATCCCAGCACTTTGGGAGGCCGAGGCGGACGGATCACATGAGGTCAAGACCAGCCTGGCCAACATGGTGAAACCCTGTCTCTACTAAAAGTACAAAAATTAGCCGGATGTGGTGGCACACGCCTGTAATCCCAGCTACTAGGGAGGCTGAGGCAGCTAGAATTGCTTGAACCTGGGAGACAGAGGTTGCAGTGAGCCGAGATTGCGCCACTACACTCCAGCCTGGGCAACAGCGCAAGACTCCGTCTCAAAAACAAAACAAAACAAAACTCAACATGTATAAAACTAACTCGTGATCCTGTCTCTCTTCCATCCAATCAATCAAAGTCCCCTCATTTCTGTCTCATAAAAGCTCTCAAATCTTCTTTCATGAGGTCATAAGGGAAAAAGAAAAACAAACTCTCAAAACCTTTCATTTAACCTCATCTCTACCATCAACCACCCCAATCCAGCCCTCTACAATACATCCCAATATTGTATCACCTGCTTTTTTTTTTTTTTTTAGACAAGGTCTCACTCTGTTGCCCAGGCTGGAGTACAGTGGCACAATTTTGGCTCACTGTAACCTCTGCCTCCTAGGCTCAAGTGATCCTCCCACCTCAGCCTCCAGAGTAGCTGGGACTACAGGCACGTGCCACCACACCCAGCTAATTTTTTTTTTCCTTGTAGAGAAGGGGTTTTGCCTTGTTGCCCAAGCTGCCTCAAACGCCTGGGCTCAAGCGATCTACCCACCTCAGCCTCCCAAAGTGCTGAGACTACAGGAGTGAGCCACCGTACCCAGCCTGTATCACCTTCTAATTCTTCTCTATCTCTTCTTCCTCTCCTCCAATCCTTTCTCCACACAGGAGCCAGGAGTCTTTTCAAAACATGAATCTGATCAGGTTACTTCATCGATTAAAAAACAAAACAAGCAAGCAAGCAAAAAAAAGTACTTCATGGCTCTACATTGCACTTAAAATATAATGCACATTTATCAATTTGCTCTCTCTAGAGACCCTGCTTGGCCTGGCTCCAGCCTACCTCAAAATACCCCATCATCCCTGGGCCCCACCCACACTCATCTTTCAGTTCCCTGAACCAGCCAATCACTTTCTTGCCTAAGGACTTTTACATGGATTGTTCTCATTGCCTGAAGTGCCTTTACTCATCTACCCTCACTCTTTTTACTGGCTAATTCCTACTTACCCTCAGTTCCCTGAGGAGGGAAGCTTTACCTGAACCTCTAGAGCAGATAGCCAACCCTTCACTTCTAACAAGGATATAATAAAACCCTTTTTTTCCCATAATACTGTGGGAAAATAAAATCCTATGGGCTTGAGTGTATCCCCCAAAAGTTCATGTGTTAGAAACCTAATCCCTCCATCCTCATGAATAGATTAATGAGGACTCTGTCCTCCTTGATGGATTAATGTCACTATTACAGGAGTGTGCTCTTTATTGATGGAGTGACTTTGTCGTAAAAGCAATTTCCCTCACCTCTCTTGCTCTACCTCTCTCACCATGTGATGCCCTCCACCATGTTATGAAGCAGCAAGAAGACACTATGCTCTTCCAGTTGCTAAAACCATGAGCCAAAATAAACTTTTTTCCTTTATAAATTATCTAGTCTGTGGTATTCTGTTATAGCAACAGAAAACAGACTAAGACATAAAATGTCCATGGATTTCTCAATGTTCTTCTAAAAAGCTCTAGGGTCCTAGCAACATTTCTGCAAGCCATAAGGATTAGATCTTTTGTTTTCAACTGGTCTGGAAGGATAATAAAACCCTCTCTCATTTCCCAGAGAAGTTTAAAAGGTTACAGCCTGGAGCAGTTCCCTAGGCCAAGCTTCCAAGGTGCTAAGAAAAGGGGTACAGCTATCTCCCTAGATATTTGTATGTAAAAAGAGATAAAACTCCAGATATGCCAAAGGGTTGGAGTTAGGATTTAGGCTTATTACCTTTCCTAAGTGACCGTTTCATGAGGGGAGGGGGACAGTTGCCTATTTCCCCTTCATAGGAGAGAAAAATAATTTTTCCTTGTCCCCCACCTACAGAGTGTCTGGCTACTCACGCAGGACAATTGACCTGGCTTTTATAGCATCATCCTAGGGGTAAGGACTAGGGCAAAAGCAGGCCAATACATTTATTATTATGAAATGTCTCTGATCCAGAATACCTTGTGTGCATTCATGATAAAATTAACAAAGATAAATAATTAAGAGCCTGCCAAGTACTTTATAAATCTGTAATTAAACAATTCTGAAATTACTTAATTTCATCATCCCTATTAGCCTTAAATTCTAGGAGAATATTGACCTATTACACAGAGGAAACTCAAAAAATATTGAATAAATGATAGGACGGAGACACATAAGTACAGCTAGCCATTTAAATTTTCATTAACGTAACCCTCAATTTTATGTACTATGCCTCAACAGCCAGTAATTTGAAGCTTCTATTATTATTCTGATTATGTTGGTCAGAAAATTAAAATCGGCTGCCCAAAGACAAATTAAACTTCACAGATTTTAGTGTGTTACTAAGTCTGTTAAACCTGCCTCAAATGAAAAAAAAACATTTGGCCTTTACGCTAGCTACCATCTTTATAACCACTTGACACTTACCTTTTTTAAAAGTCAGTACTTTTTCTGTAAAGAAACATCTAAGGAATGCTGATTCCAAACATTCTAATCAATACTGTGTGCCTAGCTCTAGGCAGCAAACACCTTAGGATATCTAGATTCTCTTCGATATACTGTCAGTGTGAAAATCAATTTATTCTGTAGATCTAAACAGATATTTATCTCGGCATTGACCCGGTGCTCCCAGGAAGCTGAGAAACAGATCCTAACCTCCAACTGTTACATTATCAAAATAGTTGGTGATATAATCAACACATTTGTAAGGCCCTGCTAGAAGTAATCTAGGATGGGGTTAAGCAACCAAAAGCAGCTTTTTGCTGGCTATAAATAAAGAACCTTCTGGAAATCAGTAAATTAATAAAATCAGAAACAATTTTTATTTTCCCAGGGTAAGAAATTTCTGAAAGAGTCACATAAGTCTATCAGAAAGTAGAACTTATCTTGCCAAAATTAATTTCACAAACTATTCTAGAAAATATCCTTCTATGGCTTACTTAATGTGAGAAACATGTATTTATAGGAATACATACTGTAGTGGACTGAATGTTTACATCCCCCCAAAGTTCATATGTTGAAATCCCAACCCCTAAGGTGATGGTATTAGGAGGTGCGCCTTTGGGAAGTGATTAGGTCACAAGGGCAGAGCCCTCATGAATGGGATTAATTCCCTTATAAAAGAGGCCCCAGTCAGAGCAAGGTAATGACCAACAATGAGATGACCTGCATTCTCAAGAGAATAGCTCATAATAATCTCAAATCACACAGCGGTCTGCCTGCTTGGTCCATTTCTTAAATCCTTAGGAAAAAGTAATTGTAAGAACATACTAAGAACTATTTAGCTAAATGTCAGTCTTAAATCTGCTTTAATATGGCAACGCACAGTGGCTCACACCTGTAATTTCAGCATTTTGGAGGCTGAGGCAGGGGGATCACTTCAGGCCAGGAGTTGGAGACCAGCCTGGGCAACATAGTGAGAACCCATCTCTAAAAAAAAAAAAAATTTTTTTAATTAGCCAGGTGTGGTGGCACACACCTGTAATCCTAGGTACTCAGGGGGCTGCAGTGGAAGGATCCTGTTAGCCCAGGAGTTAGAGGTTACAATGCACTGCACTCCAGTCTGGGCATCAGAGTGAGAGCCTGTTTCAAAAAAAAAAAAAATTATCTTTACATTACTATTATTCCCACCCTATCTTTCAGAACCTAATTAATGCCTGGGACCTGGAAGGTATTATTAATAGATAAATGTCTGCTCAATGAATGGTCCCAGACCACTTTCCCAGTTATCTTACTCATCCAACAAACATAATTCACTCAAAATATGCCCATTCAGTCCCAATTCAAGCTATTCAACACTCCCAAGTAACACAGGGGAAACCTTTTCCCCGGTTCTGTTAACTTTCAGTCCTCTTCAATCAAATTTTTACAACTGTATTTTAAATTATTACAATAAAACAATTAGAGATTAATAATATCTAATAAAAAGCACTAAATCAAAAGCACAAAAGTAACTACTTGATTATATCTTGATTGTAACTACTTAATTATATCTCCAACAGGACTGCAAGCTTTTAGAAGATTAATTCAGTTTATTCCTAGCACATACTGAGTACTAAAAACATCTTATTAAGTTTAAAAGTTAACTCATAAAATCTAGCTTGGTGCCAGTATATACTGCAATCAATAAAAACCTGTTTAATTGGAAATATAAATATGAATTTACAAAGTAAATGTGTCTGAAAAAGTTTTGTGCAAACATATTTAAAATTCAGTAAGGAAGATTTCCTTGCCATTTACATTAATTCTACAATCCTTTTATAAAGCAAAGAATGGCCGAGTATGGTGGCTCATGCCATAATCCCAGCACTTTGGGAGGCTGAAGTGGGAGGATTGCTTGAGCTCAGGAATTTGAGACCAGCCTGGGCAACATAGTGAGACTTCCTCTTTACTAAAATTTTAAAAAAATAAAAATTAGCCAGACATGGTGGTGTGTGCCTATAGTCCCAGCTACTGGAGGGCTGAGGCAGGAGGATTGCCTGAGCCCAGGAGGTCAAGGCTGCAATGACCCCTGACTGCGCCACTGCACTCCAGCCTGGACCACAGAGCGAGACCCTATCTCAAAAAAAAAAAAAAAAAAAAAAAAAAAAAAAAAAAAAACTAGGAATGCCTCCCCGAATCTGTTACATGAGGACACTTAAATTTATTTGAATGTTAATTTTACTTTGCTTAAAGTACACTGTGTTGAAGATCAAGCAATAAACTCACTGACTTGCTATGAATCTCTCACAGCTAAAAGTGAGGTCTCCTTCTGAACTTATTAATACACAGCATGCCATATTACTTTTCTTAAGGCACTTATTATTTCTGTCTTACATGATAATAACGTATGTGCATGTCTCATCACTTCTCCCAAAGGTAGTTTCTGACTCATCCTTGTCCCCACCGCCCCAACTCAATATGCTACCCTTGCTACACTGTACTTTGCAAAGAACATTTAATATGTTGATGGTAGAAGACCTGGGGACAATGAATGTGGACAAATGTCACAACAGTTCCTCTCCTTTACGCATAAATGTAAACACTGTTTCCACATTGAGAGACATGTTAGTTCATTTCCAAGTGCATATGAGGTTGCACACATAGCCAGTGTTGTACCTTGGACCATCTACTACTGGCACACAGGAGGAAAACTTGACAGGCAAACTAACCCATGAAGACAGGAATCACAAGATGCTGGTTCTAGGGCATGGGACAGACAGGAAAGGGACAGGAGGGAATTTTGCAGGAAGATAACAATGCTTCATATTTTGATTGGGATATTAGTGACAAGGCTGTAAATAAATGCAAAGACTCATCTAATTATACGCTTAAAATATGTGTTTTTTACTGGAAGAAAATTATACGTCAATAAAAGTAAATTAATAAATAGTACTTGACAAAATTCTACAAAGATACACTAATTACAACAATTACAAAATAGGAAATGATAGCAGCAACTCTCACTCACTCCTGTAGTTTTTTTTTTTTAAGGCATTCTTGCTATGTTGGCCAGTCTGGTCTTGAACTCCTGACCTCAAGCAATCCTCTGGACTTGGCCTCCCAAAGTGCTAAGATTACAGGTGTGAGCCACTGCATCTGTTCAGATTTTTATTTTTATTTTTATGAGACAGGGTCTTACTCTGTCACCTAGGCTGGAGTGCAGTGGTGCAATCATAGCTCACTACAGGAGCACATCACCACACCCAGCTAATATTTTTGTATTTTTTGTAGTGACAGGGTTTCATCATGTTGCCCAGGCTGGTCTCTAACTCCTGAACTCAAGGGATCTGCCTGCCTCAGCCTCTCAAAGTGATAGGATTACAGGTATGAGCCACCGTGCCCTGCCTTTCTTTTCTTTAAAAAAAATTTTTTTTATACAGGCAGGGTCTCGCTATGTTGTTCAGGCTGGTCTCAAATTCCTGGCCTCGAGCAGTACTGGGATTACAGGTGTGAGCCACCACACCCAGAATGTAGTCTCCTTTCTATTTAAGAGAGCACGGACTCCTAAAGCCATCCTGATAGCATTTAATGTACTAGAGACCCTTCCCCAGTTACTGCCTTGGGACAGTCAATAGCCCCAAATGTCATTATGCTTCCAGAAAGCTACACCAACAAAAACTCTTGAGTAGTCACAGACTCACAATAATGGAGAAATTTTCCCCATCACTCATCCTTCAAGTTATCATAGATAACTATCTCATCCTTCCCTCCTTTCCCTGTCAGTTACAGATGGTCTCATTTTGAGCATCAGATTTAATGTCTATTGATTCAATATACAAAAATATATCAGTAAACAAGGTAACGGTGATTTTGGGGGTCTCTCCAAGATCCTGGGAACAAGGCTGCCTTCCCTTAAAGAAAAGAGACATATATCAAAACAGAGATATATACAAGATCATCTTTAAGAGATGGAACAGCCTGGAGATCATTATACTAAGTATTTTAGAACTAGAGAAAGAAGGCCAGAACTAATATCAGAAGGCAAGGATAGAAGTTTTTTTGACCCAAAGATTAAACCTGTTACATTCTGGTAATAGGTATGTCTCTAACATGGAGATACTGCATCTTGATGTCAATATCTAATGCCACTAAATACCTATAACATATAACTTTGGTCTGATGCTGCTTATAATTTGGCATCCCAAAGAGTTTGCATTCAGAGAATAAATGTATCAGTTAGATAGCCTAAATGTAGAGTCTTCTTAAGTTATATTTCTTGTTGTGAATTAATAAATTGGAATACTGATTCATATAATGGTGACCACTGTGTACATTTAGTGAATATTACTATGTCAAACACCTCCATAAACTTTAGCTTTTTGTTATCATTTACTGAGCACTTATGTGCCAGACACTGTGCTAGTGCTTTAAATACTATTTTATTTAATTCTCACAATGATCTTACGATATTGGTTCTTTTATCATACCCATTTTATTTATTTTTATTTATTTATTTTTTTGAGACAGAGTTTCACTCTTGTTGCCCAGGCTGGAGTGCAGTGGTGTGATCTCGGCTCACTGTAGCCTCTGATTCTCCTGCCTCAGCCTCCTGAGTAGCTGGGATTAAAGGCATGCACCACCAAGCCCGGCTAATTTTGTATTTTTAGTAGAGACGGTGATTCACCATGTTAGTCAGGCTGTTCTTGAACTCCTGACCTCATGTGATCCACCCACCTCAGCCTCCCAAAGTGGTGGATTATAGGCGTGAGCCAACATGCCTGGCATGTTATGCTCATTTTATAACTGAGGAATCAGTGACAGAAAGGTTGGAGTAACTTGTCCACAGACTCACAGATAGCAAGTGAGAGAAACAGGATTTGAACCTAGGTATGGATCCAAAGGTACATTTGTACCACAGTCACTATAAACCTGGTTAATTTAAGTCTTCCTTAAAGGTTTTTCTCAACCACAAAGGCTGGGTGTAAAATCAGTGATCTTTCTGAATTCAGAGGAGTATGTCACCCTGTAAAGCCTCTCAGCAGTGCCTCAGAGGGCGGTAATGCTGACTTCTGAACCATCTCTAGCATGTAAATTCCTAGGTCACTAGATTACAAATACATGTCCACATCCCTTATCCCAAGACCTTTGGATCAGATGTGTTTTGGAAATGACAATTTTATTTATTTATTTATTTATTTTTAAAGTAGAGATAGAGTGTTACTCTGTTGCCCAGGCTGGCCTTGAACTCCTGGCCTCAAGTGATCCTCTCACCTTGGCCTCCCAAAATGCTAAGATGACAGGCATGAGCCACTGTGCCCAGCCTTCACAATTTTAGAAAGGTAAGACAATTTGGGCTGGGTGTGGTGGGTCATACCTGCAATCCCAGCATTTTGGGAGGCCGAGCCAGGAGGATTACTTGGGCTCACAAGTTCAAGACCAACCTGGACAACATGGTGAAACCCCATCTCTACAAAAAATACAAAAATGAGCCTGGTGTGGCAGTGTGCACCTGTAGTCCCAGCTACTTGGGAGGCTGAGGTGGGAGGATGGTTTCAGCCTAGGAGGCAGAGGATGCAGTGAGCTGAATCATGCCATTGCACTCCAGCCTGGGTGATAGGGCCAGACTTTGTCTCAAAGGGGAAAAAAAAAAAAAAAAAAAAAGAATGAAGTGGCATCCAGGAGAGGTGGCAAATGCCTATATTCCTAGTTACTGGGGAGGCTGAGGTGGAAGGATTACTTGAGCCTAGGAGTTTGAGGCTACAGTGAACTATGATCATGCCACTAAACTCCAGCCTGGATAACGAAGCAAGACCCTGTCTCAAAAAAAAAAAAACAAGAGAGAGAGAGGAAGGAAGGAAGGAAGAAAGGAAGGAAGGATTGATTTTAGAAAGGATACACACACACACACACACACACACACACACATATACATACATACAGTACATAAATTGTGTCACCTGCAGTGAGGTCTAGGGTAGCCAAGGATATTAATTCCACAACCAAGCATATTAATATATCTATAGTACAACAAACAAATATTTACACTAAGCATGATAAAGATTATAAATAGCCACACATCAGTTCAAGATAGGCTTTACTTCCAAATGAGCGTATCATAAATTTAGGGGGAAAAATCTTTTTAATTCAGGGCTGTAGAGATTTCAAAATTGCAGGCAGAGGATTGTGGACATATGGACTTTGATCTAGTGGCCTATAACATTGTCAGGTCTCAGGTTTTTCACTGTTTTTAAAAAAGGATAATTTTATCTTCAAGTCAGAATTTCAGGACAACAGGTGAGTGGAGAGAACCACTTTCACGGAGCTCAATTAAGCACAGCCATGATGACTTAGGGTTTTTGCATCCCTTATAAAGTTAAATATTAAAAACTAAATAGTAGCCCAAGTTCTGCAAACTACTGATAGCATGTTAGTAATATATGCTGCACCTTGAAGGAAATCAAAATATACCACCGCAAAATATACTTCTTTGGCATATTTTGAGATAGCTATTCTCAGAGGGGCTGCAGACACGAGAATAACTCTGAAAAGCTGTACTTTGGTAGGGGAGACTTGTATCTGCAGAGGTAATCTACATTAGTGGAGTAACAGCGAGGTGCAAACACCTTTTTCTGAGACCTCCTTATCTGCCTTATCTAATCTAGGAAGATTACCTCACAGGAAAAGGAGACCAAAGTTCTGACATTTTTTTTTTTAATAGAGATGGGGTCTATCTATGTTGCCCAGGCTGAACTCAAACTTCCGGGCTCAAGGGATCTTCCTAACTCAGCCTCTCCAGTGGCTGGGACTATAGGTATGACCCATCACACTCTGCTCTTGACACACTTTTCGAAGTCTGACAGAGAAACTTTTCCCACAGGTAAAATGATCTACTGAGAGATTTCTCCTGCATAACAAGACGGCCCAGCCCTTGCTGGCCATGGGATATGTTTGCCTGTGTCTCCACCCAAATCTCATCTTGAATTGTAGCTCCCGTAATTCCCACATGTTGTAGGAGGGACCTGGTGAGAGATAATTGAATCATAGGGCCAGTTTCCCCCATACTGTTTCTTGTGGTAGTGAAAAAGTCTCATGAGATCTGATGGTTTTCAGCGGTTTCCCTCTTCCCTTGGTTCTTATTCTCTCTTTGCCTGCCCCAGTGTAAGACATGCTTTTCGCCTTCTACCACGATTGTGAGGCCACCCCAGCCACGTGGAACTGAGAGTCCATTAAACCTCTTTTTCTTTATAGATTACCCAGTCTCAGGTATGGCTCTGTCAGCAGCGTGAGAACAGACTAATACACCATGTTTCCTCCTCTCACTCTCTCATACACTGCAGCAACCCCTTCCCCACAACCCCAGGATACCCTTAACCCTCTATTCCTTTCTGTATGGTATAAAACTTCAGTTGGCCTTTCTTTGAGTATCATATTTTGTATGGCTCCCATGCTTATGCACGTGAATAAATTTGTATACCTTTTCTCCTGTTAATCTGGTGACTGTCAACTCACTTCAGCCGACTTGGATTCAAACCTTCAGAGGGAAAGTTTCAACTTCCCTACAACCTCGACACAGATTTTCTATTTTTGTTTTGTTTTTCACATACCACCCAAAATACTAAATATTGACTTGTGTTTATTCACAGAGTTGATTAAAGGAAATAATGAGGGAGTGTTAAACTCTGTTTTATGCTCCTCCACCATCAGTACTTCTCCCACCAAACTGTGAAATGACAATCCAGTATTAACATTCAAGTTCACTCCTCTACCAAAAATTGCCCAAGGACCTTTTTCCCTATTTAGCAAAGACTAATAGAGGGCCCAGAATAACAAGATTATAAAAA
Source organism: Pan troglodytes (assembly GCF_028858775.2). NCBI lineage: Eukaryota > Metazoa > Chordata > Mammalia > Primates > Hominidae > Pan > Pan troglodytes. Next base: position 179,376,399 of record NC_072398.2, read on the forward strand.
GGGAACAAGAAGAACACTACAAAAATGTATAGAAGATAGAAAAATTTGTGCAACACACAAAAATGTGGTTAGCAAGAACAACAGCTAGACCCATGAAATTTCAGATGCTTAGTCCTAATTCCAAGTCTCATCCTATAGACTCCAATTTAGAATGGGGCTATGCTCCAAAAGCTCCTTGTTCAAATCTGGAGCTTGGGGCTCAGGAAAAATGTTTGCAATGAAAAACTGTTAATAATTATTTCCAAGCCAGGTAAGGCGGCTTACACCTGTAATCCCAGCACTTTGGGAGGCTGAGGTGGAAAGATCACTTGAGCCCTGAAGTTTGAGACCAACCTGGGCAACATAGTGAGGCCCCATTTCTACAAAATGTTTTTTTTAAAATTAGCTGGTGTGGTGGTTCACACCTGTGGTCCCAGGTACTCTGAAGGCTTAAGTAAGAAGACTGCTTGAGCCCAGGAGGTTGTGGCTGCAGTGAACCATGATGATGCCCCTGCACTCTAGCCCCCGTGACAGAGTGCAAGACCCTGTTTTCCTTTTATTTTATTTTATTTTATTTACTTTATTTTTTGAGACAGGGTCTTGCTCTGTTGCCCGGGCTGGAGTGGACTGGCAGGAACACAGCTCACTGCAGCCTCTACCTCCCAGGCTCATTGATCCTTCTACCTCGCACCCATTCCCCCATCCCCACCCAGTAGCTGGAACCACAGGCATACATCACCACACCTGGATAATTTTTATTTTTTATTTTTTTGTAGAGACAGGGGTCTCCCTACATTGCCCAGGCTGGTCTTGAACACCTGGGCTCAAGCAATCCTCCCGTCTTGGCCTCCAAAGTGCTAGGGTTACAGGTGTTAGCTACCTCACCTGGCCTTATTTTCCTTTTATAATAAAGATAAAAGTGGCCAGGTGAGATGGCTGACACCTGTAATCCCAGCACTTTGGGAGGCCAAGGCGGGTGGATCACCTGAGGTCAGGAGTTCAAGACCAGCCTGGCCAACATGGCGAAACCACGTCTCTACTAAAAATATAAAAAAATTAGCCAGGCATGGTGGCGAACACCTGTAATTCCAGCTACTTGGGAGGCTGAGGCAGGAGAATCGCTTGAACCCAGGAGGCAGAGGTTGCAGTGAGCCAAGATCCAGCCTGGAGGACAGAGTAAGACTCGGTCTCAAAAAAAAGAGAAAAGTATTTTTTAAAAGGCAATTTAAAAACTCTCATTTTTTTTTTAATCAAGTCTAACTTTACTTCAAAATACATGGGTTTCCAAAAAGAAACGAAGGCAGAAGAGTTAAAATGACTTTCATTTTAACTAGTCACAGAGGATGTTGCCTGTCAGAAATTTAAACTTACTCCTCTTTCAGGTGATAAAATTCCAAGGTAGACCCTATCTTCTTTGATAATTTGCCACTGCCTTTCTATACTTATGCCATGTAAACATAAAAAACCCATCACTCACAAATTCTGAGACTTTAGTATCTGGTCCCCGCCACTTCTCCCCCCATGGCAGGCTTTCCATTGAGATAAGAGGAAGAGTCTTTGCTTAACCTAGCATTACAATAGATCACTGTAATTTACAAAGGCCTCTGCAGAAAGTTTATTTAATTGTGATAATGATGTAAATTATTTATCATCTGACAGCAAACTAGTGATAACAGGTTTATCATCATTCTAATCACTACTAATCTAGTGTATCCCAGAAAGAACATTCTATTTGAAGTTAGACCTTGATCACCCACATAGAAACTACTATGGGATCCTCTTAAATTTCAATGTCTTCATTGTCCAAAGGAAATAATACCAATTACTTCACAGAACTGTTTGTAAGATTATAATGGAGCTGAAAATTTCTTATTGCCTAATGATGCTGTACTCATGTTTGTGGCAATGCTGTTATAAACAAACCTGCTGTGCTGCCAGACGTATAAAATATAGCACGTACAATTATGTACAGTACATAATACTTGATAATAAGTACATTACCTTATATATTTACTATACTGTATTTTATTGTTATTTTAGAGTGTATGCCTTCTATTTATATATACGTTTATATATAGATATATTTAAAAGTTAACTGTAAAACAGCCTCAGGTAGGTCCTTCAGTAGGGATTCCAGAAGAAAGCATTGTTATCATAGGAGATGACAGCTCCATGTGAGTTATTGCCCTAAAGACCTTCCAGTGGGACAAGATGTACAGGTGGAAGACAGTGATACTGATGATACTGAGCCTATGTAGACCTCTACTAATGTCTTTGTATCTTACTTTTTGAAGCCACCTTTGCAAAAATTCTATCAGTGAGAAAATTATGGCAGTTGGGGAGACCTGATCTAGCCAATGCCCCCTTGCCTTTAGCTTTCAAGCTGCAATTATTTCTAGGCTTAAGCCAAGCTAACTTTGGGAGACATTTATAGTTTAAATGATAATAATCCTTCCCCAAAACTCAACTGCCTTTGTAAATCTAATGAGAGAGACCACCAGGCTAGGAGATTAGAGGAGCCTGAATCCTGCTAAGGCATAGACATAAATGATTGTCAGCCATTATTCTGGAGGTCACAATTACTTCTGCAGATAACATCACTATTGAAGAACCTAAGGTTGGTCTTTTTTTTTGCTTTTTGAGACAGGGTCTTGCTCTGTTGCCTAAGCTGGAATGCAGTGGCATGATCATAGCTCACTGTACCCTCGACCTGTTGGGCTCAAGCGATCTTCCTGCCTCAGCCTCCAAGTAGCTGGGGCCACAGGTACACTCCACCATGCTTGGCTAATTTTTTTAGTTTTTTGTAGAGATGGGGTCTCACTATGTTGCCCAGGATGGTCTCAAACTCCTGGGCTCAATGATCCTCCTGCTGCTACTTCCCAAAGCGCTGAGATTATAGGCATGCACCACCGTGCCCAGCCAGATTGGCCTTTTTGAGATATCTTTTCAAGTTTTTTGCATGTCTGACAACTGATGGCTCCCACATGGACATGCCAGCTGCTCCTGTGGCCTCACCTAGAAGCAACTCAGCACACGAGGACAGCTCCAACCCAACCAATCAGCACTCCCCATACCGTAGGCCCCAGCACACCAAACTATCTTTGAAAAATCCCTAACCTCAGAGTGAGGCCAGCCTCGTGTCAAACTTTCTTTACTGTAATGCCATGGTCTCCACAAACTGATTTTGTTTGCGCAGTGGGCAGAAAGAACCCATTGGGCAGTTGTATTTTTAACAAGAAAAAGCTTAAAATAAAAAACATAAAATAAGAAAACTTATAAATAGAAAAGAGCTTATAGAATAAGCATATAAAGAAAGAAAATACTTTTGTACAGCTGTACAATGTGCTTGTGTTTTAAACCCAAGTGTCAATACAAAGGAGTCAAAAAGTTAAAACAATAATTAAAGGTGTTTTAAAAAAATTAAAAGTTTATCAAGTAAAGCACTACAGTAAGCTAAGGTTAATTTATTGAAGAAAGAAATTTTTTTGTAAGTTTAGCATTACCTAAATGTACAGTGTTTATAAAGTCTATGGTAGTGTATGGTAATGTCCCCGGCCTTCACATTCACTCACCACTCACTCTTCGACTCATCAGAACAACTTCCAGTCCTGCAAGCTTCATTCATGGTAAGTGCCCTATACAGGTGTACCATTTTTTATCTTTTATACCTATTTTTATTGTATCTTTTCTATGCTTAGATACATTTAGATACACAAATATTTACCATTATATTACAATTGCCTACAGCATTCAGTACAGTAATGTTGTAGTGCAGAAAACAACTAACCCAGAAAATATGGCACTTGGGCATGGTGCTTTTGAAAATTGAAAGGCCTTAGAAATAAACCTTAGGATCAAGGTCCCTCTAACCTTGTCTTGTTTCTCCCTGACCCAGCGCTGGGAGAGACTCTCTGGCATTTCCTTATCTGACCAAAAAAGCATCTTACCAAAAAAACCACAATTGTCTTCTATCCCCTTTCTGAAATCCCATTATCTATCACAGAAAAGAAGACTGAGAAATGCAACTACACCTGGATGGACTTTTCTGTCTCCTTGATTCATTCATTCCCCCCAGTAATCATTTAGTACCCTTTAAAAGAATTGTCTACACTCCCCATCTCCTCCGTCCCCTGTGAAAAAGGGTATATAAATTACTGTACTCCATTAGGGGGTTGGGGTAATCACTCCATAACTTCCCCTCCCCCATGCACATTAATAAGTTTTTTTTTTTGAGACGGAATATGGCTCTGTCACCCAGGCTGGAGTGCAGTGGCACAGTCTTGACTCACTGCAATCTCCAACTCCCAATTTCAAGCAATTCTCCTGCCTCAGCCACCCAAGTAGCTGGGACTACAGGCGCACACCACCACACCCAGCTAATTTTTGTATTTTTAGTAGAGACAGGGTTTCACCACGTTGGCCAGGCTGGTCTCAAACTCCTGATCTCAGGTGATCCACCCACCTCAGCCTCTCAAAGCACTGGGATTACAGGCATGAGCCACTGCACCGAGCCACATTAGTGAATTTGTATGCCTTTTCTCCTATGAATCTGCCTTTTGTCAGTTGCATTTCAGCGAACCTCCAAAGGCCAATAAGTTTTCCCTTTGGCCTGCCCATACAGTTTCACACTGTACAGGGTGGCAGCCTACCACATGGACTAGGTATGTAGTAAACTATATGATCTAAGTTTGTGTAAGCCCACTTTATGACATCCACACAATGATAAAATCACCTAACAAATTTCTCAGAAGATATCTCCCCACACTCCTGCCCCATTGTTAAGCGACCCATGACTATATTTACTGAAAAGCCACTAAGTGCCAGGCACTGCTCTAGATGCTGGAGATAAAATGATGAAGATAAATAAAGTCTCTGTTCTAATGGAACTTACATTCTATTCATACAAGACAGAAACAGACAATAAGCAAGAGAAACAAAATAAAGCAATAACAATATATGCCATGAAAAATCAAACGAGATGATTATGATAGCAACTGAGGGTGAGAGGCCTACTTTAGAGGGTTTGTTATAGAAAGGCTTCTCTGAGCAGTGACATATGAATGAAAACCTGTATAAGAAGTAATCAACCATGCTAGACCTGTCCAAGACAGAAAACATTCAGAGGCCCTGAGGCAAGAACAAGTTTGAAGAACTTCAAAGGAACAGAAGAAAAGCTCAAGTGGATAGAGAGTGTTAAGCTAAGGCCAGGCATGGTAGCTCACGCCTGTAATCCCAGCACTTTGGGAGGCCGAGGAGGGTGGATCACCTGAGGTCAGGAGACCAGCCTGGCCAACATGGTGAAACCACGTCTGTACTAAAAATACAAAAATTAGCTGGACATGGTGGCACGCACCTGTAATCCCAGCTACCCAGGAGCCTGAGGCAGGAGAACTGCTGGAACCCAGGAGGCGGAGGCTGCAGTGGGCCGAGATCACGCCACTGCACTCCAGTCTGGGCAACAGAGCAAGGCTCCATCTCAAAAAAAAAAAAAAAAGAAAAAAAGAAAGATAAATTGAAGCAGATCACAAAGTCATAGTAAAGTCATAATAAAAAATTTAGATATTTTTCTTTTTCTCTTCTTTTTTTTTTTTTTTTTTGAGATGGAGTCTTGCTCTGTCGCCCAGGCTGGGGTGCAGTGGTGCAATCTCAGCTCCCTGCAACCTTCACCTCCCAGGTTCAAGCAATTCTCCCACCTCAGCCTCCCCAACGTATTGAAATTACACGCACGAGCCACTGCACCAGGCCAGCTTAGGAATTTTAACTTCCCAAAGCCAGATGACTGAGATCTTATTAAATAAAGATGAAGAAAAAATGTTATCTTTTGTTCATTTGCCTCTTGAAGAAATACAATACAAAATAGTACAATAACTTACACAGAAAAATCTTAAAATGCTTTTAGGTTGTAGAATATCATGTATAAAATGATTCCATTTATATAAAGTACACAGATATGTATTTGTGCATAAAGAGTTGTTAGGAAAGCTATTCTCCAAAACACAGATAAGTAGGATTTCAGGTGTGACTTTTCTTCCTTCTACTGTATAGACCTTTCACTATAGTTTGACTCTTCTTTTAAAAATTTAGAGTAATACTGCAATAGTCCTTTCCTAAAAAAAAAAAAAATTGAGAGTAGGCCTTCATTAGTACAGTGGTAGAAAAATAATTAAGAGTACAATGTCATCTCTTCAAGAACAGTAAAACAATTTTTAAAGCTGTAAAAGAGTAACCAGTGTCATCAAATGCTATGGAGACAGTGCTAAGATTGAGCGAAAAAAGCACCCATTGGGTTTAGCAACAAAGCTATCACTGGGGACCTCTGCTGGAATTTTCAGTGAAATGTGGAGGTAAAAAAGAGTGCTGTCGAGTAAATGCAAGATGGACTAACAGAGACAGGGATTTCAATACACAAATGTATATTGAGGAAGACAGGTTAGGATGATATTTTCAAAAAAAAAAAACAGAATTAGGAGAGACATTTTTCAAAGTAGGAGAGATGAACATGTTAATACATTAATGAAAAAGTCAGTCCATCCTAAAATTCACATGTAAATTCAAAGGATCCAGAATAGCCAAAACTATCTTGAAAAAGAACAAAGAAAGTTAGAAGATTTACATTTCCCAATTTCAGAACTTACTACAAAGCTACAGTAATTGAGACAGTATAGTACTGGCGTAAGTACAGACAAATAAGTCAATGGAATAGAACTGACAGTCCAAATACAAATCTTCACATTTATGGTTAGTTAACTGCCAACAAGAATGCCAAAACAATTCAATGGAGAAAGAAGTCTTTCCAACAGATGATGCTCGGATAACTGGATATCCACATGCAAAAGAATAAAGGTGGACCCTTACCTCATTCCATATTTAAAAAAAAAACTAGCCAGGTGCAGTGGCTCACACATATAATCCCAGTACTTTGGGAGGCTGAGACAGAAGGATCATTTCAGCCCAGGAGCTGGAGAACAGTGTGAGCAACATGGCAAGACCCCATCCTCTACAAATAAAAAAAGTAGCCCACATGGTGGCACAAGCCTGTAGTCCCAGCTACTCAGGAGGCTGAGGTGGTAGGATCACTTGGCCTGGGAGTTTGAGGCTGCTATAAGCTATGATTGTGCCACTGCACTCCAGGATGGACAACAGAGAAAGACCTTGTCTCAAAATAAACAAACAAAAAAACCATGACCAACAACAAAAATGGATCAGACCTACCCATTATAGCTAAAATAAACAACTCTTAGAAGTAAACATAGATATGAAACTTTGTGACTTTAGATTAAGCAATGATTTCTCAGATACGACACCAAAAGCATAAGCAGCAAGCAGAAGAACAAATAAACTGGACATCATCAAAATTAAAGATGGCCAGGTGTCATGGCTCACACTTGTAATCCCAGCACTTTGGAAGGCCAAAGCGGGAGTATCACTTGAGTCCAGGAGTTCAAGACTAGCCTGGGCAACACAGTGGGACCCTAACTCTACCAAAAAAAAAAAAAAAAAAAAAATTAGCTCGTGTGGTGGCACATGCCTGCAATCCCAACTACTCAGAAGACTGAGGCAGGAGGATTGCTTAAGCCTGGGAGGTTGAGGCTGCAGTGAGCTGTGATAGCACACTGTACTCCAGCCTGGGTGACAGAGTGAGATCTGGTTGTAGGGGGGAGAAAAAAGAATAAAAAGCAACAGGCTATCTAAAAATGTCTGTATAAAATGATTACAACTGTTTGTTATACTGCATAATAATAATAATATTCTTAAATAAGAAAAATCTGTAGTGAGGAAGAAGTTAAATAGAGAGAGGAGAGAAAGCAGATAGAGGAGAAAATCTATAGACTGAGATCCCCGAAAAGTTTGTGAGCAAATTGAATCCAGAACACAGGATTACCTCTTCTATGATAGGGAAAGGTAAAAGCAAGTATAAAGAGGAAAATAGATATATTAAAATAGGTGGGAGAACAAGGAGTTGAGAGTGTTCCCACCAAATGGACCATTGTCTCTGGTAAGCATGGCATCTCCTATGAGTGATGGAGGAAAGAAGAGGATTGAGAGACAAAAGATAGCTGCCAGAACGACAGATCACATTTTTATCCAGTGTATTTTCACCCAGCTGTGCCATAACAATACTAAGATAAAATACAAGAAATAAGTAGACAATCTTATCATGGGGCCTCAATGGAACAAAACTCCAAGAAATAGACAATCAACTTTTATAATAATTTTAACATTGTCATGTGAATAGAAAAAAATTAATTATGAATACCTGGAAATACTTTCCTTGAATATAATTCCATTCATATGATCCCATGTAACATGTAAACTTAACTTCTGCAAGTAAATTCCGTTTTTAAAATAATCCTGGGCTGAATGCAGTGGCTCACAGTTATAATCACAGCACTTTGGGAGGCCGAGGAGGGTGGATTGCTTAAGCTCAGGAGTTTGAGACCAGCCTGGCCAACATGGTGAAACCCCATCTCTACCAAAAATACAAAAAGTTAGCCAGTGTGGTGGCGCATGCCTATGGTCCCAGCTACTCAGGAGGCTGAGGTGAGGTGGGAGGATTTTGAGTCTTGGAGCTGGATGTTGCAGTGAGCCAAAATCATGCCACTGCACTCCAGCCTGGATGACAGAGCAGTACCCCATTAAAAAAAAAAAAAAGAAGAAGAAGATAATCCTTTACAATTAAATAAATGAGAAGGAAACAATTGATTGGGGTGGCCATTTCTTTGTCTGTATTTCTCTATAAACAGTAAAAGAAATTCAATCCTTAATGTAAATCACTTGTACACTGTTCTAGTTTTGATCGGGATTACCTATTTGAAAATCTAATCATTCCAACTGGCATGGTCTAGATTAGTTTAAAATAAATTAAATTACATTTTAAAAAAAGAAAATCTAATCATACAATTGCCACTTTTGGAGTGGCATATTTAAGAACAACTCTACATCTTTCTACAAATTATCACCATCAAGAAAACTGCTTGCAACGGAAGCAAGAATTGACTGCTTGTCTGCTACAACACAGGAAGCAAAGATGGCACACAGTTCCACAGGCTCTGGATGACTAAACAAAAAACCTCTGTTGTTAATATAAACCCAATCAGGTTTTACATAAACTGTGGAAACATACATATTTGCTATTAGTATATTCTGTAAAACTTACAAGGCTGTGTAAACAAGAATTCCAAACAGCCTTCTGCCTCACTCACCTATAATTCGAATTAGAAGGGCCATTCATATTCTATTCACAAGGAGAATAATATGCCTCATTGTCAGGCTTGAAGATTATTATAATGTTCAGTACTGCCATCAAGGAGTTTACAAGCTTGCTGTACAGATAAAGAATGTACTAGAGATACATTTAGTTAATTGTAGCAGATGTAAAATGATTAATGCCCAAAAGAAGTATATGAGCTAGGCTCAGGAGTTTTAGAAAAGGGAAAAATCAAGACTGTCTAAAGTATTCAAGGAAAGTAAAAGATAAAAAATTTCCAAATAATTCTTCCCACTGATACTACTCACTATCTTAGAGAGTTTCTTTATGTCTTTTCAGGGTGTTTGGATTTATTTTTATTTTTATTTATTTATTTATTTATTTTTTGAGACAAAGTCTCACTCTGTCACCCAGGCTAGAGTGCAGTGGCGTGATCTCAGCTCACGGGTTCTGCCTTCCGGGTTCAAGCGATTCTCCTGCCTCAGCCTCCCAAGTAGCTGGGATTACAGAGGTGCACCACCATGCCCGGCTAATTTTTGTATTTTTAGTACAGACGGGGTTTCACCATGTTGGTCAGGCTTGTCTTGAACTCCTGACCTCAAGTGACCCACCTGCCTCGACCTCCCAAAGTGCTGGGGGATTACAGGCATGAGCCACTGCACCCAGCCCATTTAGATTTAGATACAATTTTTCTTTTGTTCCTTTTATAATTCTAAAGCTACTCTATTAGATTTGGACTACTAAAATGTACCATATAGCCAGGCAAGGTGGCTCACACCTGTAATCTCAGCACTTTGGGAGGCTGAGGCAGGTGGATGATCTGAGGTCAGGAGTTCAAGATCAGCCTGGTCAACATGGTGAAACCTCATCTCTACTAAAAATACAAAAATTAGCCAGGCCTGGTGGTGGGTGCCTTAATCCCAGCTACTCGGGTGGCTGAGACAGGAGAATTGCTTCTACCCAGGAGGTGGAGGTGGTAGTGAGTGGAGATCGTGCCACTGCACTCCAACCTGGGTGACAGAGCGAGACTCTGACAAAAAAAAAAAAAAAAGTACCATATATAAGCTCAATAAAAATCATATTTGATATATTCAAGAATGGTTTACTTAGAAAAGAATAAATTTGCTTTTAAATGTTTGATGGGAGTGGTGCTGACACCTTTCCAGGAGAATCTGAGACTACTTTTACATGTTTGCAAGAGAAATATATACATTTAAGCTATTCAAAAATCTAAAATCCAATAATTAGATGGTAGATTTTTTTTATCATCTACTAAACATTGCTAAAGACTGCCAAATAACACTTAAATGTGTTTTGACTAGCAGTGGTTTTAAAATGCAAAGTCATTACAAGTCTCTTCCAGACAGTGTGTAACAGCAAAGAACATATGATTTCTCTAACGACTCCTTTTACAAGGAATATCTTGAGTAGCCCAGGTAACTTACTAATTCAGTTTCTAACCCTCTCTCCAAAAGCAATACAAATCAAGAAAGAGGGTTAAACATTTGTGGGTAATGACTAAACAAATCATATTTAGCTATTCCTTAGCTATTCCTTTTTCCAGTTCCCATTGTCATTGTCCTAAATCTTTACTATACTCCTTGCGTCCTGACTGTATCCTCATTTTTAACATCGACCTTGCTTCCCATCCCTACACCATTTAAGCATATTCCTATTTTAGAAACTGTTCCCCTCCATTCCACATTCCATGTCCTCTTTGCCCTTTCTACAATGAAACATCTTGAATAACCTCCATTCGCTTCATATATTTCCTGCCTCCTCTTTACTCTTCAAGCCACTCCAACCTGCATTCCATACCTACCACTCCATGGAAACTGCTCTGCCTAGGAACATCAATGATGTTCATCAATCCAATGGATATGCTTTAGATCTCATCTATTTAATCCTTTCAGCAGTATTCAAGCCAATTTACTACTTCCACCTTGCCATCCATGACTGCCACATTCTTCTAGTTTTTCTCTTACATCTCTGGCATCCCTTTTCACTCTCCTGTGCAAGCTTTTTTCCTCTGCCAATCCCTTAAATTGTGATTGTGGTGGTTTAAAATTTGTCCACAAATTCTTTTCAAAAGATAAAGCCTAATTTTCCTCCTCATGTCTGAAATTCCCATCCCCAGGAGCATGAGTGGAATTTAATGGCTTGTCTCTAATGAACAGAATAAGGCAGAAGTGGTGGTCTCTGACTAGGTCATAAAAGGGATTGAGGCTTCCTCTTTGCTCTCACTTGGATCACAGCCAGCTGCTCTGTCATGATGACACTTAAGCAGCTCAATGGAGAGGCTACCTGGTGAGGAATGAGGCCACCTTCCAACAGCCAGCAAGGAACTGCCGCTTTCTGACAACAGCCATGTGAGTCATCGTGGAAGCTGATCTTCCTGCTCCAGTCAAGCCTTTCAGATGACTGCAGCACTGGCTAATATATTGACTACAACTTCATAAGAGACCCTGACCCAGAACTCAAAGTTCTGACCCACGGAAACTATGAGGTAACAAACTGTTGTTTTAAATTGCTACGTTTTGGAGTAATCTGTGATAACGCAATAGATAACTAAATCCAGCGGTATTTTCCAGAGTCCTATCCAAAGATCTCTATTCTACTCACTCTCTCAACTCTCCATATATGAAAAACTAATATTTATCTGCAGCCCAGATTTATTTTATGTTTTACTGACTGATAAGAGGATATGCAGCCCAGATTTTTGTCCCAAGCTCCAGACTGTAACACATCTTTATGTCAATTTCAACATGCCCCAAAGCAACCACTTCTCTCCCCCAACCTGTTCTTCCTATCTTCCTTTTTATCATTCAACCAGCTCAAGCTGAAAACCTGGATGTCTTCAGACTCTTCCCCTTTCACTCACATCCAATCACTAAATCCCATCAAAAGCAACCTCCTGATTACTTCTCTGCAACCATATTCTTTAAAATTAAAAAAAAAAACACATTTCACCTGAACCTACTGATCAATTTTAACATCATAGAGAGACAAGCTAACATCATATGCCTCTTGATTTGATCGGTTCCACCTATATTCTTGCCCAAAAGAAAAAAAATAAATTTGATTAAGCTTTCAGCTCAAATTATCAATTTATATAGGAAATACAGAGGACGAAGGAACCTGTTTAAACATACCAAAATGATGCTTCCAACAAAATCCAAAATGCAGAAAATTCTACAGAGTAAATGACCTGGTGTCTTAGACAAATAAATGGCCAAGAAAAAGAGAGGGAGAACTAGAGATTAAAAGAGACTCTATAATTTTATATGCAGATCTTGTTTGGAATTCTGACTCAAACCAACTGGTAAGGAAGAAATGTTTGCGACATTCTAGGAAATTGAACAGACTGGATATTTGATATTAATAAATACTACTATTTAGCTGTAATAAAAGTGTTTTGATAACATTCTTTTGAAAACAGAGGGACCTTAACTTTCTTTTTTTTTTTTTTTTTTTTTGAGACGGAGTCTTGCTTTGTCGCCCAGGCTGCAGTGCAGTGGGACCATCTCGGCTCACTGCAAACTCCACTTCCTGGTTCAAGTGATTCTCCTTGAAGGGAGAGGCTGAATTCTTGGCCTCCCAAGTAGCTGGGATTACTGGCGCTGGCCACTGCCCCCGGCAAATTTTTGTATTTTTAGCAGAGATAGTGTTGGCCAGGCTAGTCTTGAATTCCTGACCTCAGGTGATCTCCCCGCCTCGGCCTCCCAAGGTGCTGGGATTACAGGCGTGAGCCACCATGCCTGGCCACATACTGAAATATTCACAAGAAATAATAATCTGGGATCTGCTCTAAAAATAATTCAATAGAGGAGGAAGGAGTTAATGGGAGTACTAATAAAACAAGACTGGCCATATGTTGATACTTGTATAAGCTGGATGAAATGAATTCATTTTACCGTCCTCTTTAGTTTTTATGAATGTTAAAAATTTTCTATAATAGGCTGGGCACAGGGGCTCACGCCTGTAATCCCAACATTCTGGGAGGCCGAGGCAAGTGAATGCTTGAGCCCTGAAGTTCGAGGCCAGCCTCAGCAACATGGTGAAACCCCATCTCTACCAAAAATACAAAATTAACCAGTCTTATCAAAATAAATGAATAAATAAAATAGATTTATTTTTTAAAATTTCTATAATAAAAGATTTTTCAATAATAATAAAAAGTGCTTACAACACTGAAATAGCTCTCCACTGCCCTGGGGATAAAGTTCAAATTCCTTAACATGGTTTGCCAAGAAAGCCTTTCATTATCTGTCCTCTTGCTTAGCTCCCCAGTTCATCTCTCACTACTACCTACCTCACAGCCCAACCTCCAGAACTGACAAGCTGCTTACTCTTCTCTCCTCCAAAAAACTTTTATTCCCTTTGTCTCAAGCACTTTTCCCTCTCTGCTCATACGGCTAATCTCTCCTCATCATTCAAGTCAAAACAAACCTGCTTCTCCAAGGAAACCTTTCCTAACCCTTCAAGACTGAGTCAAGTAGCCCACCTATGTATCCCCCTGTGCTTCCTCTATCACGGCTCTTATCTGGTATGTCCCCCAACATATTCTAGGTACCATGAGAGGATGAACAATCTCCATCTTAGTTGCCACTTTAACCCCACTTCCTAACAAAGTGCCAGGCACACAATAGGTACTCAGTAACCTTTCATAAATTAACAAAAGGCACAAACTCCTCTTTCTAAACTTCCAATTCCTCATAGATCTATACCTCCCCCAATTTCCTTCCTTCCATATCTTCTTTTGTGATCATAAGCCACATAAACAATTGGTTGCTCACATAGTGTTCCTAAATTTATATCCTTAGTTCTCCCTGGCCATTTCATCTAATAAAAATTCAACTAAGGTGAGGCTTGTGTAAATCTATTCAGTTCACAACTATCGCAATGATCCTAACCCAATCCTGAGATTACCTCAAGAACAATTCTCAGTAAAGCCAACTCTAAAGCAAGGTCACTCTAGTTTAGTTCAGGGTTTTCAGAACCACCCTAGAATATATTAACAACCACAGAGACAGACTACAGGCCAAGTGATTTTGGAAACAAGAAATAAAGTTATGCTATTCACTGCCTTGCTTGGAAGGCTGCACAACTAATTCAGATATTCTTCCTGGAAGATGTAGCTCCAAGTTATTAGCCACATGCAAATCATTAATATGTACCTTCAAATCCTTCAGAATCCGAATGGACTGAAATAATGTCATGTGTGTAGAATTCATTGCCAATATCCAATGTGTCTCCTACCTTCCCTTGTAAGTAAATATCTATCCTTTTCCCCTCTTCACTAGACCTCCTCTAATTTGAGATTGGGTATCATTTTATTTTCACAAGATGGTACAACAATTGTCTGTTGTTTCTCTGTAAGCAAATACTTTAATATCAAGGAACTAGAAAAGAAAAAAAAAGCTTCTAAACAGCTGTTAGTGAGAAATACGATACTTCCTTCCTCTGGCAAGGATAATATTTTAGGGAATCTAGTCTCAAAAAGAAGGATAAGCATTGAGGGGGAAAAAAGTATTTTTTTAAACCCTATATTTAGCCAGCAAGAAAAGAGATATTTGTCCAAGTATTCAAAAACCGAAAGGGCAACAAAGCAGAAAAAGGATACATGAAAGGAAGAAAAAGAGGAAAAAGGAAGATTCTTTCTGGGCTAGGCATTCCCAAGAACCTCAGCTGGGGGCCTCTCCAGTATGGTCCTAGATTCAGATCCACACAAATCTGGGATTTGTAAAGTAACTTAACTGCATAGTGTCACTCACTGAAATCACTCTATCTTGAATAGAGTTTACGGGATTTTCTGATTATCACATCTACTTAAACCCAATATTACTTTTCCTTTATCTAAGCCATGGCTTTCATAATTCCAGAGTTTTCAGGACATAATATTCAGTTGCCTCTCTTTCATGCCCACCTAAAGACAGTCTTGAACAATGTGTTTAAGACTCATTAAGGTTTAGTCTTTTTCCCTTTAAAAACTATGTAGAGAAAGAAAGCTGATAGTTGAAGGATGATGAAAGTAATACTTTTACTCTTGCAAGCTTGCCTTTAGTAACTCACAACTTACACTTTTCTCCTTCCTGTAGTGAAAGCGAAGTTTAGTAGAAAAAGTCAATAATTTGGCATCCTGATTCCATCACTTAGTGCTATGTGATGTTGAGCAAATTGCTTTAAAAGCCTGGAGCCTCAGATTTCAAAACTGTAACTGGGGATATTAAATGGAGATAATGAATAACTACCTTGCAGAGTTATTAGGAGTGAAATGAATTAAAGGACTCACCAAGCTAGTACATAAGCTCCAGAGAAGAGGAACAGTGAATGTCTTTTTTACTGTCTATTCTTGCTGGCATGAAAACACACATAGCAGCTCAATGATATTTTTTAAATGAACAAATAAATTCAGTGTCCCCTTTCTCTCATCAACCTTAATCCTTCTTCCATAATCATGTTTTTCTTTCTGTCTTCTATTATTTTCTAAAGCTTTCTGGGCATTCTATTTTGTCCTCTTATGTATTTTCTTCCCTCATATCGGCTATCGTCAACAATACACCATTCAGAAAAAGTACCTTTCTAAGTAAATTATCTCCCTAATACCACCTACTCTCCATATCGAATGCGATGAGGGTGGAGGGGATAGTCAAAACATAAGATTCAAGGCCGGACGCGGTGGCTCACGTCTGTAATCCCAGTACTTTGGGAGGCCGAGGCGGGTGGATCACCTGAGGTCAGGAGTTCAAGACCAGCCTGGCCAACATGGTGAAACCCCGTCTCTACTAAAAATACAAGAATTAGCAGGGTGTGGTGGCGCATGCCTGTGATCCCAGCTACTAGGGAGGCCAGAGGCAGGAGAATCGCTTGAACCCGAGAGGCGGAAGTTGCAGTGAGCCGAGATGATGCCACTGCACGCCAGCCTGGACGACAGGGCGAGACTCCGTCTCAAAAAAAAAACCACACACACACACACCACACACACACACACACACACACACACAACCACGTAAGATTCACAGCAATTCATCTACTTTTCCACAGCCACCAACTCATGTTAACAACAGTGAAGCCCTGAACCCAGAATATAACTGTAAGGGGACACTGCACTATCACTTGTCTCTCTTCGCTGACAAGAGTCTCGCGTGTAGGAAATCCTTGGCTCTCAAAAGTTAAGGCGTCGTTTGAGCTCGCCTCCCGCTAAATAGAGGGGTGCGTCCCTTGAATGAGACACACAACCTGAACCGACTGGAGGGATTTCGGACCCCCTGGTGTTGCCCGAGGGCTGGTCACTTTTGGACCTGTCCCGGCTCCTCTGGCCACTCCTCCGAGGAAGCAGAGCTCTTCAATCCCTGGAGGGAAGCTAAGGGGTGCGGCCGGCTACAGGGCCTTGGTGGGACAGTGTAAAGTCCATGACAACATATGAAGACAGCATGAACCGCAAGACTAGACCTTTTAAGCCATGACTACGATCACCCTTACCCGCTCACAACCATGCTGGACCCCACTACCGCTTAACAGCGGACCCTAAGAAAGAAACTTGGCTCACCCCCAACCCATAAATCAGACAGCTAGTTTCTACTTATTGGCTGCGCCCCTCTCTCCCTCACCCTCATTGGCTATCCGAGACGTAAAACCCTCCCCAACAAGGGAACCCTCGCGTACGGCGGCACCCCCAGACTAGCAACCTCAACTCAGCCACCTAAAACCCCGGTCCCCCACCTCCACCCAGGAAACGCGGCCCCGAGGCGCCTGGAGCTGTGCCCTCCAAAGACTCACCGTGTAGTAGGAGAGCAGTCCTGCATTGTAGTCCAGCACGAACCAACGGTACTGCCAGCCCTTCATCACGTTAGTCCATTTGCTCAGCGGCCCTTCCATGATGGACGCCATCTTGGGAGCCGCCAATGACAACAAACGGCCTGACGTCACTCGCCTATATGGCATTCAGCATGCGGGGGGCGGGGCCGCAGGGGGCGGGGCGGGTCCTGGGCGGGTCCTGGGCGGTGCCGGCAGATGCTCCGGCGATCAAGTCAAACACGCTTTCTTAGGGCGCCTATTGTGTGTAGGACTCCATGCCAGGGATGCGAGAATGCAAACGTGAATACTGCTATTAAGATTATTTATAATCTGTCATGGGATTAGAGTAAAGAAAAAAGATTATGAACATATTAATAAATAATTTTACTGGCCATGATACCTTCCACTTCCAAAAGATTTCATATCTGATATTCATTTATGCATTCATTCCACAAATCCATTCATTTAATAAATATTCGCTGTTTTGTGCTAGGCATTCTTCTAGGCATTGGGGATACAACAGAGCCTTCATGACAGGTGAGGGGAATGGTAAAATAAATAGTAAATTATATCGTACATTAAAAAATCATAAATGCTATGGAGAAAAACATAAGCAAGGAAGGAGAGAGCGCTGGGACTGCTATTTTAAATTCCCAAACAGGGAAGGCCTGAGTGAAAAGGTAACTTTTAAGCAAAGACCTGAAGAAAGTGAAGGAGGGAGCCTGGTGGAAGAGCCTTCCAAGACGAAGGAATAGCAAATGCAAAGACCAAATGTTAGGAGTGAGCGTGGCATCTTGAGGGATCAACAAGGAGGTCAGTGTGCGTGGAGCAGTGAGCCAGGGAGAAAATGGTGGGAGATAAGGTCAAAGAAGTAGAGATAGATCACTAACAGCCTACAGGGGCAATTTAAGCATTTATTGGCTGGGCGCGGTGGCTCGCACCTGTTATCCCAGCACTTTGGGTGGCCGAGGCAGGCAGATCACTTGAGGTCAGGCGTTTGAGACCAGCCTGGCCAACATGGTAAAACCCCATCTCTACTAAACATACAAAAATTATCCGGGCGTGGTGGCGCACCCTGTAGTCCTAGCTGAGGCACAAGAATCACTTGAACCTCGGAGCCGAGATTGCATCACTGCACTCCAGCCTGGGTGACAGAGCCAAATTCTCTCTCTCTCACACACACACACACACACACACACACACAAAAGGATTTATTGACCACCTACTATATCTAGGCACTGTTGGAGGTCCTGGGAATACAGCAGTGAATAAGCTCTCTCAGAGCTTAAATTCTGTGGTGAAAGCAAACACTAAACAAGTAAACAAGAAAAATATCCAATACTGATTAACACTGCAAATAATTTAATAAATTATTTTAATAGGAAGTCAGTGGGTAGCTAATTTATACTGGGTGGTTAGGGCAGGCCTCTTAGGAAGTGGCTTAAAACTTAGATATGGAGGATAAGAAAAGGCCAGCCGTGCAAATATCAAGAGAAAGAGCTAAAAAGGAAACTAAAAGATGAGGCACTAGCTGGAAACGGAGGTGTGGTCAAGGGAAGGGCTTTCTTTGTCCTTTTTTAAAATTATTATTTAGATCGAAGACACTAGAGAATATTATTTTGCTGATTTTCAAGAGAGGGAAAAACTGGGGACATCCTAGAGAAAAGAAAGAATAGCAGCAGTGAAGCCCTTCATAAGATTGAGACCTCTTTTTGTGTTGGCAAAACACTGGAATAAAATACAAAAAAAGAAAGAAAGGAAAAGACTGAGACCCCAAGCCCAAGTGCAAAGGTTGACTTTTGATACTAGCAGAGATACTTTATCCAAAGTAACAAGAAAGAAGAGCAGAGAGTATGGGTTCAGATGCCAGTGGATCAGTAGTTAGATGGTATAGAAATGAATGAGTTTGTTTTTTTTGTTTGTTTGTTTTGTTTTGTTTTGTTTTGTTTTTTTGAGACGGAGTTTCACTCTTATCGCCCAGGCTGGAGAGCAGTGGCACGATCTCGGCTCACTGCAACCTCCACCTCCCAAGTTCAAGTGATTCTCTTGCCTCAGCCTCCCAAGTAGCTGGGATTACAGGCACTCACCTGGCTAACTTTTGTATTTTTAGTAGAGACGAGGTTTCACCATGTTGGCCAGGCTGGTCTCAAACTCCTGACCTCAGGTGATCCACCCACTTCGGCCTCCCAAAGTGTTGGGATTACAGGTGTGAGCCATTGCGCTGGGCGGAGTTTCTACTTCTAGTTGAGGAGAGGCTCAAAGCTTAGTAGTTAAGAATGTGGATCCTGGTGCCATAGTACCAGGGTTTTAATATCCAGATTCATCACTTAGTAGCTATATGGCCTTAGGCAAGTTTGCTAACTTCTCTGTGCCTCGGTGTCCCCTTCTTTAAAATGTGAGTAACAATAGTAGCTGTCTACAAAGGTTGTTTCAAGGATTAAGTGAGCTCCTATGGGTAAAGAGCTTAGAACAGAGCCTGGTAGATAGTAAGCACTCAATTAATATTAGCTCTTATTCTGCAATTATACAGGCAACAGGAGAAATAAATAAATATTAGTTCTTAGAATTTTCCCAAAGAAATGTGGTGTGGGCCGGGCTTGGTGGCTGACACCTGTAATCCCAGTGTTTTGGGAAGTTGAGGTGGGAGAATCGCTTCAGGCCAGGAGTTTGGGACCAGCCTGGGCAACATAGCGGGACCCCATCTCTACAAAAAAAATAAAATTTAAAATTAAAAAAAATTTGTTGGTTATGGTGGCACACATCTGTAGTCCTACCTACTCAGGAAGCTGAGGCAGGAGGATTGCTTGAGCCCAGGAGGTCAAGACTGCAGTGAGCCAAGATCATGTCACTGCACTCCAGCCTGAGTTGGATGCCAGACTGAGACACCGTCTGTAAAAGAAATTTGAAAAAGAAGTAAATAAGAATATATCTCTACGAGAAATTTGAAAAAGAAGTAAATAGGAATATATCTGAAAGGGATAGCAGCCAAAAAAAATGAGCATCCTGTTTCTCCTTTCCTTTCTTTTCCTTGGGATCGCCTCTTTTCTATAGATTACAATTTAATAAAGGTTTCTGGGAATAAGGTAGACGTTTGGCATCTTCAAGAAAGCCAGGCCAGGCTCAGTGGCTCATGCCTGTAATCCCAGCACTTTGGGAATCCAAGGTGGGAGGACAGCTCGAGCCCAGGAGTTACAGACCAGCCTGGGCAACAAAGTGAAACTCCTGAGCAACAAAGAACAGCCTGGACAACAAAGTGAGAGCCTGTCTCTACAAAAAATTTAAAAATTAGCGAGGTTGTGGTGGCTCATGCCTGTAGTACTAGCTACTTAGGGGGCTGAGGCAGGGGGATTGCTTGAGCCCAGGAGGTCAAGGATACAGTAAGCAGAGATCGTGCCACTGCACTCCAGCCTAGGCAAGGCAACAGATCAAGACCCTGTCTCAAAAAAAAAAAAAAAAGAAAAGAAAGAAAAGGCAAGGCTTGGTTTAAGAGACATGGTTCCTATTCAGGAGCTAACCAGGACATGAAACATGCATGCAACTGAGTGTGGTACAAAGCCATTTCTCTTTCTTTTTGGATATATTTTTTTCTTATTAATTCCACCATTTATTATCTACCCTATGCCAGGGATTGTGCCAGGAATGTTATATACCTTATCACTTTTAACCATCACAATAACTCTGTGAGTATTTTAATCTCCACATTTTACAAATAAGGAAACTGAGATTCAAAGAAATGAACAAACTTACCCAGGTACCTGAGAGTATTAATTAGTGAATTAACGAGTATCTGAGTCCATATAAACACATACCTGTCTTTTCATCATGCTACATGGCCTCCTCAAAACACACTATACACTTCCTATAGAAACTTGATGTTCCAGACTAATCAGCAGAATAGCTCATGTTGCGGATGTCTTTTGGGATAAGCAAACTGTGGGGATCTTGAAACATCATGACTCAGATTGAGTTAAAAAATTTACATAGTGTTCATTAGTATCCCTCCATTAGTTTCTTAACAGCAGGAACCAGGCCTTATCTTTGTAGCCCTAGAAACTAGCCCAGTTCTTGGCACACAGAAGGTGCTTAATAATTATTGTTTGATCTGTTCCATTGAAACTGACCAAAAAGTTTCAAGGATTGTGCTAAACTCCATCAGTTACATTGTTTCCTTTATTCCCCTCAACAATCCTTCAAGATTTGTACTATCACACCCGTTTTAAATATGAGGACACTAGAACACACAGTTATTTAGTGGCTTGCCAAAAGTCACACAACTAGTAAACAGCAGAACCAGAATTAGAATCTAGGTCTTTGCATGCCAGATCCATTTCACCCCAGCAGCAAGCTATATCTGCATTGTTTATGTATAAATGTCTTGATCACTTCTCAGTTATTTGGCTAAGATTAAGTGTAGTAAATAAATGTCTTGGACATGACACAGGCAACATCATCAACTTCTAAATCAGTTTTAACTTTCATCAGGGTCACCAGGCATCAGCAGGCTCTACTTAGCTTCAAATGTCAAAACACAGGTCATCAGGGAAAGCCAGGATCAAGTGCAGTTCTTGACTCATAAAACCATGTCCATTTCCACAGCACTTTTTCTACATTCTACACAAAGTGTCAAACTACATTCTTTAAATAATTAGCTAAAGTTACACATGGTGGAGACACATCGGCTGTAGTTCCTACATTCCTCAGTGACTGGCATCTTGTGGAACTGATGCGGCAGCTGATGCATAGCAGAAAAAAAGGACTAGACTCAGAACTGAAAGGTAGAGTCAATGTTAACCGTAAAACATCAAAAACTCGTCAAGGACAGGAGCTGGGACAGATTCATCCTGCCATTCAGAATATCAATAAATATAAAAGACATGATTTTTGAAAGACCATTCTGGCAGCAAAACTGAGGACAAAATGGAGAGGAGCAAGATGAGATAAGAAGACAGAGTTTTAAAAAGCTAATCAAGCAATAGAGAGTTTCAGTTTGGACAATGACAGCATGGATGAAGAATAGGAAAGATACTATTCTGTATATTTATTGAGAAACATTTTGGAGATAAGATTTTAAAACTCACTAAGCAATGGAATTAAATGAGGAGGGAGTAAGGAGAATCAGAGATAATACCAAGGTTTCTAACTTTTGTAACTGAATAATCATTTAGCCAAGTTTTGTTTTGTATGTATGTATTTATTCATTTATTTATTTAGAGACAGAGTCTCACTCTGTCACCCAGGCTAGAGTGCAGTAGTGCCATCTCAGCTCACTGCAACCTCCTGCTCACAGGTCTAAGCGATTCTCCTGCCTCAGCCTCCTGAGTAGCTGGGACTACAGGCGCCCGCCACCACGCCCGGCTAATTTTTGTATTTTTAGTAGAGACAGGGTTTCACCATGTTGGCCAGGCTGGTCTCAAACTCCTACCTCAGGTGATCCACCCCCCACCCCTTGACCTTCCAGAGTGTGGGATTACAGGCGTAAGCTACTGTGCCTGGCCTGTTTTGTTTTTAAAAAGGAAGAACAAGAATGGCTTGTGTTTCTCAATAGGAAGTTTCCTTCCTTTACACAGCTGTTTAGACCATTAATTTTTTCCCTTACTTTCTAGCAAAAATTATTTCCAACTTTTCACAGCCAAGAGTGTAGGTACAAATTACTTCATAATGCATTCTGTTGTTGTTGGTTTGCTGTCTTCTCTTCCTAAACTTCACACCAACTGCTTTTTGTTATTGCTGTTATTGTTGTCATGTTTCTTAATTGGTATTTGTCGAGCATCAAATAAAACAACATTCCTAGAGTGTTGTTTTATTAAGGAAAAACACAGAAACCTACAAGACATTGACTGTCCTTTGCTGGGTGTAGAGGAAACAAGATCATGCTCATATTTGGTAGAAGCAAAATAAGGCATAGCCTGTTTTGTTCACAGTCCTGGTTTTTTTTTTCACCCTTTCCACTAGCTACAGAGCAAGAAAGTGAAACATCAAGTTTAGGAAAAGCTATGATTTTCAGGCAAAAGAGAGTTGAGAAAGGGAGAGAAAATATTTTAGGAGATTTAGGTTCTGTAAGTGTTCTAAGGAAAGAAAAGAGGAATGAACTGATCTTTTGTCTTCTCCTTCCAGTGTCCCCTTGGAGACCCACATCTCAGCTACCTCGGGCTTTAAACATTTTACAAACACCCTCCTTCACAGATGGAAGTGACCTTTCGTTCTTTACAGCCCCATCTACACCCTGAACAAACATGTAACAGTGTCTGGGACAACCTATTGCATCTACTCATTGAGTGCCTGGTTCTCCTATCTCTTGGGTTCTTTGAGGACTCAGTCATATGTGCATCCACAAGCTTAGCACAGTGCCTCACGTAGACAACATGGAACAGAAAGCTGCAGGCAATCTGCTTAGCAGCAGCAGGCAATCTGAATAAAAGGGTCAGGGAAGGCTAGGGAAGCTGGATTGCCAGAAACCGTTTTTACTTACGCTTTGTACTTATTTGGGTTGGCTGAGAGGAGCTCATAGAGATTAGGGAGCTAATTCTCCCAAGCCACTTTCTTGAATAAATGATAGTCAAGGAAAAAGTAGCTTCTCCACCTAAAATCTCATTGAGGTCAGTGACTTATTCACCTCTCTATCTCCAATATAACAATACTGCCTGGGGCATAGCAGCCCATGTTGAATGTTTGTGAAGATGATCTGAATTAAGGTTAGGAGTTCAAAACCAGCCTGGCCAACAAGGTGAAACCCCATCTCTACCAAAAATACAAAATTAGCTGGGCATGGTGGTGCACGCCTATAATCCCAGCTACTCAGGAGGCTGAGGCAGGAGAATTGTTGAACCTGGGAGGCGGAGGTTGCAGTGAGCAGAGATTGCGCCACCGCAGTCCAGCCGGGGCAACAGAGCAAGACTCCATCTCAAAAACAACAACAACAACAAATATCAGTTCCTTTTTGAGAGTTTCTTTGGACACCCACACCTGTGCCCACCCCCAGATAGAGCTAATCTTACCTTTACTATGTTCCACAGTGAATTACACATTCTAATTCAGGTAGCAATTATCTCACAGCGTCCTTAATGAGTTCATCCACAGTGTATTGTGACAAGAATATTCTACATTGTAAGATATATGTGTGTGGCCGGGAGTGGTGACTCACGCCTGTAATCCCAGCACTTTGGGAGGCCGAGACGGGCAGATCACGAGGTCAGGAGTTCAAGACCAGCCTGGCCAACATGGTGAAACCCCATCTCTACTAAAGACACAAAAAATTAGCCGGGCGTGGTGGCACATGCCTGTAATCCCAGCTACTCAGGAGACTGAGGCAGGAGAATCGCTTGAACCCAGGAGGTGGAGGTCGTGGTGAGCCGAGATCACGCCACTGCACTCCAGCCTGGGCAACAAGAGCAAAACTCCGTCTCAAAAAAAAAAAAAAAAAATAGACATTCAGCCGGCAAGTGGATATCCTAATTTGGAGCTCAAGAAATAAACCAGTGCTGGAATTACACATTTGAGTTTTAATCCATAGGCGGTAGCTGGCCAGGAGTGGTGGTTCATGCCTATAATTCCAGCACTTTGGGAGGCTGAGGCATGAGGCAGGAGGATCACTTCAAGCCAGGAGTTTGAGACCAGCCTGGGCAACATAGCCAGACCCTGTCTCTACCAAAAAAAAAAAAAAAAAAAAAGCCAGGCATGGTGGCACATACCTGTAGTTCCAACTACTCAGGAAGCTGAAATTGGAGGAGCTCTTGAGCCCAGGTGGTTGAGGCTGCAGTGAGCCTTGATGGTGCCACTGCACTCCAACCTGGCGACAGAGTGACACCCTATCTCTAAAAAAAAAAAAAAAAAAAAGGAGAGAGAAGGTAGCTGAAGGCATAGGAAGCATTGAGATCAGGGAATGTGGATAGAGTGTATGGTTCAGGATGGAACCCTAGAGGACAGCAAAATTTAAAGAAGAGGAAAAAGAAGAGAAAGCAGGAAAAAAGATTAAGAATCAATAATTAGAATGGGGAAAAATGAGAGAGGCTTGAGAAAGCTAAGGCCTAGGGAAAATACTTCAAGATCAAATGCAGGAAATTAAGAGGCATTCTCCTTGGTGAACTCTATTTCTATATGAATTAGGTCATTAACAGATAGGAAGGGGGAAGGGGAGGTCACAGAATTAGATAGTGAACTTTAAGAAGGTGATGAAGTGTAAAAGGCAAGAGGGAAGGGCTCTGTGAAGTGAAAAAAAAAAGGGATGGAAGTAGCAATAAGGGTCCCTCTGAGTTTAAACATACAAACTATTGGTAGCACTGGCTTATCTTGTTTTGAATGGTTGAGGGATTTTTTTCCCCCCAGCAATTCTCAGCAGCCTGTGTCTAGGAACACAGGAGGTACATCACTGGAATTACCCAAGGTGAGAGAGATTTATAAGGTAGGTGGAGGAAGGAAGGAGTTGAGAGTAACTGGTTAGCCTATATGTTAGAGTAGGTAGTTAGGCGGACAAGAGCAGGGCAGGAAAGCCCCCCTCAACCCAGGAATGTCAGGTGACCATCAGGTGATGGTCAGGAGATTGTTAAACTATCTCTCTAAGATAATCATTGAAGGCCAGGTGTGGTGGCTCATGCCTGTAATCCTAGCACTTTGGGAGGCTGAGGTGGGTGGATCACTCCTTGAGGTCAGGAGTTTCAAACCAGCCAGGCCAACATGGTGAAACCCTTTCTCTACTAAAAATACAAAAAAAAAAAAAAAAAAAAAAAATTAGCTGGGCATGGTGGCACATTCCTGTAATCCCAGCTACTGGGGAGGCTGAGGCAAGAGAATCACTTGAACCCAGGAGTCAGAGCTTGCAGTGAGCTGAGATTGCACCACTGCACTCTAGTCTGGGTGACAGAGTGAGACTCCGTCTCAAAAAATAATTAATTAAATAAAATAATAATTGGTCACAGCTGGTGCCAGGGAAAGGCAGTCTCCCAACAGACAGAAGACACTTGAAGCTGATGATCAGCAGCTTCCTGAGAAGATCTCAGGAGTTGGATGAGTGGGCTCAAGCATGCGCACTAAGAGGCAAAATGGTGGAGTTTAACTTGTATATGACCTTCCTCTAGGAACACTAGACTGGTAAGGGAAAAACGCCTTAAATGAGCATATGCACAACTTCAGTAAATACAGTGTATGCGGCCCGCCCAAGTGCTGGCAGGCCAGTGTGCATGAGGACAGCCTGCCCCAAGGAAAATCAAGAGAGGAGAGATGCAAGTCCTGGAACCATGCCAATGTATAAAACCCCAAGTCAGGGGTCAGATGGGGCACTTGGATTTCTCAAGTCATCCACTTGGCCCTCTTCCAAGTGTACTTCCTTTCGTTCCTCCTCTAAAATTTTTTAATAAACTTTCATTCCTGCTCTAAAACTTCAGTCAGTCTCTCACTGTGCCATATGCCCCTTGGCCAAATTCTTTCCTCCAAGGAGGTGAGAATTGAGCTTGCTGCAAACCCATATGGATTCACTGCTGCTAACAGATAGACATAGCTGATGAGAGCTAGGCTGATTATGGCAGGAAAGGAGAATAGATTAGGAGGAAGAAGCCAAGAGATTGAATTGGATCTCCTTTGAGGTTAAAGAGAGACTTAGTGGGAATAAGAGAGCTGGGAGGATGGAAAGTTGTGTGCATATATACACACACAGTATGATTCCAATTTTATAAAAAATATACCTATCTACCCAGAAGATTACATAGATATACTACAGAAAAACATCTGTAGGCCAAGTGTGGTGGCGCACGCCTGTAATCCTAGCTCTTTGGGAGGCTGAGCCGGGCAGATCACTTGAGGTCAGACGTTTGAGACCAGCCTGGCCAACATGGTGAAACCCCATCTCTACTAAAAGTACAAAAATTAGCTGGGTGTGGTGGTGCACACCTGTAATCCCAGCTACTCAGGAGGATGAGGCAGGAGAATCACTTGAATCCAGGAGAGGGAGGTTGCAGTGCTGAGATCGTGCCACTGCACTCCAGCCTCACTGACAGAGCATGACTCTGTCTCAAAAAAAAAAGAAAAGAAAAGAAAAGAAAAACATCTGTAGTCAGTTTGTGGGATTATGGTTGGTTTTATGTTTTTTCTTTATACTTTTGTGTTTTCCAAATTTTCTTTTCTTTTTTTTTTTTCTTTTTTTTTTTTTGAGATGGAGTCTCACTCTGTCGCCCAGGCTGGAGTGCAGTGGCGCGATCTCGGCTCACTGCAAGCTCCGCCTCCCGGGTTCACGCCGTTCTCCTGCCTCAGCCTCCCGAGTAGCTGGGACTACAGGTGCCCGCCACCATGCCCGGCTAATTTTTTTTTGTATTTTTAGGAGAGACCGGGTTTCACCATGTTGGCCAGGATGGTCTTGATCTCCTGACCTTGTGATCTGCCCGCCTCGCCTCCCAAAGTGCTGAGATTACAGGCGTGAGCCACCGCGCCCGGCATGTTTTCCAAATTTTCTACAAGTAACAGACATTGTACTTGTAACTACTTAAAAAGCCATTTTGTAAAGGATAAAAAATATATTTTAAAAAAGTACCACCAGGTAATTATGTCAGCTCTGAATTTGCCAGGCATTTGCCATTTATAATCATATGCCTGCCTCCTTAAGGAGCTGAAATAAGCAGCATTATTGTTCAAACAGGGACATCCTGTCAGATTGCAACAGCCTTCTGTGCCAACCAGAAGTCTTGCAGAATTCTCATGCCCTCTTCCTCATTCTATATCCACCTAGGTCCCCATAACTTAAAGACAAATCATCACAGCCATAAATTTGCAGTATATTAATTCACTACATTTTTCCAAGCAAGTAGCCTTCAGTGAACAGCAATTCTATGCTGAATCCTGAAGTGCTAAAGATAGTGCTGAAGATACAGAGATCAGTCTTACATAGTTCCTGTCCTCAAGGATCTCAGAGTCTGTGTTGCCACACAGGGCAACACATGCCAAGCCAGGGGTAAACATGCTCTGGGCAAAGAGGGGCGCCTAAACCAGCCTGCACTGGAATCACACAGCCTTTCCTTTCCATGTCCACTGCTACTAACTGGTCTCAAACCTGCACCATTTAATGCTTGGATTGCTACAGTAGCTTGGCGTTATCCACTCCACTATTGCTACCTTAAACCTAGCCTCCACACTGACTGTGAGAGCCGGTCATATTTCTTTCTTTCTTTCTTTCTTTTCTTTCTTTCCTTCCTTTTCTTTCTTTCTCTCTCTCTCTCGCTCTCTTTCTTTCTTTGTTTCTTTCTTTTGAGACGGAGTCTAGCTCTGTACAGTGGCGTGATCTTGGCTCACTGCAACCTCCACCTCCCAGGTTCAAGCAATTCTCCTGTCTACCCTCCCGAGTAGCTGGGATTACAGGCGCCTGCCACCACGCCCAGCTAATTTTTGTATTTTTAGTGGAGACAGCGTTTCACTATGTTGGCCAGGCTGGTCTCGAACTCCTGACCTTGTGATCCGTCCACCTCAGCCTCCCAAAGTGCTGGGATTACAAGCGTGAGTCACTGTGCCCGGCTGAGAGCCAGTCATATTTCTAAGGAAAAGATAAAATTTAATTCCTTACTTCC
This sequence comes from Pan troglodytes, assembly GCF_028858775.2. Taxonomy (NCBI): domain Eukaryota; kingdom Metazoa; phylum Chordata; class Mammalia; order Primates; family Hominidae; genus Pan; species Pan troglodytes. The sequence continues at coordinate 179,404,926 of NC_072398.2, forward strand.
AGACTTATTTTTTGTGTCATTTATCTTCCCACCTCCAAATATGATACCAGTTCCCTAAATTCATGCCATTATTGATCCTTGGGACACTTCTGCTATTTCTGTCTTCTCTGTGTTGAATGTCTTTACTCCTCTATGTCTGGAAAATACCTACTCATCTTTCAGGACTCTATTAAAGTGTCTGTCATCTATTCTATGAAGATTTTCTTTTTTATCTTCTTGTTTTTTGGAATGGGGTCTCACTATGTTGCCCAGGCTGGTCTCAAATTCCTGGACTCAAGCTATCCTCCTGCCTCTGCCTCCCTAAGTGCTGGGATTGCAGGTGTGAGCCACTGCTCCTGGCTGATTTTCTTGATTTATCTCTTCAGCTAGTTAGAAATCCCAGTTCCCTTATTTAAATGGCTCTTGTAGCACTTGTAATAATTTCCTGCCTTTATTGGCTTGCACATTTGTCTTGTTCATTAGATTGTAAACGCTTTAAGGACAGGGGAATAATCTTATTCATCTCAGTATCCCAAATACCTAACTCAGGGGTTGGCAAACATTTTCTATAAAATGTCAGATAGTAAAATATTTTAGGCTTTGAGGGCCAGATGTTCTTTATCAGAAACACCCAACTCTGCCATGTAGTAGGGCAAAAGCATAAGTGAATGGGCATGGCTGTGTTCCAATAAAACTTTATTTACAAAAACATGAAGCTAGGCCAGGTGCGGTGGCTCACACCTGTAATCCCAGCACTTTGGGAGGCTGAGGCGGGTGGATCACCTGAGGTCAGGAGTTCAAGATTAGCCTGACCAACATGTGAAACCCCGTGTCTACTAAAAACAAAAAATCAGCCAGGTGTGGTGGCAGGCGCCTGTAATCCCAGCTACTTGGGAGGCTGAGGCAGGAGAATCACTTGAACCCAGGAGGCCGAGGTTGCAGTGAGCCAAGATCGCACCATTGTACTCCTGCCTGGGAGACAGAGCGAGACTCCATCTCAAAAACAAACAAAGAAACCATGAAGCTAGCCATATTTGGTCTTCAAAACCAGTTTGCTAATCCCTTTAGTGTATGATGGACTTACAATAAATACCTAATGAATTTTTTTTTTTCTTTGAGACAGAGTCTCTGTCACCCAGGCGGGAGTATAATGGTGGGATCTTGGCTTCCTGCAACCTCTGCCTCCCGGGTTCAAGTGATTCTCCTGCCTCAGCCTCCCGAGCAGCTGGGATTACAGGTGCCCACCACCACGCCTGGCTATTTTTTGTATTTTTAGTAGAGACGGGGTTTCATCATGTTGGTCAGGCTGGCCTTGCACTCCTGACCTCAGGTGATCCACCCACCTCAGTCTCCCAAAGTGCTGGGATTACAGGTGTGAGCCACCGCACCCAGCCCTAATGAATTTTTTTAAATGTAAAATGAAGTGGTAGAGGCAGTATTTGCATCCCATTACATTCTGTAGCAGATGCTATTGGTTTCCTGTCCATATTTTCCTGGCATTCACTTCTAGACACTGAAGGCTATTATAGGGAACACACACAGCTCACTGCCTGAAGATTTTGGTTTTCTTTCTTTCTTTCTGACCAGGGAACATGCTTGGCCTGTGCACAGAGCAAGCTGGGAGTTTCGGAGACTTAATGTTATCAGAACCAATGATGTATAGGGAGTTGAATAATACCCCAATTTTCTCACCCCTCCATTGGGATACCTTGAATGTGCCCTGCACTGTCTCCCAGAGTTCCGCAGCATAACTGAGGTCCAATTGCCCACTATGGTAACTAGCTTAATAATGTATACATTATAGACAATCTTCACTTCTGTCTTACTACCCAACTCCTACCCAGGTTTACTGATATCATATCCTAAATAATTTGCCTGCACTCCAACCCAAACCAAGACACATACTTTTTCTACTACATACACCACAGGGCTTAGCCAGAAGACCCCGGCTGAAATGTTTTTATTGCCTATAAAGAGAAATATATTAACTACTAGTATCTCCTAAAATATTGGTGCAGAATAATACAACTACAATAAAAAAAGAAGAGGACTCTTAGAGACTAGAACATAGAATAGGCTCTGCCATAACCCAGCTGTGTGACTTAGGGCAAATCACTTAAACCTATCTAAGATTTTGTCCACTTTCTAGGAAAGAGAGGCAGTATCATGAACCTCACTGGGTTTTTGTGAGGATGAAATAACATAAGGTACTTAAAATGTCCCATCCAGTTCCCTAAATAGAGCTGTAAGATCGTTTTCTCTCCAAATCTAAAAATCTTGTTCTCAGTTCTCATTCTCTTTGGCCTCAGTAAATTTACTTTATCTGTATACAATACTGTTATTCCTGATACTGTTTTGTGCATTTTTGTTTCACCAGAACATAACTTGTTTTCTTGATTATATTGCTAGTTAACAAAAGCAGGAACTTTATCTTATGCTTATTCATACTTAAGTGAAATCATATATTTGAAAATGGTTTGCAAACTGCAAAGTGTTTTTTTGTTTTTGTTTTGAGACAGGGTCTCACTGTGTTGCCCAGGCTGGAGTACAGTGGCACGATCATGGCTCACTGCAGCCTCAACCTCCTGAGCTTAAGTGATTCTCCCACTTCAACCTCCCTGTAACTGGGACTACAGGTGCATGCCATCATGCCCGGCTAATTTTTGTATTTTTTGCCAAGAAAGAGTTTCACCATGTTTCTCAGGCTGACATTGAACTCCTAAGCTCAAGTGATCCTCCTGCCTTGGCCTCCCAAAGTGCTGGGATTGCAGGTGTGAGCCACCACCCCAGGCCTAGTGTTTTGTTATTATTTACCTTATTCCATCAACATATTTTGAGCACCCACTGCATGCTAGTCCTTGTGCCAGGCATTAAGGATACAGAAAGAAGTAAGATTTGCTCTCTGATTCAAGAGTTTAGTTGGCTGGGTACAGTAGCTCATGCCTGTAATCCCACCAGTTTGGGAGGCAAAGGCGGGAGAATCCCTTGAGCCCAGGAGTTTGAGACCAACTAGGGCAACATAGTGAGACATCTCCCCGCCCCCCTCCTCGTCTCTACAAAAAAAAATTTTTTTTTAATCAGCTGGGTGTGGTGACTTGTGTCTGTAGTCTCAGCTACAAGGGAGGCTGAGGTGGGAGGATCCCTTGAGCCCAGGAGGTCAGGGTTCCAAAGGGCTGTGATCGTGCCACAGCACTCCAGCCTGGGCAACAAAGTAAGACCCAGTCTCAAAAAAAAAAAAAAAAATTAAAAAAAAAGTTTCATGAACGAGACAGATTATGAAAGTATACGAATAAATTACCATACAGTGAGACATGTGTTAGGGTAGAGGCAGGATGGAAGAATTTTAAGAGCCCCGGCTGGGCGCGGTGGCTCACGCCTGTAATCCCAGCACTTTGGGAGGCCGAGGCGGGCGGATCACGAGGTCAGGAGATCGAGACCACGGTGAAACCCCATCTCTACTAAAAATACAAAACATTAGCTGGGCGCAGTGGCGGGCGCCTATAGTCCCAGCTACTCGGGAGGCTGAGGCAGGAGAATGGCGTGAACCCAGAAGGCGGAGCTTGCAGTGAGCCGAGATCGCACCACTGCAGTCCTACCTGGGTGAAAGAGTCAGACTCCGTCTCAAAAAAAAAAAAAAAAAAAAAGAACCCCAAGAATGGAACAATTGACTGGCCTGAGGGAGACAGCCAGGCAGACGGGATTCCATTTCCACCTCTGCTGTTGACTAGCAGAGAGATTTTGGCCAAGTTACTTAACCATTTAGACAGCAAGTTCTTGACCTAGGTACTAAGGATAAGAATACCTTCTGCACAAAATTGCCCTGAGAATTAAACAAGATGATAAATGCAAAGGACCCAGCAAAGTGCTTGTACTTAATTGGTGTCCAATACAGGTGCATTTCTTTTCTTTTCTTCTTCCTAGGAAGGTAGGAAGGGCTTTCACAAGGAAAGGTATTTGAGCTGAGCTTACTGACATGAAACCTTTGCCTTCTTACTCAGGGAGAAGAAACTAATGCTTGTAGAGTAGCTACTAGAAACAGGCACTCTCTTTGGGGTTTCCCAGAATGAAGAGGGGAAGAATATTCCATCAAAGAGAACAGTATAGGTAAAGGCAAAAGGCTTGATAATATTTATTGTGCATCTTCCAGATGTGATGGGACAAGTGAACCCATGGGGGAGATGAAGCTGAAGAGGAAGACCTGAGCAGGATTGGATAACTGCAAAGCTCTTTGCCTCCCAATAGCTAGTGTTTGGAGTTTAAATGTCCAGCTAGCCCTGCAGAACCACAGACAAACTGTCCTTAGACCAAAGTTCTCACTGATCTGCAGGGTTTCAACCCTTAAGCGGAAGTATATCAATTACAAAGATCTAACCTCCTATCTAATTCCCAGGACTACACAGTAATTTCCCAAACATGGGCCTTAGTGCATAATTTATGCACTCACTTTGTAGCTTTGTAATTAAATCTGTAGAGGATTTGGAGCTACAGGGCAATGCTGTACAACTCCCTGCATATGTAAATATACCAGGTTGGAGTATAGAATTGATGGTTTTGAACACATCCTTTTCCTACCTACACTGCTAATGACAGTGTTACGGCTGCAGTTAAGTGGGATGGATGCACTGAACAAATAAAAAATTAAAAGGCACGCTAACCAACCGATCCACACAATCCTTCCTGATCTGAATTCCTGTGACATTCAGGGTCTGTACCATCCACAACAGCTTCCTGATATCTATTATGTATGTCCTGAACTGTTTCCTGGGAGGTCTGGTGAATTAAATCTGATATTTATCAAGTGTTTACTATACCCTGACACTATGTTAGTAATTTCACATTCATCTTATTGAGTGCTTATTCTGTGCCAAGTGCTCTAGTTACACTGTGGAAAACAAATCGGACTTGGTTTCTGATCTTATGCAACTTCTAAGTACCTCAAGTAATCCTTATAATAACCCTTCAAGACCAAAATTTTACAGAGAGGGAAATGAGAACTAGATGAGGTTAATACTTGGCCCCAAAGCCGACTTACCCATTAGGCACAGTAGGCACAGTGCTTAGGGCGCATAATACTTACAGGAGCCTAAGAAAACATGTTTTAATTTTAATTTCTTTTAAAACCAGAAGAAAAAAAGAACATAATAATAATGAATATATAATAATGAATCCAGCCTGTTTTGTGTTTGTCTTTATGCTGATGCAGTCATAAATATATCTTTAAATGCTTTTTTATGGAAGAAGGGGTCCATAAGGGCAAAAGTGCCTAGAGCCCAGCAAAATCATGATATGGCCTCAATGAACTCAGGATCATGCAGTTGGTAAGAGACAGAACAAGGAGGCATACCCTCTAAGCCTGACATCTCTTTCATTAGACATATCTAGAGGATAACTACTGTGCTTTTATATCTCTCCTAGTGCTAGGTTCATAGGGGTAGCTCCATAGTTATTGAATTAAATCACATTGAGTTAACCCAAAGTGCTTTATATAGTGGTGCTATGGTTTGAATGCATGTGTCCCTCCAAAATTCACATGTTGGAACTTAAACCCCAAGGTGATGGTTTTGAGATGAAATGGGGCCTTTGGGAGGTGATTAAGCCATAAGGGCCCTGCTCTAATAGGCAGGAATAATGCCCTTATAAAAGAAGCTTCAGAGAGCAGCCTGGTCCTTCCATCTATTCTGCCATGTGAAGACACAATGTTCATCCCTTTTTGCCTCCTTCTTCCAGGTGAGGACACAGCAAGAGGCACCACCTTGGAAGCAGACAGCTTTCAGAGAGCAGCTGACACCTTGATCTTGGACGTCCCAGCCTCCAGAACTGTGAGAAATAAATTTCTGTTCTTTATAAATTTCCCAGTCTTAGGTACTTTGTTATAGTAGCACAAATGGACTAAGACAAGTGAATAATTAATAATATATTCTTACAGATTGAATAAAACCCTGTGGATGCTGCAAATATCACATGGATTTTTTTCATCTGAAAAATAAAACTGAAAATAAAGTCTACACATTTTATCAGCTTGTAGAATTTTTGGATCAAAAGATTAAAAGATTGTTGCTTACAAATAAAGATGCTTATTTTTTACTACATATTAGACTTATGACAAATCTCTGATCTAAGCATGATATTCTAAAAAGTAATATAAATATGTATATAATAATTTTTTTTAAATTCATCTATTCATTTAACATTCACTGTGCTAGGAACTTAGAATATAAAAACAAAGAAGCCACTGTGCTCACTGCCCTTGAGGAGCACATGGTAAACTCAATCTATCCTTTCACAGAAAATGAACAGACTCCATGGGAATGTAACCAAAGTAGTACAAGTGATTCCAGCTTACCAGAATTGAAACATAATACAATTTCTCACAAGGGCTAACACATTATGAACATAACAGTGCTTGTTATAACAGAAGTCATTGGTGTTTTGTTTTTTGTTTTAGAGATGAGGTCTCAGTCTGTCACTGAGCCTGGAGTGCAGTGGTGTAATCATAGCTCACTGCAGCCTCGACCTCCTGGGCTGAAGTGATCTTCCAACCTCATCCTCTTGAGCAGCTAGGACTACAGTCATGCAGCACCATGCTGAGCTAAGTTGCTAGTATTAAAAGAGCATTCCTAATGTTCTAATGTTCATCATGTCACACTTCTTTTTTTTTTTTTTTTTTTTTTCGAGACAGAGTCTCACCTGTTGCCCAGGCTGGAGTGCAATGGCACGATCTTGGCTCACTGCAACCTCTGTCTCCCGGGTTCAAGTGATTCTCCTGCCTCAGCCTCCTGAGTAACTGGGATTACAGGGGTGCACCACTATGCCCGGCTAATTTTTGTATTCTTAATAGAGACTGGGTTTCGCCATGTTGGCCAGGCTGGTCTCGAACTCCTGACCTCAGGTGATCTGCCCGCCTCAGCCTCCCAAAGTGCTAGGATTACAGGCGTGAGCCACCGTGCCCAGCCCATGTCACACTCCTTTTAAAACTGCACCCAACTAGTGCCTAGAGCAGCCATTCCCAACTAGTGGTCGAATTAGCATATGTGTGTGCGCGGGCACACACACACACACACCAGGAGAGATTTGGTAATGTCTGGAGACATTTTTAGTTGTCACAACTGTCAGGGGTTGGGGAGTGCTACTTACATCTAATGAGTCAAAGCCAGAGACACTATTAAGCATCCTACAATACAGCGGACAGCCCTCTACCCCCACCCCACTACCACCACACACAGAATTATCTGGCCCCAAATGTCAATAGTGCTGATATTCAAAAACTCTGGCCCAGAGGAACTAAATCCAAACTCCTCCAGTTGGCATTCAAGGCCTGGGCCAATTCGGCCCTGTTCCCCCTTTTCTCTTTATCTCCTTCTGCCTTGTTCTCTGGATGCTCCATCTTCCCAGGAACCTTATGTTCCAGCTCTATCAGACCATCACAAAATGAAAGAGTGATTAAGCACTTGGTCTCTGAAGTCAGACAGACCTGGCTGTGTATCTTGACTTTACTACTTGTCAGTTGTATATCCTCCATCTTAGAGACTCAGTTCCTTCTTCTGTAAAATGAGGAAAACAATAGTTGTTTATATTGAGAGAACTATATGAGGTGATACAAGTAAAGTCATTTCACAATATCTGGTACATTCTCTCTGCCTCTGTGCTTTTGCTGTTCTTGCATTTATTAGGGCACCAAAACCAGGCTTCCTTGATCCTAAATTAGTTGCCTAAAGGTCCATGTCCCTAACTGGCCTGAGAATTCCTGGAGAGCAAGGATTGGGTCCTATCTGTTTTTGTTTCCCCAGAACTTGGCATAGCACCCTGCACATAGTAGCTGATTAGTAAATATTAGTTGAATTGCAATTTTGACACTCCCTGTAAGAGAAGACCACCCTGCCAAAGGGCAAACAACCTAGAATTCTAAAGGAGGCTCTTATTTTTAGAGCCAGTCATTGTTTTCCTTGCTGCTTCCATTTTCTCTGCCCAACTCTCAGGGCTCGGGTTCTCTTCATCAGTTCTGGGTACTTGGCATGGTTCTTGGCCAATTGCTCCTCTCTCGTAAAGATCTCATCTAGCTATGTGGCTTAAAATACCACTTACATACCTCCAAATTTATATTTGTAGCCAAGACCTCTTCTGTGGGATTATATGTGTGTGTGTATATATATGTGTGTGTGTGTGTGTGTATATACATATACAATCTATCCTTTGTGTGTGTGTGTATATATACATATATACATATCCTTTGTATTATATACATATACAAAGGATAGATTGTATATGTATATAATATGTATGTGTATATATATACACACACACATACACACACACACACACACACATATATATATACATATATTCCATAGGACTCTGATTGATGCAGGTTAATATATTTTAACTATGTACTTGACATCCCGATTGATTATACACCGACATCCCAACTTAGCACACAGCAGCTAAAGTGACCTTTTAAAAATATAATTCTGATTATGTCACTCCCTTTAAAGGCTTCCCACTACACCAGTTATAAATCCTTCCCATGGCTTATATCATGAGAAGTCTTGACTCCATCCTTTCTCCAGCCTCACCTCCTTCCTCACTGTGCTTAAGCCACATTGGCTTTCTTTCTGATGCTCAAATGTGACAAACTCATCCTCCTTCTCAGAGCCTTTGCACTTGTTGCCTCTTCTTGGAACACTTGCCCCAGATGAATACATGGCAACCAAAGTGTCACCTCAAGGAGGACTTCCCTGACCCCCTTTCCTCTCCCAGCATGAAAGCTTTCTCCATCTCTCTCTAAGTCATTGCCTTGTTTTATTGCTTCCTTTATGAGACTCTGTGTCCCCTACTGGAAAGGTAGCTCCATGGGAGCAGGAGACTTGCCAGTCTTGTTCTCCACTGTATCTTCAGTCCTAGCCCAGTGCCTGGCATATAGGAGGACCTTAATAAATAGATATTGGATTTTTTTTTCTTTTTTGAGATGGAGTCTCGCTCTGTCACCCAGGATGGAGTGCAGTGGCACGATCTTAGCTCACTGCAACCTCCGCCTCCCGGGTTCAAGCAATTCTCCTGCCTCAGCCTCCTGAATAGCTGGGATTACAGGCACATGCCACCATGCCCGGCTAATTTTTGCATTTTTAGTAGGGATGGGGTTTCACCATGTTGGTCAGGCTGGTCTTTTTTTTTTTTTTTTTTTTTGCGACAGAGTTTCACTCTTCTCGCCTAGGCTGGAGTGCAGTGGCGTGATCTCGGCTCGCTGCAACCTCCACCTCCTGGGTTCAAGTGATTCTCCTGCCTCAGCCTCTCAAGTAGCTAGTATTACAGGTGTGAGCCACCACACCTGGCTTATTTTGTATTTTTAGTAGAGACAGGGTTTCACCATGTTGGTCAGGCTGGTGTTGTACTCTTCAGGTGGTGATCCATTCACCTCAGCTTCCCAAAGTGCTGGGATTACAGGCATGAGCCACCGTGCCTGGCCTTTTTTTTTTTTTTTTTGAGACAGCCTCTCACTCTGTCACCCAGACTGGAGTGCAGTGGCAGAATCTTGGCTTACTGCAACATTTACCTCCCAGGCTCAAGAAATTCTCCTGCTTCAGCCTCCCCAAGTAGCTGGGATTATAGTCGCCCGCCACCATGCCCGGCTAATTTTTGTATTTCTTAGTAGAGATGGGGTTTCACCATGTTGGCCAGGCTGATCTCAAACTCCTGGCCTCAGGTGATCCACCCACTTCGGCCTCCCAAAGTGCTGGAGTTACAGGCGTGAGGCACCATGCCTGGCCTGATAAATAGATATTGAATAGATGAATGAAGTTAAACGAAAGTGTAGTGAAGGCACTGGAATGAGAAGTCCTGGTTTCTAGCCCCTATTCCATCTCTGTGTGATCTTGGGAAGCTACTTTGTCTCTTAGAATCTCAGTTTGTTCATCTGTAAGGCAAGCATGATAACACCCTCCTCACACTAGTGTGAGGATTAAATGATATGCCTCTTAAGAGCCTGGTGCAGTGCTTAGCACATAATACAATAATCAACAAATGCTGGTGCTTTTTTCCCTCTTTGAGCCTCATTTTCCTCACAATAGGGTAAATAACATTGATTGTACAGTATGGAGTTGTTGTAGAAATGATATGAATTTACAAGTCTTTCCCTTCTCTGGCCTTTGCCCATGGTCTTCTCTTTGCTCCTCCTCCTCCCTCCCCCATTTCTTCCTCCCTGGTTCACCTCAGTTGTCACTTTCTTCAGGAAGCCTTCCCTGAGACCCCATGCTGGATCAAAGCCTCTTCTGGGCCCCCTCAGGCCCTGCATTTCTGTTAAAATAAACAGATATCATCGTGGTTTCTTCATAGGCCCAGTGGATGGATGGATGAATGGAAGGATGGATGGATGGAAGGATAGAAGGATAGAGGGAAGGAAGGATGGAAGGACAGAGAGATGACGAACGGAATCAAGTGAGAGCGACTTCAACCAGCTTCACAAAGTCGAGCACCCCAGAGGCAAGCCTCAGCTGCCCATTCCACTCCCTAACTCCTATAGACCCTCCCCTGCCGCTCCCTTAACACCTGGTTGGCCCCCATTAGCTCCTTGGTCCTCCAGCGCTCTCAGCGGTGGTGCCCCGGGATTTGTCCTCATTATTCTCACTACCCCCAGGCCTCGAATGGAGGGCAGCCAGGTGTGAGGATGCAGGTGATCTCAGCTCCCGCCCCTGGGTCAAGGTAGAAGTGGCAGCAGTGGGGCCGAACTCCTGGCGAGGGTAGCAATGTTCCAAGGCTGGGACTCGAGGTTCCGCAGGATGAAGGGGCTGCAGCTGCTGCCACTGCTGCTGGTGACCTGCACCCTGGGAACGTGCGCCCAGCGCTGGGTCTACCTGCGCGAGGAGTTCAAAGACGGGGGTAAGCGGTTCGGTGCCTGGCAGGCAGCGACTATAGAACAGACTCCACGCCCTTGCCTGTCACCTGTCCCAGCAGTCAGGCAGGCCGACTTTCCCGGTTTGGAGCCCGTTTAGAGAGAGAAAGACTACAGCTGAAATCCCTACTCGCTACCTCCTAGCTGTGTGACACTGGGCAGGTAGCTTACTAAGTCTGCATTTCAATTTCTTTCTCTATTAAATGACGACAATACGGATCTTGCAAGATTGTTCAGAGTGTTAAATTAGGTAAGGTGAGTAAAGCATTGTCCCTAGCATATAGTTGGAGCACACAGTTGGCATGCAGTAAACGTTTGTTCCTTCTCCTTCATCTCAAAAACACAAATGGGTGAACCCTGGAGGAAAAAGGGTCATTGATTGTGATTGTGAAATTTTTTTTTTAATTAATTAATTAATTAATTTATTTATTTATTTTTCTTTCTTTTTTTTTAATTATACTTTAAGTTTTAGGGTACATGTGCACATTGTGCAGGTTAGTTACATATGTATACATGTGCCATGCTGGTGCGCTGCACCCACTAACTCGTCATCTAGCATTAGGTATATCTCCCAATGCTATCCCTCCCCCCTCCCCCCTCCCCACCACAGTCCCCAGAGTGTGATATTCCCCTTCCTGTGTCCATGTGATCTCATTGTTCAATTCCCACCTATGAGTGAGAATATGCGGTGTTTGGTTTTTTGTTCTTGCGATAGTTTACTGAGAATGATGGTTTCCAATTTCACCCATGTCCCTACAAAGGATATGAACTCATCATTTTTTATGGCTGCATAGTATTCCATGGTGTATATGTGCCACATTTTCTTAATCCAGTCTATCATTGTTGGACATTTGGGTTGGTTCCAAGTCTTTGCTATTGTGAATAATGCCGCAATAAACATACGTGTGCATGTGTCTTTATAGCAGCATGATTTATAGTCATTTGGGTATATACCCAGTAATGGGATGGCTGGGTCAAATGGTATTTCTAGTTCTAGATCCCTGAGGAATCGCCACACTGACTTCCACAATGGTTGAACTAGTTTACAGTCCCACCAACAGTGTAAAAGTGTTCCTATTTCTCCACATCCTCTCCAGCACCTGTTGTTTCCTGACTTTTTAATGATTGCCATTCTAACTGGTGTGAGATGATATCTCATAGTGGTTTTGATTTGCATTTCTCTGATGGCCAGTGATGATGAGCATTTTTTCATGTGTTTTTTGGCTGCATAAATGTCTTCTTTTGAGAAGTGTCTGTTCATGTCCTTCGCCCACTTTTTGATGGGGTTGTTTGTTTTTTTCTTGTAAATTTGTTTGAGTTCACTGTAGATTCTGGATATTAGTCCTTTGTCAGATGAGTAGGTTGCGAAAATTTTCTCCCATGTTGTAGGTTGCCTATTCACTCTGATGGTAGTTTCTTTTGCTGTGCAGAAGCTCTTTAGTTTAATTAGATCCCATTTGTCAATTTTGGCTTTTGTTGCCATTGCTTTTGGTGTTTTGGACATGAAGTCCTTGCCCACGCCTATGTCCTGAATGGTAATGCCTAGGTTTTCTTCTAGGGTTTTTATGGTTTTAAGTCTAACGTTTAAATCTTTAATCCGTCTTGAATTGATTTTTGTATAAGGTGTAAGGAAGGGATCCAGTTTCAGCTTTCTACATATGGCTAGCCAGTTTTCCCAGCACCATTTATTAAATAGGGAATCCTTTCCCCATTGCTTGTTTTTCTCAGGTTTGTCAAAGATCAGATAGTTGTAGGTAAACGGCGTTATTTCTGAGGGCTCTGTTCTGTTCCATTGATCTATATTTCTGCTTTGGTACCAGTACCATGCTGTTTTGGTTACTGTAGCCTTGTAGTATAGTTTGAAGTCAGGTAGTGTGATGCCTCCAGCTTTGTTCTTTTGGCTTAGGATTGACTTGGCGATGCAGGCTCTCTTTTGGTTCCATATGAACTTTAAAGTAGTTTTTTCCAATTCTGTGAAGAAAGTCATTGGTAGCTTGATGGGGATGGCATTGAATCTGTAAATTACCTTGGGCAGTATGGCCATTTTCACGATATTGATTCTTCCTACCCATGAGCATGGAATGTTCTTCCATTTGTTTGTATCCTCTTTTATTTCCTTGAGCAGTGGTTTGTAGTTCTCCTTGAAGAGGTGCTTCACATCCCTTGTAAGTTGGATTCCTAGGTATTTTATTCTCTTTGAAGCAATTGTGAATGGGAGTTCACTCATGATTTGGCTCTCTGTTTGTCTGTTGTTGGTGTATAAGAATGCTTGTGATTTTTGTACATTGATTTTGTATCCTGAGACTTTGCTGAAGTTGCTTATCAGCTTAAGGAGATTTTGGGCTGAGATGATGGGGTTTTCTAGATAAACAATCATGTCGTCTGCAAACAGGGACAATTTGACTTCCTCTTTTCCTAATTGAATACCCTTTATTTCCTTCTCCTGCCTGATTGCCCTGGCCAGAACTTCCAACACTATGTTGAATAGGAGCGGTGAGAGAGGGCATCCCTGTCTTGTGCCAGTTTTCAAAGGGAATGCTTCCAGTTTTTGCCCATTCAGTATGATATTGGCTGTGGGTTTGTCATAGATAGCTCTTATTATTTTGAAATATGTCCCATCAATACCTAATTTATTGAGAGTTTTTAGCATGAAGGGTTGTTGAATTTTTTCAAAGTCTTTTTCTGCATCTATTGAGATAATCATGTGGTTTTTGTCTTTGGCTCTGTTTATATGCTGGATTACATTTATTGATTTGCATATATTGAACCAGCCTTGCATCCCAGGGATGAAGCCCATTTGATCATGGTGGATAAGCTTTTTGATGTGCTGCTGGATTCGGTTTGCCAGTATTTTATTGAGGATTTTTGCATCAATGTTCATCAAGGATATTGGTCTAAAATTCTCTTTTTTGGTTGTGTCTCTGCCAGGCTTTGGTATCAGAATGATGCTGGCCTCATAAAATGAGTTAGGGAGGATTCCCTCTTTTTCTATTGATTGGAATAGTTTCAGAAGGAATGGTACCAGTTCCTCCTTGTACCTCTGGTAGAATTCGGCTGTGAATCCATCTGGTCCTGGACTCTTTTTGGTTGGTAAACTATTGATTATTGCCACAATTTCAGCTCCTGTTATTGGTCTATTCAGAGATTCAACTTCTTCCTGGTTTAGTCTTGGGAGAGTGTATGTGTCGAGGAATTTATCCATTTCTTCTAGATTTTCTAGTTTATTTGCGTAGAGGTGTTTGTAGTATTCTCTGATGGTAGTTTGTATTTCTGTGGGATCGGTGGTGATATCCCCTTTATCATTTTTTATTGCGTCTATTTGATTCTTCTCTCTTTTTTTCTTTATTAGTCTTGCTAGCGGTCTATCAATTTTGTTGATCCTTTCAAAAAAACAGCTCCTGGATTCATTGATTTTTTGAAGGGTTTTTTGTGTCTCTATTTCCTTCAGTTCTGCTCTGATTTTAGTTATTTCTTGCCTTCTGCTAGCTTTTGAATGTGTTTGCTCTTGCTTTTCTAGTTCTTTTAATTGTGATGTTAGGGTGTCAATTTTGGATCTTTCCTGCTTTCTCTTGTGGGTATTTAGTGCTATAAATTTCCCTCTACACACTGCTTTGAATGTGTCCCAGAGATTCTGGTATGTTGTGTCTTTGTTCTCGTTGGTTTCAAAGAAGATCTTTATTTCTGCCTTCATTTCGTTATGTACCCAGTAGTCATTCAGGAGCAGGTTGTTCAGTTTCCATGTAGTTGAGCGGCTTTGAGTGAGATTCTTAATCCTGAGTTCTAGTTTGATTGCACTGTGGTCTGAGAGATAGTTTGTTATAATTTCTGTTCTTTTACATTTGCTGAGGAGAGCTTTACTTCCCAGTATGTGGTCAATTTTGGAATAGGTGTGGTGTGGTGCTGAAAAAAATGTATATTCTGTTGATTTGGGGTGGAGAGTTCTGTAGATGTCTATTAGGTCCGCTTGGTGCAGAGCTGAGTTCAATTCCTGGGTATACTTGTTGACTTTCTGTCTCGTTGATCTGTCTAATGTTGACAGTGGGGTGTTAAAGTCTCCCATTATTAATGTGTGGGAGTCTAAGTCTCTTTGTAGGTCACTCAGGACTTGCTTTATGAATCTGGGTGCTCCTGTATTGGGTGCATAAATATTTAGGATAGTTAGCTCCTCTTGTTGAATTGATCCCTTTACCATTATGTAATGGCCTTCTTTGTCTCTTTTGATCTTTGTTGGTTTAAAGTCTGTTTTATCAGAGACTAGGATTGCAACCCCTGCCTTTTTTTGTTTTCCATTTGCTTGGTAGATCTTCCTCCATCCTTTTATTTTGAGCCTATGTGTGTCTCTGCACGTGAGATGGGTTTCCTGAATACAGCACACTGATGGGTCTTGACTCTTTATCCAACTTGCCAGTCTGTGTCTTTTAATTGGAGAATTTAGTCCATTTACATTTAAAGTTAATATTGTTATGTGTGAATTTGATCCTGTCATTATTATGTTAGCTGGTGATTTTGCTCGTTAGTTGATGCAGTTTCTTCCTAGTCTTGATGGTCTTTACATTTTGGCATGATTTTGCAGCGGCTGGTACCGGTTGTTCCTTTCCATGTTTAGCGCTTCCTTCAGGAGCTCTTTTAGGGCAGGCCAGGTGGTGACAAAATCGGTCAGCATTTGCTTGTCTGTAAAGTATTTTATTTCTCCTTCACTTATGAAGCTTAGTTTGGCTGGATATGAAATTCTGGGTTGAAAATTCTTTTCTTTAAGAATGTTGAATATTGGCCCCCACTCTCTTCTGGCTTGTAGGGTTTCTGCCGAGAGATCTGCTGTTAGTCTGATGGGCTTCCCTTTGAGGGTAACCCGACCTTTCTGTCTGGCTGCCCTTAACATTTTTTCCTTCATTTCAACTTTGGTGAATCTGACAATTATGTGTCTTGGAGTTGCTCTTCTCAAGGAGTATCTTTGTGGCGTTCTCTGTTTTTCCTGAATCTGAACGTTGGCCTGCCTTGCTAGATTGGGGAAGTTCTCCTGGATAATATCCTGCAGAGTGTTTTCCAACTTGGTTTCATTCTCCGCATCACTTTCAGGTACACCAATCAGACGTAGATTTGGTCTTTTCACATAGTCCCATATTTCTTGGAGGCTTTGCTCATTTCTTTTTATTCTTTTTTCTCTAGACTTCCCTTCTCGCTTCATTTCATTCATTTCATCTTCCATTGCTGATACCCTTTCTTCCAGTTGATCGCATCGGCTCCTGAGGCTTCTGCATTCTTCACGTAGTTCTCGAGCCTTGGTTTTCAGCTCCATCAGCTCCTTTAAGCACTTCTCTGTATTGGTTATTCTAGTTATACATTCTTCTAAATTTTTTTCAAAGTTTTCAACTTCTTTGCCTTTGGTTTGAATGTCCTCCCGTAGCTCAGAGTAATTTGATCGTCTGAAGCCTTCTTCTCTCAGCTCGTCAAAATCATTCTCCATCCAGCTTTGTTCCGTTGCTGGTGAGGAACTGCGTTCCTTTGGAGGAGGAGAGGCGCTCTGCATTTTAGAGTTTCCTGTTTTTCTGTTCTGTTTTTTCCCCATCTTTGTGGTTTTATCTACTTGTGGTCTTTGATGATGGTGATGTACAGATGGGTTTTCGGTGTGGATGTCCTTTCTGTTTGTTAGTTTTCCTTCTAACAGACAGGACCCTCAGCTGCAGGTCTGTTGGAATACCCTGCCGTGTGAGGTGTCAGTGTGCCCCTGCTGGGGGGTGCCTCCCAGTTAGGCTGCTCGGGGGTCAGGGGTCAGGGACCCACTTGAGGAGGCAGTCTGCCCGTTCTCAGATCTCCAGCTGCGTGCTGGGAGAACCACTGCTCTCTTCAAAGCTGTCAGACAGGGACATTTAAGTCTGCAGAGGTTACTGCTGTCTTTTTGTTTGTCTGTGCCCTGCCCCCAGAGGTGGAGCCTACAGAGGCAGGCAGGCCTCCTTGAGCTGTGGTGGGCTCCACCCAGTTCGAGCTTCCCGGCTGCTTTGTTTACCTAAGCAAGCCTGGGCAATGGCAGGCGCCCCTCCCCCAGCCTCGCTGCCGCCTTGCAGTTTGATCTCAGACTGCTGTGCTAGCAATCAGCGAGATTCCGTGGGCGTAGGACCCTCCGAGCCAGGTGTGGGTTATAGTCTCGTGGTGCGCCGTTTTTTAAGCCGGTCTGAAAAGCGCAATATTCGGGTGGGAGTGACCCGATTTTCCAGGTGCGTCCGTCACCCGTTTCTTTGACTCGGAAAGGGAACTCCCTGACCCCTTGCACTTCCCAGGTGAGGCAATGCCTCGCCCTGCTTCGGCTCGCGCACGGTGCGCGCACCCACTGGCCTGCGCCCACTGTCTGGCACTCCCTAGTGAGATGAACCCGGTACCTCAGATGGAAATGCAGAAATCACCGTCTTCTGCGTCGCTCACGCTGGGAGCTGTAGACCGGAGCTGTTCCTATTCGGCCATCTTGGCTCCTCCCCGATTGTGAAATTTTCTGTGTTTCTTTTTTTTCTTTTTTCTTTTCTTTCTGTTTCTTTTTTTTTTTTTTTTTTTTTTTTTTGAGATGGAGTCTCACTCCGTCACCTAGGCTGGAGTGCAATGGCATGATCTCGGCTCACTGCAACCTCTGCCTCCCAGGTTCAAGTGATTATCCTGCCTCAGCCTCTTGAGTAGCTGGTGCCCGCCACGACGCCCGGCTATTTATTTATTTATTTATTTATTTTTTATTTTTAGTAGAGACAGGGTTTCACCATGTTGGTCAGGTTTGTCTCGAACTCCTGACCTCAGGTGATCCACACACCTCGGCCTTCCAAAGTGCTGGGGTTACAGGCGTGAGCCACTGCGCCCAGCCAAATTTTCTGTGTTTCATAAAATATCAGAGTTCAGAGGATCTTGGGGGTCATCTTGTCCGGTCTCCTCCCTAGAATGCCTCATGAACTTCAGAGAATTATGGAAGGGCTTACTTACCTAAGGACAAATGTTCAATAGTACTGTTTCAGCCCACAAACAAATGATGCTCTTCGTGTGTGTGTGTGTGTGTGTGTGTGTGTGAAATCTGATTAATTATTTGAGGGTGCAGTAGATAGGGCACTTGCTGGGGAACTGGGATGTTTTGGATTTGAGTCCACATTCCACCATGGATCCCTGGATAAGCCTTTTCCCATTTCTGAGACTCAAATTCCCAATCTTACTTACCTAAAGACAAATGTTCAATGGTACAGATACTGGTGATACAAGTAATACTGTTTTGAGGGTAGCAAGGTATAGAGGTGCTACAGAGGAAGGTGGGAATAAGCCCAGGCAAAAGGCCTGGACAGGAAAGCTTCAGGGAGAAGGCGAAACTTAAGCAATGTTTCGAAGGATAAGTCAGTTTATCAGATGGGCAGAGAAGGGGAGAAGGGTATTCCAGGTAAGAAGAACAGCATGTACAATGATACAGCCAGCAGTGGCATCTTCAGGCAACAGGAAAGTGTGAAGGGGAGGGGAGTTAGGGTGAGGCTGGAGAGCAGGTGGGGCATATACCAAGGGGGTTAGGGAGCCTGACCTTTTGCTGAAGGCAGTGGGAAGCTAGTGAAGGTGATAAGTGGGGAGAAATAAGATCTGACCTGGGTATTAGAAAGAGTGCTTCAGAAAGTAAGTGGACCTGGATTGTGAGGCTGACTGAAGTTGAGTTTGGAGACAGAAAAACCATCCAGGAGGCTATTGTAATCTTTTTTCCCCACTATTTATTTATTTCCATTTATTTCTCTCTCCCTCTCTCTCTCATTTTCCCCCTCTTCATGGTGAAAAGTAGAGAGGCTGTACCAGAGTGGTAGTGATAGGAATACAGGGGAGGGGGCAGACAGGAAAAATGTTCAGGAGTTGGCTGAAAAGTGGGATGCAAAAAGCCCCTCAGCTTCACTGTAACAAAGCACAATCCTTTTCCAAGGATAGGTTCAAGGTCCCCTACTTCCTGATGGATTTCAGCCATCCTTTGTAATGAGCCCTTTGAGGCTAATCTTGTGACTGCTAGCTTGAGGGCCCATTTCCCTGCCCCAGCTGGCTTTTACTCACACCATAATCCCTCCTGGTAGAAGGCAGGGAGAACATGCACAGACCTGCCATCACTCCCTCAAGGACTGAACTCCACTTGTCCAATGGGGGAGTAAATGCTCAAATGCCCAAGGGTATTATCAATAAATATTTATGAAATGCTCTGGAATCAGGAAAAGAGAGGCTTCAAGCCCCAGGCAGTTGATGAAGCCAAAATCATGAACACAATCCAGCACTATGTCCAGGAAGGTTTGGTCTGCACGACCTCACCTCTTCCAGGAAGACTTGCCTAGGCTTCCCCTAGTTCTCTTAGCCCCTGTGCTTCTTGTGTGTCAGCCCTGCTCACACTATGACTGTCTATTTACCTTATTTTCTTTTGTTTCCAGCCCAGTAAACAATTATTGGATGACTGAATTATTGGACTGAATCTTGACACATACACCAAAAAGTAACACCCCAAGAAGAGAATTGTTATTACAAGAAATCTTCCTACATTAAGACTTAGCAACGGCCGGGCACAGTGGCTCACGCCTGTAATCCCAGCACTTTGGGAGGCCGAGATGGGCAGATCACGAGGTCAGGAGATCAAGACCATCCTGGCTAACACGGTGAAACCCTGTCTCTACTAAAAAATACAAAAAATTAGCCGGGCGTGGTGGCGGGCGCCTGTAGTCCCAGCTACTCGGGACGCTGGGGCAGGAGAATCGCTTGAACCTGTGAGGCGGAGCTTGCAGTGAGCCGAGATCGCACCACTGCACTCCAGCCTGGGCGACAGAGCGAGACTCCGTCTCAAAAAAAAAAAAAAAAAAAAAAGCCTTAGCAACATGTAATCGTTGAGGTCAGGTGCCTACTTTGAAGAAATCAACCCAAAATGCAATTATTATGTTGAGTGAAGAAAGGTCAGAGAGATGTGCTGAAGGGCTGATTCTGCTCACTGATTGAGGAGGGTTGGCTACGGGGGTCCAGGGTTCTGAGGCTTATCCTCAGCTTAGAGGACCGAGAAGTCCAGTGTTAGGGTACTCAGAACTGGGAAGGTTTAGGCACTGACTTGTTCTATCCAAACTCATAAGAGGCATACATATTAGTGAGATACCAATATTTCTCTTTTTTCTCTCTCTCTCTCTCTGTCTCTTTCTTTCTTTCAGTCTTGCTCTGTTGCCCAGGCTGGAGTGCAGTGGCATGATCTCAGCTCACTGCAACCTCCACCTCCAGGATTCAAGCAATTCTTCTGCCTCAGCTCCCGAGTAGCTGGGATTACAGGTGTGCACCACCTCACTTAATTTGGTAGAGATGGGGTTTCACCATGTTGGCCACGCTGCTTTTGAACTCCTGATCTCAAGTGATCTGCCCGCCTTGGCTTCCCAAAGAGTTGGGATTACAGGCGTGAGCCACTGTGCCCAGCAAGATACCAATATTTATCAAGCATCTTAGACTTAACATGTCTAAGACAAAACTTTTATGTGCTCCTCCAGACTTATTCTATTTCCCCCGGTGTTCTCTGTCTTAGTAAATGGCTTAACCATTCATCTGGTTGTTTAGGTCAAAAATTAAAGAGTGGGCAGGGGTGGTGGCTCACGCCTGTAATCCTAGTGTTTTGGGAGGCTGAAGTGGCAGGATTGCCTGAAGCCAGGGGTTCGAGACCAGCCTGAGCAACATAGTGAGACCTCGTCTCTATTAAAAATTAATTAATTAAAAAATTAGCCAGGCATGGGCCCGGCACGGTGGCTCACGCCTGTAATCCCAGCACTTTGGGAGGCCGAGGCGGGCGGATCACGAGGTCAGGAGATTGAGATCATCCTGGCTAACATGGTGAAACCCCATCTCTACTAAAAATACAAAAAATTAGCTGGGCTTGGTGGCAGGCGCCTGTATTCCCAGCTACTCGGGAGGCTGAGGCAGGAGAATGGCGTGAACCTGGGAGGCAGAACTTGCACTGAGCCGAGATCGCGCCACTGCACTCCAGCCTGGGCGACAGAGCGAGACTCCGTCTCAAAAAAAAAAAAAAAAAAAAAATTAGCCAGGCATGGTGGCATGTGCCTGTGGTCCCAGCTACCTGGGAGGCTGAGACGAGAGGATTGTGTGAACCCAGAAGTTTGAGGTTATAGTGACCTATGATCGTGCCACTGCACTTCAGCCTGGGCAACACAGAGAGACCCTGTCTCGGAAAAAAAAAAATTAAGAATCATCTTTGATTCTTTTATTTCCCTCATCTTCTTTATTTAATCCATCAGCAAGTTTAATTGAGTGTACCTTCAAAACATAATCCTAAACGTGATTTTTTTTTCTTTTTTTTCTTTTTTTTTTTTTTGAGATGGAGTCTCGCTCTGTCGCCCAGGCTGGAGTGCAATGGCGCGATCTCGGCTCAATGCAAGCTCCGCCCCCTGGGTTCACGCCATTCTCCTGCCTCAGCCTCCCGAGTAGCTGGGAATACAGGTGCCCGCCACTACGCCCGGCTAATTTTTTGTATATTTAGTAGAGACGGGGTTTCACCGTGTTAGCCAGGATGGTCTCGATCTCCTGACCTCGTGATCCACCCGCCTTGGCCTCCCAAAGTGCTGGGATTACAGGCTTGAGCCACCGTGCCCGGCCACGTGATTTTTTTTTTTTTACCTCCTGTATTGCTACCGACCTAGCCCAAGCCACTATCATCTCTCAGGTGGACTACTGCAGTAATTTGAATGGCCTCTGCTTCTGTTTCTGCTTTCCCTTTGTCTTTTCTCATATAAATTTCAGAATGACTTTTTTGAAATGTAAATCAGATTGTATCATTCTGGAACTTTAAAAACCTCCACTGCCTATTAGATTTAAAATAAAACCCAATCTTCTTACCATGACCCACAAGAGCTTCCATGATCTAGTCCCTGCCTACCTCTCTCTCTTTTTTTTTTTTTTTTTTTTGAGACGGAGTCTCACACTGTTCCCTGGGCTGGAGTGCAGGGGCGCAACCTCAGCTCACTGCAACCTCCGCCTCCCAGGTTCAAGCAATTCTCCCGCCTCAGCCTCCCAAGTAGGTGGGATTACAGGCACCTGCCACCACGCCCAGCTAATTATTTTTATTTTTATTTTTAGTAGAGATGGGGTTTCACTATGTTGGCCAGGCTGGTCTTGAATGCCTGACCTCGCGATCCACCTGCCTCGGCCTCCCAAAGTGCTGGGATTACAGGCATAAGCCACCATGCCCGGCCCCTGCCTACCTCTCTTATCTCCTGCTTGTTCATTATGTTCCAGCCACATTGGCTTTCTTGTAGTTTCTCAGACTTCAACCCCATCTCAGGGCCTTTGCACTTGCTGTGATTTCTGCCTGGAATATTCTTCTCTTAGATATTCATATGGTTTGCTCCTTCTCATCATTCAGGTTTCTGCTTAAATGTTTTCTTCTTAAAGGGGATTTTCTTGTTTGCCCTATCAAATATTATTCCCCTGCATACGGTTATACTCTATCCCTCTATGTAACTTAATTTTAAAAAATGAACTTTTTAAGATATAATGTACATGTAACAAAATGCACTCAATTAATGTTCATTATTCATTGAATTTTGAAAAATGTAGGCTAGGCGTGGTGGCTCACGCCTGTAATCCCAGCATTTTGGGAAACTGAGGCAGGCAGATCGCCTGATCTCAGCAGTTCAAGATCAGCCTGGGCAACATGGCAAAACCCTGCTTCTACAAAAAATACAAAAATTAGCTGGGCATGGTGGCGTGCACCTGTGGTCCCAGCTACTTGGGAGGCTGAAGTGAGAGAATCACTTGAGCCCGGGAGTTCAAGGCTGCAGTGAGTTGAGATCGTGCCACTGCACTCCAGCCTGGGTGACAGAGGGAGACCCTGTCTTAAAAAAAAAAGAAAAGAAAAAAAGAAAAATGTATACACCTGTGTGACCACTGCCACAATCAATATATAGAACACTTCCATCACCCCAGAAAGTTCCCATGTAAGCCTTTGCATGCTTACTATCTCTCTCTGTCTCTCCATTTTTCTCTCTCCTCACTGTTAGATTCACTTCCTGAGAGCACGGTGCTTCTCTGCTGTCTTCACTGCTATAGATTCAGAAACTAGAAAAGTGCCTGGATCAGGCACATAGTAGGTGCTCAATAATTTTTTGTTGACAAAGAATGAATTGCCCTGGGAAATTATCCTTTTCAGAGATCCAAATGCTCATATGAGCCAAGGCAAACCCTTCCTGGTTATCAGAGACCCAGGAAACCAAGTTCAATGAGTCTGAATTTTATCTTATTGAATGCTTATGGTGTACCAGTGAGTCTTTTTCTTTTTTCTTTTGTTTTTGAGACAGGATTTCACTCTGTCACCCAGGCTGGAGTGCAGTGGTGCTGTCATGGCTCACTGCAGCCTCTACCTCCTGAGCTCAAGTGACCATCCCACTTCAGCCCCTGAGTAGTTAAAATCACAGGTGCACACCCAGCTAATTTTTTAATTTTTAGTAGAGACAGGGGTCTTGCTATGTGGCCCAGACTGGTCTTGAACTCCTGGGCTCAAGCAATTCTCCTGCTTTGGCTTCCCAATGTGCTGAGATTGTTGTTATTATTATTTTTTTGAGACAGAGTTTTGCTCTTGTTGCCCAGGCTGGAGTGCAATGGCATGATCTCCGCTCACTGCAACTTCAGCCTCCGAGGTTCAAGCAATTCTCCTGCCTCAGCCTCCCGAGTAGCTGGGATTACAGGCATGCGCCGCCATGCCTGGCTAATTTTGTATTTTTAGTAGAGATGGGGTTTCTCCATGTTGGTCAGGCTGGTCTCGAACTCCTGACCTCAGGTGACCTGCCCACCTCGGCCTCCCAAAGTGCTGGGATTACAGGCATGAGCCACCGTGCTTGGCCGAATTTTTTTCTGTATACATAATTTTACTGAATTTCTCACCAGTTCTATAAGGAAGATCCTATTATTCACTCTTTCAGTGATGAGGAAACAGGTTCAGAGAGGTTGAGTGATTTTCCCAAGGTTGTACAGCTAATGTCAAACGCAGTTGGGAAGCCAAGGAGGGGAACATCTGGAAAGCATTCATTGCATTTGACAGTTAGGAAGACCATTTGACAACTCAGTGGAGTGATGAGGCGGAAGCCTCACTACCTTAGGTTGAAGGGTAGAGGGGAGCTGAGGAAATGAATACAGCAGGGTTGGGTTACATTTTGGAGAATTCTGGCTGAGAGGGAAGTAGAGAAGAGCGCAAGTAAGTAATTTGGAATACAAAGTGCACATGCAAGGTTTGGATAACACAAGGTGGGGGTTTTGCAGAAAGGCAAACGGGCAAGGGGGTTGAGAAGAGCGAGCAAGTTGATGGATCTCCACCTCTTTTCACTTTACAACCCCTGTACCTGGTAAAGTACCTGGCACACAGGAAGTGTTACAAGTTTGAAGGAAGAAGGAAGGAAGGACTGTGAGAGTTAGGCAGAAAGAAGCCAAGTGACTAAAAAGAAATGGGATGGGAAGTGTCAAAGAACAGATGCAGTTCAAGTAACACAGTGTGAGAATTGGAGGATAGGAGGCCATGGTCATGGAGGTGGGTGGAAATGGGTGTTCGAGTTTCAGATTTCTTCTTCTTCTTTTTATTTTGAGACGGAGTCTGGCTCTGTCACCCAGGCTGGAGTGCAGTGGCACGATCTCAGCTCACTGTAACCTCCGCCTTCTGTGTTCAAACAATTCTCCCACCTCAGCCTCCTGAGGAGCTGGAACCACAGGCACATGCCACCACGCCTAGCTAATTTTTCTATTTTTAGTAGAGATGGGGTTTCTCATGTTGGCCAGGCCAGTCTCGAACTCCTGACCTCAAGTGATCTGTCCGCCTCGGCCTCCCAAAATGCTGGGATTACAGGCGTGAGGCACTTTGGAGTTTGAAATTTCAAAGCAGTTTCTGCTGATGACAAGGCCTAGGGTGTGAATGTAGTGACAAATGGCTAACCTGGAGTAGAAGTAGAGATGAGGAAACTGAGAGGCTAGGATGGGCTGTCCTATAGACATCACCTGGATGATGATGGACCTGAGTAGAGAGGAAAACTGTGACCAGGGTGCCAGTTTGCAGTAAGTGATGGGAGGGACTTGGAGTGGTGACTGATCAGGGCAAGAAAGCAATAACATGAGTGACAGCATGGAAGATTCCACCAGTAGTCCCTTACCTGCAATCTGTAAGAGCTTCCCACCACAGCCCTGGGACCAGCCACCCCAAGGGGCCTCAGCCTCGTGGACTGGGGCAAAACATTAGCCTCTGCTGCTTCCATTGTGACCCAGCACCTGGGGCCTGGCTGGTAGGATTGTGAGTATAGCCTTTCTAAGCCACAGTATGCAATTCTGGCCAAAGCCTTAAAATTGTACATATCCTTTTCCTAGGTAATTCCCTTCCTAGGATTTCTTTTTCCTCTCAAGAAATAATCAGAAATGTGAGCAATACTTTATGCATATGTAACATATAAATCATGTGAGCATTATTTGTAATTGGAAACATTTGGAGACAAACCTAAATGCCCAACAGTAAGGGCTCAATTTAGTAAAGTATGATATATCCATAGAATGTTTGGGAAGTTTTTAATGTCATGGGGAAATGTTTATGACCTAATGTCTTGAAAAATTTACAAAATTATATATATAGTCACTGTAAAATATATTTGTGCATAAAAAAAGAATAGAAGAAAATGTACCAAAATGGTAAATAATGGAATTTCAGATTAGTTTAATTATTTCATTATTTTCTACAATGAACTTGTGTTACCCTTTTAATTTATTATTATTATTATTAATTTATTTTTTTGAGACACAGTCTCACTCTGTTGCCCAGGCTGGAGTGCAGTGGCACGATCTCGGCTCACTGCAACCTCTGCCTCCTGGGTTTAAGTGATTCTCATGCCTCAGCCTCCTGAGTAGCTGTGATTACAGGTGTGTGCCACCTATGCCCGGCTAATTTTTGTATCATTAGTAGACACTGGGTTTTGCTACGTTGGCCAGGCTGGCCTTAAATTCCTGACCTCAAGTGATTCACCTGCCTCAGCCTCCCAAAGTGCTGGGATTACAAGTGCGAGTCACCGCTCCTGGCCATTACCCTTTTAATTAAAAAAAAAAAAAACTATTAAAAATTAAGAGAACTGTTCGCTCTTTCCAGTTCTTGGAGTTAAATTTTCTGCTTTTGAACTTTATTTATTTATTTTTTTTTTGAGATGGAGTCTCGCTCTGTTGCCTAGGCTGGAGCGCAGTGGCACAATCTCAGCTCACTGCAACCTCCACTTCCCAGGTTCAAGCAATTCTCCTGCCTCAGCCTCCTGAGTAGCTGGGATTACAGGTGCGCGCCACCATGCAGGGCCAATTTTTGTATTTTTAGTAGAGACAGGGTTTCACCATGTTGGTCAGGCAGGTCTCGAACTCCTGACCTTGTGATCTGCCCGCCTTGGCCTCCCAAAATGCTGAGATTACATGCATGAGCCACTGCGCCTGGCTGAACTTTATTTTTGATATCTAACCTGTACCTGATGCCTTAAGTAACCTTTATTAAGCATAGTCTTAGCCACTAAGCATGATGCTTTACACACTCCAATCCTCATCTCAGCTCTGCAAAGTAATTATTATTTTCCTAATCTACAGATGGTAAAACTGAAGCCCAGAGAAGTCAACTAATTTGAGGTCACATAGCTGCTGAGTGGTAAAGCCAGGGTTTGAATCAGGTCTGAATTTTTTTTTCTTGCATTATTCCTGCTACCCACCCCACTGCCTTCCACAAGTCCAATAAGTTGAGGGCCTTCTGACTCTTTTTTTTTTTTTTTTAAGAGATGGGGCCTCACTCTGTCACCCAGGCTTGGAGTGCAGTGGCATGATGATAGCTTATGGCAGCCTCGAACTCCTGGGCTGAAGTGATCCTCCCACCTCAGCCTCTTGAGTAGCTGAGACTATTAGGTGTGCACCACTGCACATGGCTAGCTCACATTATAAGTAGTGCTTAGCACCCTCCAGAAAGGTAAATCTTAGATTCTTCGAATGGCAGAACTGAAAGGCTCCTGAGAGCTCATCTAACCCCAAATGCCACCTTTTCCCCATTTACAGGTGAGAAATCTGAGATCCAGAAGGGAACATGACATGCTAGGGGCATTTAAGGGATTTGTAACAGAGATTGATTCAGGGCCCTTTCTTTCTGCTGTTTTCCCAGACTACAGAGCAACACAGCAACCAGAGGATGTGCAAGGGCTTTATTTTTTAATTTTAATTTAATTTTATTTTATTTTATTTTGAGACGGAGTCTTGCTCTTATCGCCCAGGCTGGAGTGCAATGGCGCGATCTCGGCTCACTGCAACCTCTGCCTCACAGGTTCAAGCGGTTCTCCTGCTTCAGCCTCCTGAGTAGCTGGGATTACAGGCACCCACCACAACGCCTGGCTAATTTTTTGTATTTTTAGTAGAGATGGTGTTTCACCATGTTGGTCAATGCTGGTCTCAAACTCCTGACCTCAGGCGATCCATCTGCCTCAGCCTTGGCCTCCCAAAGTGTTGGGATTACAGCGTGAGCCACCACACCCGGCCATGCAAGGCCTTTAGAATCCAACCTTTTCATTGTACAGATGGGGAAAATGAGACCCAGAGAGAAAAGATGGTTTTCCTAAAGTCACATGGTGAGTCTGTGCAGAAATTTTGTTGAATCCAGGTCTCATCCTTCATAAAAGATTCTCTAGCCACTGCTACAAGCTGCCAAGTGTCAGGTGGCCAGCAGATGATAATATCAGCGGCCTCAAGGACAACATGACGTTTTGGAATCCCAGACCTTGCATAGGGACTGGCATATTAAAATATGCAGAAACCGGGCACAGTGGCTTGCACCTGTAATCCCATCTACTTGCGGGGCTAAGGTGGGAGGATCACTGAAGTCTAGGAGTTCAAGACCAGCCTGAGTGATACAGCAAGACCCTGTCTCTAAAAAAAGTAAATAAATAAATAAATGTTGGTAGATTGAATTGTGGGATCATCAGTTCAGGTATGGGGGAGGGCTAATGGTGACAGCAGTGACTGTTGAAAAAGTCCAAAATCAGGCAGAAACTGGAATTCAAACGAGGGACTGAATGATATAGGAGTCACAAGGGGTGTGTGTGCTTGTGTGTGTGTGTGTGAATGTTAATTCTGTCAACACTCAGACTTGAATATGAAAACCTGGCCAAAGAGACGTTCTGAGACAAAGGGCCTCTGTTCGCAGCTGGCTCAGACCCACCGAGGACAGCTCAGCAGGGCTGAGGAACACTCTGCTGCTCAGGCCCCCGACTGATAAGTGATTGAGACTGTCTGTGAATCATGGATACTTGGACATGCTGAGCCTGGGGAAGAATCACCCTGGACTGATGCCCGAACCGAATAGGCCTGATCCAGCTGGCCTTTCCAGGTCTCAAGTACAAACCGATGGCACGGATCTCTCTGGACACCACAGGGATGTGGAGGCGAGAGTGAAGTCTTGGAGCACACAGATGATACTTCAAGTCCTGATTCTGCCACTTGCTCAGTGGGTGACCTTGGGTAATTTACTAACTTATCCAAGTTTCCATAAAATGGAAGTGATTATTCTAACTTCGTTGTTGAGCACTGTGAGGACTGAATAAGGTGAAGTATGGAAGCCATTTTGCACAGTGTCTGGTACATAGTAAGGACTCAGTAAGCACTAGCTCCCTTTCCTACACCCTTCTCCATGGCATTCTACCTGTGTAGCTCACCTGGGATGTGGCTGACTCCCTGTCCTTGTCAATCTCTATTCAAATCTTATCTCGGCATAGAGGCTAGCCACCATATGTTAAATAATACCCTACTACTTTTAATTTTCCCCACATAATTATTATTGCCTGATGTTATATTATATATTTATATATTTTTTTCTTTTTTTGAAACAGAGTCTCACTTTGTCACCCAGGCTGGAGTGCAGTGGCGCGATCTCAGCTCACTGCAGCCTCAACCTCCTGGGCTCAAACGATCCTCCCACCCCAGTCCCCAAAGTAGCTGGGACTACAGCACCTGCCACCACACCTGGCTACTACTTTTGTATTTCTTGTAGAGATGGAATTTCACCATGTTGCCCGGGCTTGTCTCGAACTCCTGAGCTCAAGTGATCTGCCTGCCCGCCTCAGCCTCCCAAAGTGCTAGGATTACAGGTATGAGCCACTGCACCCAGCCCTTTGATATGTTATTTTCTTTAAAGTTTGTCATCTTACCTGCCAATTGGGATATAAATTCCATGCAGGAAGGGATTGATTTTGTTCACTGCCTGACACATAATAAACCCTTAATAAACAAGTGAGTATATAGAAGGAGAGAGGCAGGAAGGAAATCTATTGAAAAGACTGTTGGCCAGGTGTGGTTGCTCACACCTGTAATCCTAGCACTTTGGGAGGCCGAAGTGAGTGGATCACTTGAGGTCAGGAGTTTGAAACCAGCCTGGCCAACATGGTGAAACCCCGTCTCTACTAAAAATACAAAAAAATTAGCCATGCATGGTGGTGCGTGCCTGTAATCCCAGCTAATCGGGAGGCTGAGGCAGGAGAATTGCTTGAACCCAGGAGGTGGAGGTTGCAGTTAGCCAGGATCGCACCACTGCACTCCAGCCTGGGTAACAGAGCAAGACTTTGTCTCAAAAGAAAAGAAAAGAAAAGAAAAGAAAAGAAAAGACTGTTGAAGCTGCTCCTTCTTCTCTTGTCAGATGTGACCACTTCGTTTTGGTAATTTTGTTTTGAAGGTATGGAAGGGGATGCATGAGTTGGATGCAGTGAGACTTTGGAATTAATACATCAGTTAACAATTATAATTCCAGGTACCTGGAAAATTTGCCTTAAATTTCTCTTCTTAAAATTTCGTTAAACTATACACTTATGGTTTGAATAAATGTTATCTGAATAAATCTGAATAAATGTTACACCCCAATTAAAACATTTACTTTTAAAAAGTAAATGACACCAGAGCCCATATCATGGTTTATAATACCATTGTCCAATAAAAGGAACTAGGTCTCCTTAGAGACCTAGGGCTGAAGAGAATATACAAGATGAGCCTTGAGCGTCGTATAGTTCTAGAAAGTAAGGAAGTGTTCAAAAATCACAATGATGGGGGTGTGTCAAAGGGACATAGGAGACAACTGAAAGAGCTCCCAATGGCTAACGACATTTGAGCAACAAAGAGCCAGTTGTGGTGGCACATGCCCAGCTACTCAGGAAGCTGAGGTGGGAGGATCCCTTGAACCTAGGAGTTCAAGGCTATACTGAACTATGATTGTGCCACTGCACTCCAGCCTGGGTGACAGGGTGAGACCCTATCTCTAAAAAAAAAAAAAAATAAGGTATAAAATAAATATCCATGAGTCCATATGGGTATAAAGAAATGACTGAGTAAATAAACAGGGACAAATAGACAAATCTCCTGTACAGAAGAATTCCAAATAATTTATGTAAATACTCTGCCCTCAAAGAGGTGGAGCATATCTCCCCACTGCTTAAGTGTGGACTGTACATATTGACTTTCTTTTAAAGAGTGCAGAATGGAAAGAAGGGGGAAAAAAGAGTAACTTTGTAATGGAGAAACCTGATACATACCGCCTCAGTCAGGTGATTGGTGTTAACACCATCAGTGATAAGTCATGTTAATAGCATGCACCATTAATATGATGGGATGAGAATGGCCGTTTACCTCTGTGGTCTTCTTCCCCAAAACCTATAACCTCTATCTAACCAAGAGAAAAACATCAGACCAATTCCAGTAGAAAGACATTCTGGCCAGGAGCAGTGGCTCACCTTGTAATCCCAGCACTTTGGGAGGCCAAGGCAGGCAGATTGCTCAAGCCCAGGAGTTTGAGGCCAACCTGGGCAACATGGTGAAACCCCATCTCTACAAAAAAAAAAAAAAATACAAAAATTAGCCAGTATGGTGGCGCTTGCCTGAGGTGGGAAGATCACCTGAACCTGACAGACAAGGTTGCAGTGAGTAAAGGTCATGCCACTGCACTCCAGCCTGTGCAACAGAGCAAGACTCTGTCTCAAAAAAGTATATACATATATATAATGGCTAGAAGGAAATACAGTATATCAAAATGTTAACAATGGCCATCTCTGAGCGGTAGGTATCATGGATGTTTTTACTGCCTATTTGCTTCTTTTAGACTTTCTAGATTTTCTACAATAAATTATTTTACATTGAAAAATGAAGAAATATAAAATAAGAAAAGCAGATAATTTATTTGCCTGCCTCTCCCATTAGATTGTGAATTCCTTGAGGACTTAAGGGCTTGAGGAATTGTCTTGCTCACTTTAGCACCCTGGCATCTAGCACTCAGACTGGCATAGGTTCTCTGTAAATATTTAAGTGAAAAGCCTATATTCTTTTCTGCTTTGAGCATAGAGGCTCTTATTTAATGCACACTTTTTTTTAGCAAATTTGGCCTGCTTTCTAGGGTATAGTTGATTAGAAATGACAGCCTCCAAGATAAATAGAGGACCTGCTAAAGGCTCTCATTCAATGACAGCAGCAATAGTTATATTATTGTCTTAATTAATTTGGCCCTCATGCCAATCTGTTATTCCACAAACATTTATTGAGCACCTACTATCTGCACAGGATTCCTTTCTTTAAAGAGTTTAAATATAATCCTTATTTATAAATGAGGACACAGATTCAGAAAAGTGATTCACTCAGGTTATATACAGAAATCAGTGGAAAGGCTGAGATTCTTATCTCATGCTGTTCACCACCCCACAAGGCTTTTTAACAGTTGATAAATATTTGAATTATTATGGTCTGTGTGGCAGACATACAGGTAGACTGGCAGGCAGAAAGAAAGAAAAGGCAGTAGGCAGGTAAATTGGCAGTCAGGTAAGCAGGGATGTAGGTCTACTGGTCTCATGAGAATCAGTTGGATTGCTAGAGGCAAACATGGATCTCAGAGAGAAGTGAGTGCTCACAGCAGAACAAGGACGGTGGAGACAGAAACACTACAAACCAGACCCAAACCTCTGCTGTACATTACAGCCTAAAACAGGCCTTGAGTCTTCAAGAACGTTTAAATTATTATTATTATTATTATTATTATTATTATTATTTTGAGACAGAGTCTCACTCTGTCGCCCAGGCTGGAGTGCAGTGGCACAATCATGGCTCACTGCAGCCTTGACCTCTCTGGGCTCAGGTGACCCTCCCACCTCAAGGTAGCTGGGACTGCAGGCATGCACCACCATGCCTGGCTAATTTTTCTATTTTTTGTAGAGACGAGGTTTTGCCATATTGCCCAGGCTGGTCTCAAACTTCTGGGAAAGTACAAATTTTGTTTAGGATTCTATATATTAGAGGTCAGGGTCTTTTATTATGTCTAGAAAAATTTCTCATTGAAAATGTAGACAACATGTTGGCACCTGAAGAGATAAGCTTTAACGTATCTAGCAAATTCTCTTTTGCAGAATACAATCTGATTATGTGGAATAAAGGCAGCAAATACATATTTTTATCTAAATAAGCATTTCTAATGGATCTAATCTGTCTGAGGCTAAGGACTAGGTGCCCAGAAAGCACAACTTTTACCTTCAAATCTAAAAATATTTACATCTCTTTACCTATGTATATCTTTGTATGCATATACACATATGCACAGATTACATATGCACACAAATACTCAAGTAGTATTTATTGATCACTTCTAGTGTGCCTAACATGGTGTTGCATGCAGTTTCACTTAATTCTCCCAGAAGAAACTCTGTACCTTAGGTCCCCATTTCTACAGATGAAAAAACTGAATCTCAGAGAGGGTCAAGATTCTGCTGAAGAGGCTGCAGTGAGCTGAAATTGGACCACTGCACTCCAGCCTGGGCAACAGAGTGAGAATCCATCTTAAAAAAAAAAAAAAAAAAAAAAAAAAAAAATTCTGCTGAAGGTGGTGGCAGAAACGAGTCCCTAGCCAGGTCTTTTGATTTGAGCTACATCACAAGCCAGACACTCTGGGAAGTACAGATACAGAGATAAGTTCATGTGACATTCAGGCATGCCTTCTCTGAAGTCTGCCTTGACCCTGAGGAGCAGTCAGTGTTTTTCTGAATTTTATTGCCCTGTGCTTTCTATCACTACCCTTACCACACTGTTGTTTGACTTGTCTGTTTACTTGTTTACTGTTTGTTTACTTATCCGTCTCTTTCACCAGATTATGAACTCCCTAAAGCTCACAGGTCCCTGAAAGGACTTTGTCAGATTCTCATTTCTGTGCACCTGATACCTGGCACAGAGTGAATGCTCAATAAGCATTTCTTGAAGAAAGGAATTAATGAGCCCAAAACGAGGGTGCAGAAGAACTGGGTTCTAGTCTCAGATCTGTAACTGACAAGTCTGTGTGCATGGGCAAGTCACTTCCTTCTCTGGGTTTCAGTTTCCCTACCTCTAATATGAGGAAGTCAGATTAAATGACCACTAAAGGGTCATTCTGGCTTGAGCCTTTCATGATGTTATGATGTTAAGAGAAAAAATGTGAAAAG
The DNA here is from genome assembly GCF_028858775.2 of Pan troglodytes. Taxonomy (NCBI): domain Eukaryota; kingdom Metazoa; phylum Chordata; class Mammalia; order Primates; family Hominidae; genus Pan; species Pan troglodytes. The sequence continues at coordinate 179,438,268 of NC_072398.2, forward strand.
TTAAAGGGACTTCATTAATCATATGATATTATTCTCCTAACAAAAAGAGAGCCTCCTTGTTTTGAGACACCCTAAATTGTGTCAGGTTTGATTTGTATTGATACTGTTCACCCAGAAAAATAATTAGCACTGAGAAGTTTTGAGTTCTATTCTAACCTCTTCTACCATAAAGTTCAAGGCCAAAGTTATACAACTATTTCTACAAGCTTTTTAGAATCAATTAACATTTGTCAAATGGAGAATAAAAGAGTCAATCCATTAGTAAGGCTAAGAATCTTACGGCTTAGGCAAAAGACATGATCATGCATCCATTCAGTTATTCACAAATATTTTTGGTTATTACTCTGTGCTAAATACTGGCACACAACGGTCAGCAGAATAGTTATAGATTTTACTAGTCTGGTAGGGAAGACAGACATTACTCAAATTATACACAAACTATTAATTACAGACCGTGAAGTGCTATGATTGACTCTTACATTTGTGGCACACTTTTCGGGTTATAAAGGGCTTTTCTCACACGTGATTTCATGGGAAGTCATATAAAGAAGTTAAAAGTACAGATTTTGGTGTTACCTAGAACCGGGTCTGAGCCTGGCTTACCCACTTACTTACAACTGGGCTTTTGGGCAAGATTCTGAGCTTCTGTTTCTCTATCTTTTGAATGAGGAAAAAATAGGACATTCATTACAGGGCTGTTAAGAGAATGCAATGAGATGATGCATTAAAGTACTCAGCACAATGCCTGACATACAGTTCTAAACAGTAGCTATGGTTATTACACACATTTTTTCTACATAGCACTTTTTCTTTCTTCTTTCAGAGAAAAGACAATGTATTACGCCATTCTTGCATTGCTATAAAGAAATGCCTGAGACTAGGGCCGGGAGTGGTGGCTCACGCCTGTAATCCCAGCACTTTGGGAGGCCTAGGTGGGTGGATCACGAGGTCAGGAGACGGAGACCATCCTGGCTAACACGATGAAACCCTGTCTCTACTAAAAATACAAAGAATTAGCCGGGCGTGGTGGCACGCTTGAACCAGAGGCGTTGGTTGCAGTGAGCCGAGATCATGCCACTGCATTCCAGCCTGGGCCAGAGCAAGACTTCGTCAAAAAAAAAAAAAAAAAGAAAAGAAAAAGAGAAATGCCTGAGACTGGGTAATTTATAAAGAAACGAGGCTTAATTGGCTCACGATTCTGCAGGATTTACAGGAAGCACGGTTCTGCCATCTGCTCAGCTTCTAGGGAGGCCTCAGAAAGCTTATAATCATGGCGGAAAGTGAAGGGGGAGCAGGTACGTCACATGGTGAAAACAGGAAGGAGACAGAGAGAGTAGGAAGGGGAGGTGCCACACACTTTTAAACCACCAAATCTCAGAGCAAACTCAGAGCAAGAGCTCACTGATCACCAAGAGGATACCCCAAGCTATTCATGAAGGATTCTCCCCATGATCCAAACACCTCCCACCATGCCCCACCTCCAACATTGGAAATTACAATTCAACATGAGGTTTGGTGGGGACATACATTCAAACTATATCAGACAGTTTTGAAATCAGATTTGGGTTCAAATCTCAGGTCTACCACTTACAAGATGCAAAATGGAATTTAAAAATGCCTATCTAACCAGGCCTGGTGGCTTATGCCTGTAATCCCAGTACTTTGGGAGGCCAAGGAAGTAGGATCGCTTGAGCCCAGGAGTTTGAGACCAGCCTGGCTAACATAGTGAGATCCTAATTTCAACAAAGAATCAAAAAATTAGCCAGGTGTAGTGGCATGCTTGTGGTCCCAGCTGCTTAGGAGGCTGAGTTGGGAGGATTGCTTGAGCCCAGGAGATTGAGGCTGCAGTGAGCCATGATCATGCCACTGCACTGCAACCTGGGCGACAGAGCAAGACCCTGTCCCAAAACAAACAAACAAAAAAACCCAAAAAAACCCTAAAAACAAAAAGCAAAAACAACCAACAAAAAACCTATCTCACAGCATTGTCCATGAGCATGAATAAGGTGAAGTTTTTAGGGAGCCCCATGAGGGCCTAATACATAACACATCTTTTTGCCTTGGCATCTACCCTTATCCTTCACTGGGTCGATGATGGTCAGAGAAGCAGGATCCACTTCATTCAAGCCACAGCAAGTTAAGGCACAAAGAAGCTCTGAGGCCCCTCCCTCAGGAGGGAGTGACAGAGGTGGTCACCAAGACCTGTCTAATTACCATGACCTTGAAAGAGACAGGGGGAGACCACAGAAAGTGTTGAGGAGGTAAAACCTCTTCCCTTTTAGAATTTTTTCAGCTGGGCCTGAAAATTAAATTGACATCAGACAGATTAACAGGAGAAAAGCATAGAAATGTATTTAATGTAAGTTTTATGTGACATGGGAGCCCTCCTAAGGAAATGAAGACCTATAGAAGCAGTTAGAGTCAATTACTTATGTGGTGAATGGGCAAAGAATAGTAAGTTGTGAAATGTGGTAAGGGAAAGGGGCTTGGGCCGGGATAATTAGGTAGAGAAGTGATGAGGGAGATAAGGGTTAGTTTAACAAAGTTTGTTTATATAGATTTCCTTTGGCTTCAACTTCCTGTCTTTGATAATAAAAATGTTACTTTCCTTTTGGTATAGGGAAGACATCTTTCATGTGGGGATTTTATCCCCTGCTTTTCAGAAACAGAATGAAGGTCAGAGTGATCTTCTTGCACTTGCTGTTTTATAAGTGCCTTTAATTCAAAATAGTCGATATGAAAGAGCAGCATATTTTGGAGTGCCATGTTCTTAACTCTTTCAAAAGCAAGCTCAGTCCCCTGGGTCTCATAAGGGGAAACAGTTGAGTCATCAGACGTGAGTAATAGGAGCTGACAGAGCCAGCTCAGGGTGGTCTTACTGGATGTGTGTTGATGTGGGATATTCATAGGTAGAGATAAGGTAATAAACCTAGATATTGGGGGCTGGGCACGGTGGCTCACGCCTGTAATCCTAGCACTTTGGGAGGCCGAGGCAGGCGGATCACTTGAGGTCAGGAATTCGAAACCAGACCGGCCAACATGGTGAAACCGCATCTCTACTAAAAATACAAAAAAAAAAATTAGCCGGGTGAGGTGGCGGGCACCTGTAATCCCAGCTACTCAGGAGTCTAAGGCAGGAGAATCCCTTGAACCTGGGAGGCTGAGGTTGCAGTGAGTTGAGATCAGGCCACTGCACTCCAGCCTGGGAGACAGAGCAAGACTCCGTCTCAAAAAAATGAAACAAACAAACAAAACCTAGATATTGGGGAGTGGGAGTAGAGAACTATCCATTGAACTACAAGGAGAAGATCTTATAAAGTTTACCCTGAAGGCCTCTTCCAGCTCAAGCTGCCAAATTGCCCTGTGACTCTGGGACCCATAGTGGGCCCAGGAAATGGGAGTCAGCAACTCTGAAGCATAAAATCAGAAAGGCACTGAACATTTGGTTGGAGTGCCAAGACCCAAGAAGAATGCCTCTTTGTCTATATGCCATCCATGCCAAAGCAAAACAGATTTATCGGCATCTCCTTGAAACTACAAGAAAGAGATTAAAAAGTTTAAGAAACAGAACAGGGTAAATGGAAATTGATTGCTCATTGTCATCATTACTAATTCAAGAAGGTATAAAATGTTGTTGCTAATCTCTTCACTTGGTGAGCTGATTTTATTATTTTACTAAACATAAATATGTATAAGGGATGAGTCCCTCTAAGCACATTTTTCCATCTACTTTTATGAGAATAAATGTTTCATGCCTTTCTTTTGTTTTTGTTTTTGTCTATGATCACCCAACCACCAAATTCATTTCCTTTATTATTATTTTTTTTTTGATACAGAGTCTCGCTCTGTTGCACAGGCTGGAGTGCAATGGTGCATTCTCGGCTCACTGCAACCTCCGCCTCCCGGGTTCAAGCGATTCTTCTGCCTCAGCCTCCTGAGTAGCTGGGACTACAGGCATCCACCACCGCGCCTGGCTAATTTTTTATATTTTTAGTAGAGACAGGGTTTCACCATATTGGCCAGGCTGGTCTCGAACACCTGACCTTGTGATCTGCCCACCTTGGCCTCCTAAAGTGTTGGGATTACAGGCATGAGCCACCGCGCCCGGCCTGTTTCATGCCTTTCAACCATACATTCCCATGGTGATTTTCAGCTCTTAATTGTCATGGAGGAGGGTGAAGTAGGATATTAAAGTAGAAGTGCCTCAACTACTTGGTATTCAAGCCACTCCACATGATAATACACAAATAGTGGGATTCAGACAATTGGACAATGAAAGGAATTTCAGGACTATCGGAGTCATCCCTTGACATACCTTTACCGTTCCTGTAAGCCTTGGTCAGTATTAGCTGCATTTTGTCTTTACGTTCTTTTTTTCTCCTTTACTCATAGATGAATGGAAAAAACGATGGGTGCAGTCTAAACATCAGCCAGATTATGGTAAATTTCAGCTCGCTGCAGGAAAATTTTATGGAGACAAAGAAAAAGATAAAGATAAATACTGGAACTCAGTATTAGCACATATAATTATTGTATATTAATATACTAATTGATTGGGAAAATTCTGACTTTTATACAACTGTTTTTGTCTGTGATATCACCCAATCACCAAATTCATTTCCTTTTTTTTTTTTTTTTTTGAGATGGAGTCTCGCTCTGTTGCTCAGACTGGAGTGCAATGGTGCAATCTCGGCTCACTGCAACCTCCGCCTCCCGGGTTCAAGCGATTCTCCTGCCTCAGCCTCCTGAGGAGTTGGGACTAAAGGCTCATGCCACCCTGCTCAGCTAATGTTTATATTTTTAGTAGAGACGGGGTCTCACCATGTTGGCCAGGATGGTCTCCATCTCTTGACCTTGTGATCTGCCCGCCTTAGCCTCCCAAAGTGCTGGGATTACAGGTGTGAACCACCGTGCCTGGCCTTTTTTTTTTTTTTTTTTTTGAGATGGAGTTTCATGCTTGTTTCCCAGGCTGAAGTGCAATGGTACAATCTCGGCTCACCACAACCTTGGCCTCCCAGGTTCAAGTGATTCTCCTGCCTTAGCCTCCCAAGTAGCTGGGATTACAGGCATGCACTACCATGCCCGGCTAATTTTGTATTTTTAGTAGAGACAGGGTTTCACTGTGTTGGTCAGGCTCATCTCAAATTCCCAACCTCAGGTGATCTGTCCGCCTCTGCCTCCCAAAATGTTGGGATTATAGGTGTGAGCCACTGCACCCGACCTTTTTTTTTTTTTTTGGAGATGGAGTCTCACTCTGTCACCCAGGCTGTAGTGTAGTGGCACGATCTTGGCTCACTGCAACCTCTGCCTCCCTGGTTCAAGCGATTCTCTGGCCTCAGCCTCCCAAGTAGCTGGGACTACAGGCATGTGCCATCACACCCAGCTAATTTTTGTATTTTTAGTAGAGACAGGATTTCACCATGTTAGTCAGACTGGTCTCAAACTCCTCATCTCAGGTGATCCGCTCACCTCGGCCTCCCACATTGCTGGGATTACAGGCGTGAGTGCCACTGTGCCTGGCCCACCCAATTCATTTCTCTTTCCTAAAATAAAAAATTAGTAGATGGAGTGCTCACTTTGGCAGCACATATACTAAAAAAATTAGCAGATGGAAAAGAATGAACTCTCCACAAATATAATATGTCCATTCATTGAATAACAGGAGTTCAAAACTAAGCCCTTCCACAAATCCCCGTTAGTCTTCCTAACAACTTTAATATGTGATTACTATTATTTTCCCAGTTTTTCAGAGGAGCCTCAGAGAGGTTATTTGCCCAAGGCTATATACACAGCTGGCAAGAGGTAGAATCTGATTCTGGATCTGACTGTAGGGACTATATTCATTACTGCTGGACTATGCTGCTGTCCCCAACCCCCTAGGATTTTAAAAATAGCACGCTGCACTTGAAACAGGGGAAGGCACTGTATAACATCCAAATGTTCTTCTTCCCTAGAGGAGCTTAGTGTGACGGAGAGAGGAGCAGACAGACCTAGGGCTAACTCCCATGACTTACTAGCCGCATAATTTCGGCAATTCTTATTTCTCTGAGCTTCAATACTAGATGGAGATAATAACCATTGCCTGCCATGCTCATTAGACAGGGCTTTTGTTAAGAGCCAAATAACATTGTGGAGGAAGGGTGAGCTCTGAGCACAAGTTCTGCAGGATTGGGTTTTTTGTCTGAGAAAGCTTTTGTCCTCTAAGTAGAATGCATTGATCTTTCCCTGAAGTGATTTCCTATCTTCTTCCTCCTGGCTACTGTTATGAATCTCATTCTCATATTGATTAAAGGAGAGAATTATGAACTGGCTTGAGAATCTTAAATTTTAAATCCACTCTGGAAAACTGTTCCCAGAGTATTAAACGGTATTAAAGGGAAAACCATTTCCAGAGTAGAGAGAAATTGGAGACGGCGTGACCCACGGGAAGCTGTGCCTTGGTGATGCCAGTGAGGGTAGTCTGCTCAGCCACTCATCTCCTCTCAGTGTGGTTTCTTGGTTGTTGTCCCTCACATTGTATCCCACTCAGGTTCATTGGATTCCTCCTAGTTCTTTAGAAGAGTCCTGGGTTACAAAAGAGGCTCAGAGAGAAGGCAGGTGGAATTGAGCTACAAAGTAGGGTTTGGCAGAATAGAGACTCAAAACTTGGTCTGGCCTGCAGGTTCGGTGCTCTTTGTCTTATGCACACGCCCTCCTCCGTGAAGTCTTCCCTGGTTACTCTAGCTGTTCTTGGGGTCTTTGGGGAAGTAAGCATACTTTGTTCAATTTTGTTTTGTTTTGATTAAGACAGGGTCTTGCTCTGTCACCCAGGCTGGAGTGCAATGGTGTGATCGAAGCTCACTGCAGCCTCAAACTCCTGGGCCCAAATGCTTCTCCCACCTCAGCCTCTGGAGTAGCTGGGACTACAGGCATGTACCACCATCCCCAACTAATTTTTAATTTTTTTTGCAAAGACAAGGTCTCATTATGTTGCCCATGCTGGTCTTAAACTCCTGGCCTCAAGCAGTCCTCCTGTCCTGACATACTAAAGTACTGGAATTAGAGGCATGAACCACCATGCCAGGCCAAGCATATTATTTAAAATGTAGGCAACTCCTAACATAATGTCAGACATGAAAGTGTTTACCACAGAGCCTGGTGTACAATAAGTGCTCTTGAGATGTCTGAATCAGGACCTGTGATTCTTCTGTGTAATTTAACACATACTTATTGAGTCTTTCTTCTATGTCAGGTCCTGTTCCGGATTCAGGGAATATAAAGATGCCCCTGTTCTTCAGAAGCTAAAAATTATTCAAAGAGACTGAAATAAACCTAGTTTCAACATAGTGTGACCCAGGAAAGTACAGAGAGCTGTGGGATCATAAGGAAGGACCCAGCCGGGTGTGGTGACTCACGCCTGTCAGGAGTTCGAGACCAGCCTGGCCAACATGGTGAAACCCCATCTCTACTAAAAATACAAAATTAGCCGGGCGTGGTGGCGGGCACCTATAATCCCAGCCACTTGGGAGGCTGAGGCAGGAGAATCATTTGAACCTGGGAGGTGGAGGTTGCAGTGAGCCGAGATTATGCCACTGCACTCCAGCCTGGCGACAGAGCAAGACTCTGTCTCCAAAAAAAAAGGAACCTCACCAAGTACGAATAATGATAGCCCCTTACATTTTATGTTGACAGTTTACAAAGTACTTCTCAGATCTCTTACTCACTTGACCTTCACCCGGAATCCTATGAGATAGGAATAATTCTCCACGTTTTGCTGATATGGAACTGAGACTCAGAGAGTTAACAGAGCCCTAACCAGTAAGCTGGGCAGCAGCATGGAATAATAGAAAGACCACTAGCCTGGAGGCCAGGAGACTTGGCTTGTATGGCATGATTTCATTTGTGACTCTGTCATCTTGAGTAAGTAACCTTTCCTCCCTGGGGCTTGGTCTGCTCATCTATAAAGTAATGTGGTTAGACTAGAAAGGCTCTGAGATCTATTATTACCCTGATACTCTCTGGAGGAAGAAGTAAAGTCTTATAGTTGAAGATGGGGGCTCTAGAATTAAATGAACTGGTTGAGTGATCCTGCACAAGTGAAATAGCCTCAATGGCTTCATGATAAAGCAGAGAAATTAGGAGAACCCACTTCATGGGGTTATTATGAAGATTAAGTACAGTAGTAATATATGTGAATGAAACACATTGGTAACGAGTAATTGTTCAGTGAATGTTAGCAGTGATTACTATTTGATCTACGAGGCTATGGTAGAAAGATGTCCGGAAAGTGCAGGGGCTCTTTCTACCACAGCATTTTTGTATGGTAGAATCTCATTCTGGTCACCCAGGGGAGCCTCGGAAAAACAGGCCTTTGTTTTGTAAAGTTGTAGAACAGTCTTCAAGTATCTCTTGAAAATCAGAGGTAGCGTGGTATGCAGAAAGAATCAGACAAACATGGCTTAAAATTCCAGCTTGGCTCCTTACTAGCTATGTGGCCCTAGGCAGGTGACTCACCTCCTTATGACTCAGCCTCCTGATCGTAAAGTGGAGATAATACTCATTTTGCAGGGTTGCTCTGAGGCTTGAATAAAAGTATGTGTGCAAAGCTTTCAGCACAGGTATGGAAGAAAATACCAGAGATTGGTGAGGTCAAGTGCTGGATTTCTCTGGCTGCTTTTTGGGTATTTAAGCCTGAAGACTCTGTGCTTTCTGCTTCTAGGTCTCCAAACCAGTGAACATGCCAAGTTTTATGCCTTCTCAACCAGGTTGAAGCATTCAGCAATGAGAATGAGACCTTGGTGTTTCAGTTTTCAGTAAAACACAAGCAAAGGAAGTATTGTGGTGGCGGATATGTAAAACTCTTTCCTGCCACCCTGAACCAGGAGGATATGCACTCAGGACCCAAGTATTACATCATGTTTGGTAAGCTCTCTGATAGCAGTCACTGTCAGCTCCATTAGGTCCTAATGACAGCCACTGTCGTTGTTGAAAACGCTCAGATTCACTTGGAACAGAAAATGTCTAATATGATAACTCCACCCCTGCCTCCATGTGGTAGGACTCTTCAAAGACCTGAAAAAAGCAACTCTAAACCTGAATGTTAATATAAGTAAACCACAGAGGTGGGGAGGCACATGGTACCATATTAAGAAATCTATAGCACAGGGAGACATTTTCCAGTTCTCAGAAGAGGAGAAGGAGGTCATCAGCTACGTAGACCCTCTCACAGGTACACTACAATAAGGCATTTACTCTGCCTCAGTGAGAGAAAGGCACAGGAGGTCAAGGAAGTGACCTTTTTTTAGCATCTGAAATGTGTCCAGAGTGTTGTATCTGTAACCTAAATATGTAACTAGGCCTCCTTGGGGCAGTCCAGATCTTACTTAAGCACGTGTGTGTTTTGGATAGTCAGAGAGTGGTAACATGGGAGGTAAGGTTGAAAATTAAGTTAAGGCTGGGTGCAGTGGCACACACCTGTAATTCCAGCACTGTGGGTGGCGGGGGGCTGAGGCGGGTAGATCACTTGAGGTCAGGAGTTCGAGAGCATCCTGGCCAACATGGTGAAACCCCATCTCTACTGAAAATACAAACATTAGCCGGGCATGGTGACTAGCACCTGTAATACCAGGCAGGATAATTGCTTGAACCTGGGAGATGGAGGTTGTAGTGAGCCGAGATTGCACCACTGCACTCTAGCCTGGCTGATAGAGCAAGACTCCGTCTCGAGAAAAAGAAAAATTAGCCAGGTGTGGTGGCGGGAGCCTGTAATTCCAGCTACTCAGGAGGCTGAGGCAGCAGAATTGCTTGAACCTGGGAAGCAGAGGTTGCAGTGAGCTGAGGTTGCACCACCACACTCCAGCCTGGGCGACAGCCTGGGTGACAGAGTGAGACTCTGAGACTCCGTCTCAAAAAAAAGAAAAGAAAAGAAAATTATGTTAAATCTATTCCCAACTGTTGGCAGATAAGGCTTTCTGGGCTCAGAGACACTGATGATCTCTAGAGTTCCTTCTAGAGTTTTTACAAAGCATAAAGGGCCCCAGGCTCTGTTTCTAGGTAGCCTTGGGTTTGAATACCAACAATGCTACTTACTAGCTGTTTGTCTTTGAGCTACCTGCTTAACTGTTCTGAGCCACAATTTTCCCAGCTAAAAGTGGGGGATAGTAACACCTACTTGTTGTAAGAATTAAATGACATGGTATAAAATGCCTGACACAGAAGGGGTTTCTGGTTGGGTTTGGTCAATGGGAGCCCTGGGAGATCAGAGATGGAAAAGAGAGTTGTGTTCCTCAACTGAAAGTCAGCTTCTCTCTTGCCTGTCTTTTCCACAGGATTCTTTCTTCCAGGCTCTGGCAAGCACTCCTTCTAGCCCCTTTAGGCCTAGGGGTAGAACCCCATTGTTGCTAGCCCTGAGCATAGCACTATACTTTATGTTTTCACAATGTCCTGCCCCAACCTTTGTAAATAGTCCTTTTATTAAATCCTTCTCAAATAATCCCAAATTTGATTGTGCCATCTATATCCTGCTGGGACTCTGATTAATACACATGCTGTGTTTGTCTTGGGTCTTGGCCTTAGACCAGGCAAACTGCCTTAAAGCTATGTGAAATTATGCTTTGGGGTTTAATTTCCAGGCCCTGACGTTTGTGGCTTTGGCAACAACAAAGTACAGGTCATCCCTCATTACCGAGAGAAATACCATGAGAACAAGACCATCAAGTGCAGGGTGAGTGTGTGCTGGTCCTCAGCCAAGGGGGAAGGAGATGCATTTTATATGTGTTATCTCATTTAATTCTTACAAAATCCTATAAATTAAATACTGTCATCTCCATTTTACAGGTTAAAAAGTAGATCTAGAGAAATGCTGTAAATTGCAGGATTTCATAAAGGAGCAGTTGATCCAAAAGCCTAAGAAGTTATATGAGGTCCTCCTGTGGAACAATGCTTGGCATAGCCCAGTTCCCCACTGCTAGACATGGGAGAGGATGGGGGAGGGAGGGAGTGTTGGACTTAGAAATGGGGATGGGGAGTCAGTTTATCATAGTAACATCAAGTTAGAGACACCTAGGTTGGCTAGAGGATAGTAGGTGGATTTCATCAGCAACTCAACAGGGATTCAAATACTAACTCTGTGTTGGGCCTTAGGCTGGGGACAGAGTGGGCCAGACATGGCCTTTGACTTCACAGAACTCACAGTCAATGAAGGTAAGAGTCAAGCAAAGTGACTACCTAGTATGCTGGGCATCTGTGGGAGCACAGAAGAGGACCCCTACCCAACCTGGAGGCTAAGGAAATACTTCTTAGATAAGAGTTCTCCTGAGCTGCACTTCAGAAGATGAACATGACTTGATCTTGTGAAGTGATAAGACAATTTTAGGGAGAATTGAATTCTTAGAAAAGATAATCACAGGAGGAAAGTCACAGCGACTTGAGAAAGAGTAGCACTGCAAGTGGAAGCATGGAGAGAGGCAGGAACCGAGCCTAGAAAAGCCCACAGGAGTCATTGGCAAATGAGTGTTTCACACCCAAGGCCTTCTTTAGCAAGACTGTATAAAGGCTGTACCATGCAGGAGCTCTCTGAGATCCTCCTCTGGGGCAGACCTCATGCTGGAAGCTGCAGACACAACAGACAAATCATATATGACACCTGCTCACAGTCTAGTGGGACAGGCAGAAAGACAGGTAAGATCAGAGAATGATGGGAGCTGCAGTGCAGGGAAGGATGAAGGCTAGGGAGACCAGAGGAGTGTGTACTAGGAGAAGAGGCCCACAATCCATATAGGGTTAACCAGAAAAATGGGTTAAAGAGTGTGGTAAGGTTTGTTTGTGACTATGTGGGTGGTGGCATTCAGGGAACTGAGGGTCTGGTGCATTTAATGCTTGGGATCTAAAGATGTTCAAAATGGAACTGAAATATTCCCCCATTCCCTTTATAGATCAATAAAGACCCTCACCTGTACACTCTGATTATTCGCCCCAATGCTACTTATGAGGTTAAAATTGACAACCAGCAGGTGGCAGCTGGGGCTCTGGAGGAGGACTGGGACTTCTTGCCTCCCAGGAAAATAAAAGACCCTATGCCCAGAAACCAAAGAAATGGGATGAACGCCTGCACATAGAGGATCTGGAAGACAAGAAACCTGAGATCAGAGGGCATTTGGCTGGGAAGCAGGTGGGATCTCAGCTGTGGAGATAGGAGAAGGAGGCTGGGAATGATGGAGCAGAGACTGGGGACATCAATCCCTCAAGGTGGTGTTCAGCTAGATATTGTTTTCCAAAGAGGCATGGAGGGAAGAGGGCAGCCATTCACCTTTGTTGGGGATCCAGCAGCCTCTGTGAACAATGTGTTATGATCCCTCTTTTGTGGATAAGGAAACTGATGCTTAGAAAATGAAGTAACTTGCCCAAGCAAATATGTGTTAGAACCAAGATTTGAACCTACATCTTTTTGACTCTTAAGTTATCAATATGGGGAATGTGTGGAGTATACTCATTGGCTCATTATTATACTCATTGGCTCATTATTATTATTCTGGGAAGCTGTACTGGATATAGCTATGAATAGAACAACCCTTGCCCTCTAGGGATTCTGAATATAGTAAGGGAGGCAGATAAGAAAACAAAGATCAAAATATGTGATCAGTGCTGAGAGCCAGGGAGGCAAGCCAGTGAGAGCCCAAAAGCGGATCCCAGCCCAGCCTGAGTTGAGGTGTAGGCAGTGGTCTGAGAAAGAGAAGGAAATGCTTGAGTGAGTGAGTTACCCTAAGAGTTGGAAACATAAACTCTGGGGTCAGGCTGATATGGGTTTGAGCACCACCTTTTTCTAACTATGGGACCCCATCCTACTAGCAGTTAACTCTGCACAAGGAATATAACTGCTGTGAAAGTCAACTTCACAAACAGGGATTATTTTAATACTTACCTGTGAAGGTTACTGTGAAGATTAAATGAGCTAATAAAAAATACATAATGTAGTGTCTGGTATATAGGAAGTCCTTAATGTATGGCCTTTATATGTTAATAATATGCTGAATTTCAAATAATAGATTTATTAGAGAAAAGTAAGAGGGAAACTGGGGTGGAGGGAAGACATTCCAGACCCAGGGAACAGCAGGAGCAAAGGCACAGTGGTTAGTTAGGAAATAACATGGTGTGTAAAAAACTGAAAGCAGTAGTTCAGCATTTGGGGAACATAAGGTTCAAGGTGGGGCATGGTAGGAGATAAGGTTGGAAAGGTCTGTTGGAGCCAGGCCAGGAAGGGCCTCACCCACCACATTGCTACTCTGCAGGTCAGAGCAGAGTCAGTGTCATGCAGAAGAGATGCTTGAGGTCAGGCAGGGGTCAGCATGGGACCAGGTAACTGGAGTCCAGCCCCTAAAGAGAGGCCTGCAGAGAGATGGGCAGTTGCCTAGCCATGTGTAGGGAGATTTAGCAAAGGGCCCCAATCCTTGGTGGAGGGAGGTGTAGTAAGGGAATTAAGGCAGATGATCAGGCAAAGTGTCTGGGCCTTCAGCACCATGGAAAAATAAGGGGCTGGGTTGCTGCCATGCCCAGAAGGCAGGCTTAGGGTAGGAAGACTAAACATGGACCCTCCCCTCCTGGTGAGGACCATGCACCTGATGTAGTCAGGGTTGGCTTGGCTCAAAGACTTGCGGAGAGTAGAGAGGCTGCAGGCCTCTATGCTCCCTGTTGAGTGGAACAAGGGAAGATGGAAACTGATTAAATCAACAGGGCACTGTCACAACTATAGCCCCCAGGATAGGATGCTGTCTGTCTTAGGAATCATAAAACAGCTGGAACAGGCTAGGAACCAGAGAACTTTCCCAATCACAATTGTGTTGAATGACTGTGAGTTTGGTGGGCTGGCATAGAAGCCTTCAGTCATTCTGGACAAATGGTCACAACCAAAGCAAACTGCCAGGCAGGCAGAGCAAAGCCTTGGAGGCTCCACAGCATAGAAATATAAAAGTTGGGGTAGGCTGTTTTTGATCTTGTAGATCTCTGTCTTAGGAAATCAGAGGGTCCTGGGGTACAAGGAAGGACTGACACAGGCCTGGGAGCACACTGGGATACAAAGCAGGTCACCAAGAGGCCTTCAAGAAGAGGGACCTAGGCTAAAATACCTATTATAACAATAAGGGCCCATGATTGTGGGGGAGGGTGTGGCCAGAGACAAGGGAAATTCCCATCTTACTTAAGCTTAAAGAACTCAAGGTCAAAATGATAGTGAACCCAGAGGAGGGATTGGAAGTGCTTAAAGCCTCTTTCTTTTCTGCCCTGCATTTGTTTACAGGTCCTGAGCTGGACCTTCATATAGATGATGATGGGAGGGGGCAGAGGGAAGGAGCCAGGTCCAGCCTGACAGCACTCTGGACCCCCGTTTTCTTTTCTTTTCTTTTCTTTTCCTTTCTTTTTTCTTTCTTTCTTTCTTTCTTTTTTTTTTTTTTGAGATGATTTCGCTCTGTCACCCAGGCTAGAGTGCAATGGCATGATCATGGCTCACTGTGACCTCTGCCTCCTGGGCTCAGATCCTCCCACCAGGTGCATGCCACCTAATTTTTAAAGTTCTTTGGGGTAGGGATGGGGTCTCACTATATTGCCCAGGCTGGTCTTGAACTCCTGGGCTCAAGCAGTCCTCCCACGTTGGCCTCCAAAGTGCTGGGATTACAGATGTGAGCCACCACGCCCAGCCTGGACCCCAGTTTTTTCTCAGCCTACGCATCTATCTTCATGAAGGAACATTTCATTTTAGGACTGGGAAGACTTTGAATACATCCTGGATCCAGAAGCCAAGAAGCCAGATAACTGGAATGAGGCTATGGATGGGGAGTGGGAAAGGCCTCTGATACCAAATCCGAAGTATAAGGTGAGGGGGGTCTCTCTTTACAATGGGTGTGAGAAATGAGACAAAAGACATGTAAACGCTAATTGATGAAACAGAAATTCTGAGATCCTGTGGTCATCTTCCCTTCCCCTAAACCCCGCAAATAAGACTGTACCCTCATCTGAGCCCTGCTCACAGGGCTATGCCTACGTAGGACAGGGTGGGCTGGTAAAGGCCAACTTTGACAGGTATAGGGCCAGGCAGCCCTGGGCCTGGAGTTTGTCCAGAGTGGTGGAAAGCAGCCAGTCACAGGAATGTGGTCAAAATAGGACATGGGTTTGGGGTCAGGAACTGGAAGTCTTAGAAATAGGCCAGAAGGAGAAAGGGTGTACATGAATGAGCCAAAAATGCAAGGGGTAGGGACACTTTTTATTTTATTTATTTATTCATTTATTTTGAGACAGAGCGTTGCTCTGTCACCCAGGCTGCAGTGCAGTGACGTGATCTCGGCTTACTGCAACCTCCACCTCCTGGGCTCAAGAGATTCTCATGCCTCAGCCTCCCGAGTAGCTGGGACTACAGGCACTTGCCACCACGCCTGGCTAATTTTTTGTATTTGCAGTAGAGACGTGGTTTCACTCTATTGGCCAGGCTGGTTTTGAATTCCTGACCTCAAGCGATCTGCCTGCCTTTGCCTCCCAAAGTGCTAGGATTACAGGAGTGAACCACTGCACCCAGCCAAGGGACACTTATTTTTAAGAGCTAACTCCTGACCTCATGTTAGAAGCAAGAAGAACGAAAGGAATCAGTGTCAAATTGTCCAGAGGTAAAACTGACTGAAGCAAGCATGATTTTATTTGGCCACAGTTTCCTACACTACACACCAGGAAGAGAATGGCCTCAACTGCCAGGATACTCAGATGATATTCTCTGAGAAGCTACATTTTCTTTATTTCATGAATGAGCTGGTGCAGACATGGGGCCAAGCTCAGAATGGGTCCCTGCCACCTCGCTTGGCTTCCTCTGAGTAGCAAGGGGAATTTGAAAGAATCTTGTGCATTAACTCAAAGAAAGGGAAAGAAGCTCCTGGAATCCTTCTCTGAATCCTTATGTCTAATACACAACTGCCTTATAAATCAATTGGTGTATTAGTCCATTCTTGCATTGCTATAAAGAAATACCTGAGACTGGGTAATTTATAAAGAAAAGAGGCTTAATTGGCTCATGGGTCTGCAGGCTATAGCTATACAGAAAGCATGGCAGCATCAGCTTCTGGGGAGGCCTCAGGTGTCCACTGTGATGGCGGAAAGTGATGGCAGGGTGTCTCACACAGTGGGAGCAGGAGCAAGAGAGAAAGGGGGGAGGTGCTACACAATTTAAAAGTAACCAGATCTCATGATAACTCACTCACTATGCAGTACCAAGGGGGGATCGTGCTAAACCATTTATGAGAACTCTGCCCCCATGATCCAATCACCTCCCACCAGGCCTCACCTCCAACACTGGGGATTACAATTTAACATGAGATTTGGGTGGGGACACGGATCCAAACCATATCAATTGGCCTTTCTGATTGCATGAGATCAGAAGAATGACAAAATACTAGTGCCTTGTTCACTGTTTGGTTCTTTGCTTAGGGAGAACGGAAACCTTGGATCATTGAAAATCCCAATTACCAGGGGGAGTAGATTCATCCCAAAATAGACAACCCTAAATATAAGCCTGACGCCACCATTTGTCACTATTATAACATTAGTGTTCTCAGCCTGGACCTTTGGCAGGTAAAGCCCTCTGGGCTCAGAGCCACTGAGCCACAGTCTCTCAGTTTTCACAAAGTAGAAAGAGCCTCAGGCTGGAAATCACAAGACTTGAATAAGTCTTGGTCTTTATAAGCCTCAGACTGCTGATCTTTTAAATGAGGGCAGTCATATTCTTCCTAATAATTATAAGTTACTAAAATTTACTGAGTCCCTCTCATGTACCAAATGCTGTATTAAAGACTTTGCATATGCCATTTAATTTTCACTAGCAAGTCTCCTACTTGTTTTTTTTATTTTGGAAAAATTTAATATATTCTCTATTGTTAAGTACACCAGATGCTGGACTTCTGAAACAACAATTGTACTTCAGCATAATTGCATTTTCTACATTTTTTCTGTTCATGTTGCTTGTTCCTCTGATTTACCTAGAATCAGTGAATCTGAAAAACAAAAAGATTCTTTAAGCACCTGGTAAATTTCAGGTCCCACATTAGAAAATGAGCAAGCATCAATAATATTGATGGGGGTGAAAATATGACACTGTGAAAGTCTCCTACTTCTAAATGTGAAAAGGAGACTCAGAAAAGTTAAATAATTTGCCTGAAGACATACATCTGTTAAGGTAAGTAGAAAAGCTAGAATTTAAGCACAGTTCTTTTTGTGTTTGTTTGAGACAGAGTCTCACTTACTCTGTCACCCATGCTGGAGTGCAGTGATGCAATTTCAGCTCACTGCAACCTTTGCCTCCTGGGTTCAAGTGATTCTCCTGGCTCAGCCTCCCGAGTAGCTGGGACTACAGGCATGCACCACTACGCCTGCCTAATTTTTCTATTTTTAGTAGAGACAGGGTTTCACCATGTTGGCTAGGCTGGTCTCCAACTCCTGACCTCAAGTGATCCACTGCCTCGGCCTGGGATTACAATCGTGAGCCACCGTGCCCGGCTGAGTGCAGGTCTTTCTGATGTCAGATTCAAAGTTCAAATACTTTACGCTGCTTCTGCTGGTCCTACGTGATCCTTGGAGGTGCTTCTAGGGATAAAGGGAAATCAGAGATGTGGTAAAACTCTGAAACATTAAAATTCCCGGACAGATGTTAGGGGTGATTGCCCCAGCCATGATGATAAGTCCTGACCCAGCTTCCCTCTCTCTGCCAGTCTTCTTTCCTTTAATTGGAAGGTAAAGAGGAGGGGACCAATACTCCAGCCTTTAAAAAGTTGTTGTCCTCTCCATCTCTTTCTTCTCTGAGACTTATTACGAAAGATGGGGAGGACTCCTCCCCAAATCAGGAGAAAAGAGAGTGCCTCAAGGCCCCAGAGTAAAGGCCTTGGCCATGATTCCTCCCAGGAGTCTGTTAGAAACTATAATCTACAAAGTCCTGGATGAAGAATTCCCCTGGAGAGGAAGGGAACTCACTTTTGTTAAACACTGGCCTGGGGTGAGTGCTTTACCTACATTACCTCCTCAAATTCTCACAACTCTATAAGGTAAGTACTATTATCTCTTATTATTTCCTCATTTTATGTTTGAGAGAATTGAGACTCAGAAACACCAAGCGACATGTCCAAGAGCACACAGCTAACACATGGTAGAGACACGATTCAAATATAGGTCTGTCAGCCTCTAAAGCCTTTGCTGTAATGATTACACCCACTGTACAACAGAGCCTCTGGAAGCCACAGCCACCTGTCCTTGGGTATATCCTGCAAAGTCCCATGGCAACGTGTCTCGGTGTCTCTGATCAGTGATTTCTACAGTTCAGAGCCACCGAAGGTTTCTGACAGACGCCCTCTATTTGAAGCTTTCTTGGTGTGTTTATTTATTTTCTACTTTATTTATTTATACTTTCTTGCTTCTCTGGCTTATGAAGACCAACATAGGAGTACAAGGAGGTCATGTATGTAAATAACCAGGAGCATGTGCTGGGGAGTGGGGAAGGGTTCAGAAGAAAAGGAAGGAAGGGAGAAAGGGACACATTGTATCTTTCTTTTCTTTTCTTCCTATCTAATTTGAAGAATGTGGATACGCTTTGCATTGTTATTATTTTTTTTACAGTTGTCTCTTTTTAATACATAAGGAGAACTTTCTACATCTTGTAAACATATGTGATCATATTAATATGCCTAATCTGATTATTTCATTAAAATGCTTATCCCCCCACTGAAAACATTAAGGTACACATTTTAAACTGTATCTTTGTTCATATACAAAATTAAAAGTATTTGACACTAATTGCTCTGGGTTCTATCAACCTCTGTAAGCAGGCAAACCTTAGTATTTGAAGAATTTAAACCATGCCAGAGGAGTGCTTCTCAAACTTTAACATGCATATGAATAAAATGGGGGGTCTTATTAAAATACAGATACTGATCCAGTAGGTCTGCAGTGAAGCCCAAGAGACTACATTTCTAAAACTCCAGCATTGTCTCTTAATTTTGCGAGGAGTGTGTGTGTGTGTGTGTGTGTGTGTATGTGTGTGTGTGTCTGTATTTTAAAGAGACAGAGAGAGAGAGAATTCTGCACAATGCTGACATTACCCTTGCGAGCATGTTTTCTTCTAACTTCTAATCGGGTCTGACACTCACAGGTCCTACTCCACCATCCCCCCGCAACCCCCGCCCCCACACTCAGCCAGCCCAGAACATCCAGGTTACCACGGGGTCCCTGCCCTTTATTGGAAATCCAAGTGACTCTCAGTATGGAGATGGGTGGGAATTCCCTCACCTTCCCCTGCCCCAATTTCCAGCCTTCAGATGCTCTGGCAGCCCAGATCCCCTCCCCATCCCTCCTTGGTCCCAGCCTAGTAAGATGGTCAACTTTCCTGCCTAATCCCTGACCCCTCCTGTTCCCTGTTCTGACACCTCCAAACACAACCCCTTTACCTTTTTTTCTTTGGTGGAAGTGACTGCATTGTTTTTAGTTGTTGTTGTTTGTTTTGTTTTTTAAATCAGCACAGAGGCTGGGAGGAGATGGTAGAGAACGAAGAAAATTTTCCTCTTACCATTGGAACTCCTTATGATCTTTGAAGGAATGAGTATAGTCTAGCCACAATGAGTATAACCTAGTCATAATGTCATCACCCAATGGGTTCATCTAACCCACTGCCCAGAAAAGCCGGGGCACTGAGAACAGCAAGTTTTCACAACAGAGAGTTTAATAAATGCAGAGCTCACTAAGCGGAAGGATAGGAATTTATTATTACTCATATTAGCCTCTCTGAAAATTTGGAGGCTAGGATTTTTTTAAGGATAGCTTGGCAGGCGGGGGGCTAGGGAATGGGGAATGCCAATTGGTTGGGTGGAGGGTGAAATCAGAGAGTCAAAGCTGTCCCCTTGAGCTGAGTCAGTTCCTGGGTGGGGGTCACAAGACCAGATGAGCCAGTTTATCAATTTGGGTAGTGCCAGCTGCACTCTGCATCAGAATGCAGAGTCGGAAAAATACCTCAAATACCAATCTTAGGTTTTACAATAGTGATGTTATCTATAGGAGAATTGGGGAGATGGCCTCTGGCTGCATGACTCCTGAGTCATAATTTCTATTTTGTTA
The DNA here is from genome assembly GCF_028858775.2 of Pan troglodytes. Lineage (NCBI taxonomy): Eukaryota > Metazoa > Chordata > Mammalia > Primates > Hominidae > Pan > Pan troglodytes. The sequence continues at coordinate 179,458,371 of NC_072398.2, forward strand.
GTTTACAAAGGCAGTGTGGTCCCCAAGCAAGGAAGGAGGGGGTTTGTTTCGGGAAGGGGCTGTTATTGTCTTTTTTTTTTTTTTTTTTTTGAGACGGAGTCTGGCTCTGTCACCCAGGCTGGAGTGCAGTGGCACAATCTCGGCTCACTGCAAGCTCCGCCTCCCGGGTTCACACCATTCTCCTGCCTCAGCCTCCCAAGTAGTTGGGACTACAGGCGCCCTCCACTACGCCTGGCTAATTTTTTGTATTTTTAGTAGAGAGGGGGTTTCACCATGTTAGCCAGGATGGTCTTGATCTCCTGACCTCGTGATCTGCCCGCCTTGGCCTCCCAAAGTGCTAGGATTACAGGAGTGATTTTTTTTTTAAATTAGATTATAAACTAAATTTCTCCTGTAGTTAGTTTGGCCTATGGCCAGGAATGAACAAGGGCAGTTTGGAGGTTAGAAGCAAGATAGAGTTGGTTAGGTCAGATTTCTTTCACTGTCACAATTTTCCTATGTCAGATTTTTCTCACTGTCATAATTTTTGCAAAGGTGGTTTCAATAATACAAAGCACATTGATATCCCTTACATCATATGGTCTGTGCCATAGCCCTGTGAGGCCAAGAGGGTAGGACTTACCGTTGCCATTTTACTAATGAGAACACTGAGGACTCAGAGAGGAGACTTGATGTGTCAGGGCCCATCTCTAACAAGTGCCCAAACCTATACTCTTTACATGTTATTACTCAAGTGGGATAGCACAGGTAACTTTCAATGAATTCCTTAGGGCCTTAGGCTTTAGTCGAACACAGTTCACAGTTCTTTTACAGAGAAGATACAAGTAGACCATGATTACCAGTTAGGATGCAGAACTGGCACTCTCATAGCCCATGAGTTTAATGTAAGGGCAATGGGGGCAAAGGGGCACTAAAAAGACCAGAGAGATTAGGAGTAGTTCTCGTGAAAGTAGGGAAAATGGAAAAGTCAACAAATAGGCAGTTCTCCTAGCAAGACTGCTGACAACTCAAAAAAATCCCAAAGGTAAGAAAATATCTTAAAGATGCAGAAGGAATTTTAAAAACCAATTGTTAAAAAATGGCTCCTAGCAAAATAGTTACCTCTATTCAAAGTGGCTATTTTATCACTTGTCTTTCTCTTGGAGGCAAGGTTGGTTGGGTAACGTAAGCCAAATAAAAGCCTTTCTTATTAAAAACAAGAAAACTTTTTTGGCCATGAAACAGTAAGGCAGGGTTTTTTGTTTTTGTTTTCAATTTTTAGTTTTTGTGGGTACACAGTAGGTATATATACTTATGGGGTACATGAGATATTTTGATACAGGCATGCAACTTGTAATAATCACATCAGGGTAAATGGGGTATCCATCACCTCAAGCATTTACCCTGTCTTTGTGTTACAAACAGTCCCATTACACTCTTTTAGTTGTTTTTAAATGTATAATAAATTACTGTTGTCTATAGCCATCTTTTGTGCTATCAAATACTAGATCTTATTCATTCTTAGTTTGAGATATATATATACATATATGTATATATACACATATATGTGTATATACACACACATATGTGTGTATATACATACATACACACATATGTGTATATACATACATACACATATATGTATACATATACACGCATGTATACATATATACACACATATGTATACATACATACACACATATGTATACATACGTACACACATATATGTATATATACACATATATACACATATATGTATATATACACATATATACACATATATGTATATATACACATATATACATATATATGTATATATACACATATATACACATATATGTATATATATACACATATATGCATATATATACACATATATGTATGTGTATATATATACTTTTTTTTTTTCTTTGAGACAGAGTCTCACTCTGTCATCCAAACTGGAGTGCAGTGGTGAGATCTCTGCTCACTGCAACCTCTGCCTCCCAGGTTCAAGCATTTCTCCTGCCTCAGCCTCCCAAGTAGCTGGGATTACAGGCATCTGCCACCATGCCCAGCTAATTTTTTGTATTTTTAGCAGAGACAGGGTTTCACCAGGTTGGCCAAGCTGGTCTCAAAGTCCTGACCTCGGCCTCCCAAAGTTCTGAAATTACCTAATTATGTTTTTGTACCCATTAACCATCTCCACTACTCATAGCACCCTACCCCCAGCTCCACTCTCACCCTTCCCAGTCTCTGGTAACTATCATTCTGCTCTCTATCTCCATGAGTTCAAGGCAGGGGTTTTTTCAAAGCCTAGGGAGGGACATGGGATTACTCATGCTACAGACTTTCCAGTTGGTTATACAAATACTCCCATGAAATTGACTTCATGATTTATTTAACTTACTGCAAAAGTAAAAAATTATAAAATGACCATCATTTTGCCCTTTTTGAAACATACTCAGGTACTGAAAAGTTATGATAATAACCACTAGTGTCTATTGGGTGACAATTAACTGCTAGACCGTGTGCTTTACATATATTATCGCTAATTCTCATGAAACTACTGTCAGGGAGTTATTATTTTCCCTACTTTACTTATAGGGACTAGGCTTACAGGGTTGAGCAAACTTGCCCGAGATCACACAGCTAGTATGTGGTTGAGCTGGTCTGACTCCATGACTTGTGTTCTTTGTATTCTGTTCCTTTCTCATTCAATAAACAAACATGGAAAATATTACATATGATGGATTTCATTAATCTTTTCCTTCCATTGTAAATATTAAAAATGTTATTTTAAAAAAATAGAGAACTATAGTACATGATCTACATCGTGTAGAATCTGGCTGGGCACAGTGGCTTACACCTGTAATCCCAGCACTTTGGGAGGCCAAGGCGGGCGGATCATTTGAGGTCAGGAGTTCAAAACCAGCCTGACCAACATGGTGAAACCCTGTCTCTACTAAAATACAAAAAAAAATTAGCTGGGCATGGTGGCACATGCCTGTAATCTCAGATACTCAGGAGGCTGAGGCAGGAGAATCACTTGAACCAAGGAGGTGGAGGTTGCAGTGAGCCAAGATCATGCCACCGCACTCCAGCCTGGGCGACAGAGCAAGACTCCCTCTCAAAAAATAAAAATAAAATAAAAAAAGAATCTTAAATTCTGCTTGCATTTCTTGTTGAACCTTTTCCTTTTACTATGGTCTTTTAGTTTTTCTGATTAAGGAGAGAACCTTTTTTTTTGCCCAGGCTGGAGTGCAATGGCGCTATCTCAGCTCACTGCAACCTCCAACTCCCTAGTTCAAGGGATTTTCCTGCCTCAGCCTCCCGAGTAGCTGGGATTACAGGCACGTGCCACCATGCCCAGCTAATTTTTGTATTTTTAGTAGAGACAGGGTTTCGCCATGTTGGTCAGGCTGGTCTCGAACTCCTGACCTCATGATCCGCCCGCCTCGGCCTCCCAAAGTTCTGGGATTACAGGGGTGAGCCAATGCGCCCAGCCACCTTTTTAAAGGCATCTATATGTAAGTATCATCAGAAGTAGGCACTATCAATCTGAGCTGGGGCAAGAGCCCGTGGGCACCAATTTGGAGGCTAGCAGAGTGATAAAAGTTACTTCACAACCTTCTAAAATAGTGTTCAGAGACATAAGGAGCATAGATTCTTGGGAAACTAAATTAACTTTGTTCTAGAGCAGATCAGCTAGGGCAGTACAGGATTTTGGACCCTCTGTGTTATTAATAACCCTTGTATTTCCTTGTCTAACCCAAATTATTGATTACAACCTCTGGGCCAGTAGCCTGGGAATATGCATTTAGCAAGGGTCTCCAGGTGCTTTTTAAGCCCTTCGACATTTAGGCACCTAGTTTTAATAATCCTGTTGTTTTCACTTCAACAGGTAAAATCTGGCAGCATCTTTGACAATTTCCTTCTTACAAATGATGAAGAGTTTGCTCAAAAAGTTAGAAATAAGACCTGGGGAATGTCTGACTCCTCAGTTGTTCACTATTCTTTGCATTTCAAAAATCAGCCGCATAGTCTTTGTCTCGTTTTTGGTCACTCGGCCCTGAGAGGTGGGAGAAAGAACTCATGTTCACTAGACATCTATAATTGTGTACTTGTGACTCTGTCAGCACTTTCCAAACGCTATCCCACTTAGTCCTAAAACAACCCAGCAAGACAGACATTATTACTTCCATTTTTCAGGTGTAGAAACTGAAATTCAGAGTATAAAGTACCCAAAGTCATCCGCAGCCTTTGACTTGTTGAAGTTTTGCCTTCCATTTTGAGTCACAAACTATGAGTCTCTTATATTTTTCTTTATAGTTTTACTCTTCATGTTTATTAAATTTTTAACCATCTAGAGTCTACTCTTGTATAGGATGTAGAATTGTTGAAATATGTTAATTATACTATCCAAGCCTTGCTGTCTCAGTTTCTGAGAGGAGGATGTTCAAGTCTTCAGCTACAGTTATGCATCTGTTTTTCCCTGCAGTTTCTCTCTCTCTCTCCCTCTGTGTGTGTATGTATATGTATTTATATTTATACCTGTATCTGTAAGAGACAGAGTCTTCCTGTGTCTGCACAGAGTGCAGTGGTGTGATTGTGACTCACTGCTGCTTCGAACTCCTGGGCTCAAGCAATCCTCCCACGTTAGCCTCTCGAGTAGCTAGGACTACAGAAGTGCAGAAGTGTGCCACCACATCCAGCTAACTTAAAAACAAATTTTTTTTGGCCAGGTGCGGTGGCTTACGCCTGTAATCCCAACAGTTTGGGAGGCTGAGGCGGGTGGATCACCTGAGGTCAGGAGTTTGAGACCAGCCTGAACAACATGGAGAAACCCCTGTCTCTATTAAAAACACAAAATTAGCCAGGTGTGGTGGTGGATGTCTGTAATCCCAGGTACTCGGGAGGCTGAGGCAGGAGAATCGCTTGAACACGGGAGGCGGAGGTTGCAGTGAGCCGAGATGCGCCATTGCACTCCAGCCTGGCAACAAGAGTGAAACTCTGTCTCAAAAAAAAAAAATTTTTTTTTAGAGATGGGATCTTGCTATGTTGCCCAGGCTGGTTTCAAACTCCTGGCCTCTCATGCTCCTTTTGTGTGTCAGACTATCTGCTCTAGTGCATTGATCTAGAAGGGAGCTACTGAGCTCATTTTCTTTTTTTTTGTTTGTTTTGGTTTGGTTTTTGTTGTCGTTGAGACAGGGTCTTGCTTCTTGGCCCAGGCTGGGGTGTGGTGGTGAGAATACAGCTCACTACAGACTCACCTCCCCAGGCTCAAGTGATTCTCCTGCCTCAGCCTCCCAAGTAGCTGAGACTACAAATGCATGCCACCATGCCAGGTTAATTTTTTTTAACGTTTTTGTAGAGATGGGGTCTTGCCGTGTTGTCCAGGCTGGTCTGTAACTCCTGGGTTCAAGCAATCCACCTGCCTCAGCCTCCCAAAGTGTTGGGATTACAGAAAATAGGCTCAGGCTCAGGATGGCTACGAGAAAGAAGGAAGGTAATGAGTGCTGTTTGTTTACCAGCTTCCCCGGCCTCCTAGAACTATTTTGTGGGTGGAGTGATACTTGGGGCAATGGCCTCATGACCCTGACAAGCTCTATCCAGATGTTCTGGTTCTGCAGGAAGGTCCATTCAAAAGCAGGTTTGTGGCCAATACTTGATTACCCAATAGGCAGATTAAGCTTATGCTTAAAGCACCTGCAAAAACACAGGCACAAAAAAAAGTTTGTTTGTTTTTTTAAAGAACTTTGATACTTAGTATTTCCTTTAAAAAAAAAATGGAAAGACCAGGTATGGTGGCCCACGACTATAATCCCAGCACTTTGGGAGGCTGAGGCGGGTGGATCACTAGGTCAGGAGTTCAAGACAAGCCTGGCCAAGATGGTGAAACCCCACCTCTACTAAAAATAAAAAAATTAGCCGGGCATGGTGGTGGGTGCCTGTAATCCCAGCTACTAGGGAGGCTGAGACAGGAGAATCACTTGAACCTGGGAGGCGGAGGTTGCAGTGAGCTGAGATTGGACCACTGCACTCCAATCTGGGCAACAGCATGAGCCACCGTCTAAAAAAAAAATTGAAGTAGTCATTCTGGGAAAAATTATTAGACCTTGTAATACTTTTTAGTCTGGTTTTGTCTTGTTTTACTTTGGGATTATATCTAAAATTGTTTTGTGAAGGTACTTTTTCATATTGGTTAAGAGTTTGAATTTTGGAGCTAGACTGCTTGAGTTCAAATCCAGGCTCCATTATGTATTAGCTGTATGAACTTAGGCAAGTTATTTAACTGCTCTTCATCTATAAGTGGAGAATAATGATAGCCTCTATCTTATAAGTTCCTGGTATATAGTAAGCGCTCAATACATGGTAGCTATTATTATTAAACCATACATTCACTTGACAAGTACTTGAGTACCTGTTCAAAGCACTGTTGTAAGTGCTGGGGTTATAGTAGTGAAATAAAACAGAGAAGTTTCTACCTTCATGGGGCTTACCTTCAGTTTGAGGAGACCAACAAGAAAAGTATAAGGAAGTCTGAACCTCAGATCGCTCATCTAGAAAGTAGAACAAGTAACAAACCTCATAATTTGCTGTGAGGAATATACATAACGTGTGTAGATTGCCTATTATAGCACTGTGGTTAGCAATGCAGTAGGCATTCAACAAATATTTGCTAAATTGGAACCAATTTTATTTACGAACAAACTACACACACACACACACACACACACACATATTTCTATTCACCCTACACATGCTGAAACTTTGTATGTAAATAAACACTATCCTGGAAATCTGAAGACTGTTGGAAGGCTGGACACGGTGTCTCACACCTGTAATCCCAGCACTCTGGAAGGCTGAGGTAGGTGGATCTCCTGAGCTTAGGAGTTCAAGACCAGCCTAAGCAACATAGTGAACCCCCATCCCTATGAAAAATACAAAAAAAAAAAAATTAGCCCGGTGTAGTGGCATGTGCCTGTAGTCCCAGCTACTCAGGAGGCTGAGGTGGGAGGACCCCTTGAGCCCAGGAGGCGGAGGTTGCATTGAGCCAAGATGACACCATTGCACTCCAGCTTGGATGACAGAGTAAGACCCTGTCTCAAAAAATAAATAAGTAAGTAAATAAATAAATAAATAAATAAATAAATAAATAAATGACTGTTGGAAGATGCCAGATATTTCTAAAGTTGGTTAACTTTGTTTATACTATCTGTAAATTATTTTGAAATTCTACATTCTAAACGGGACCTAAGAGAAGCAATGGAGAGAACTTTATGAAGAAATTGAAAAAAGAAAGCAGGCAGAAGAGGCCAAGAAGTAAAAGGAAACGGATGAAGAAAAGGAAGGTGGCATTTGGGGAATTGAAGAAGAGGGAAATGAATTGGATCCCACTACAGAGCCAGGAAATGACAGGCAGATGCAGGAACATGATGCTGACAGAGCGTTTCTGGGTAAAAATGAGGAAGTCCTTGTTGACCAGAAGGGTGAACTGTAACTGGGATTGTGGAGGCAAATGTTAGAAGGAGAAATATTCATGAGGTTGGTACAATTTGGGGAGCAAAATAACTTACTTTTTTGAAATAAACTTTGGATTTGTATTTCCATCCCGCTCCCTTTGCTCTGTGTGACCTGGGGAAAGTCACACTGCCTCTTGGGGCTTCTGTTTCCTTATTAATGGAAAGGGAGTGATCATTTCTCTTTTATGAGGTTGTAGGGATTAAATGAACTAATGTATGTAAAGTGCCTGATACAAATAGGTGGTCAAAAAATGGTTGCTATCACTACTATCATTATTATGGTGTTTATGAAATTAGTTATCAGTAAATAAACTTCTGTATAAACTTAATCCTCACTTTCAATTTATCCCAGGACACCCAAGGATTTTATTTTGTTTAAATGTATGGGGCCAGGCACAGTGGCTCATGCCTGTAAGCCCAGCACTTTGGGAGGCTAAGGTGGGTCGATCACCTGAGGTCAGGAGTTTAAGACCAGCCTGGCTAATGTGGTGAAACCCTGTCTCTACTAAAAATACAAAAAATTAGCTGGGCTTGGTGGCGGGCACCTGTAATTCCAGCTACTTGGGAGGCTGAGGCAGGAGCACTGCTTGAACCTGGGAGGTGAATGTTGCAGTGAGCCGAGATCGCACAACTGCACTCCAACCTGGGCAACAGAGCGAGACTCCGTCTCAAAAAATAAATAAAATAAAATAAAATAAAAACGTATGTATTGGTATTTACTAAGCAGTGCTGATGGTTATACTTGTGGACAGATGATGTTTTCCTCTTGCAGATGTATCAAGCACTTAACAACTAGATTTCCCCCTAACATAAGAAAAAATACTTTGTGAAAATCTATTTGCTTTTCTGCCGTTTTGTGCCCTAACTTTTAAATAATTGTCACTTGTTTGCAAGTTTGCTAGTCTCATATTTATTTTTTTCTGTACTACCTGCTCACGTGTCATCATGCACATTCTTGTAGCTCTTTATAGATTAGAAAGCACTTTGCCATAAATTTGTGGAGCTTCTACAATGTGCTCATCTAATCCTCATAGCAGCCATTGTAGAGGATACCATTCTCATCTTCATTTTACAGATGGGGAAACTGCTCAGAGTGGGTAAGTCACTTGCTCAAGGTTAAACAGCTAGTAAGGGACAGGACCAGTGTCTTGAGCTTGTCTGGTTTTGAAGTTTATACTTCCATAAAACAATAACTCTATAAATAACTCTAACAAAGCACTATAAAAGAAAACAGTTTATCCTTCCACTGCACCAGGCTGTGGAATGAGTGAGTGAATATCTATTACTATTGAATACATAAAGTAGGCAACCAACATTCCACATGGAAAAAAATGCCTTTTTAAGTGCTTTTTGTTTTGTTTTGTTTTGAGACAGTCTTGCTCTGTTGCCCAGGCTGGAGTGCAGTGGCACAATCTCAGCTTACTGTAACCTCCACCTCCAGGGTTTAAGCCATCCTCCTGCCTCAGCCTCCCGAGTAGCTTGGGAGTACAGGCATATGCCACCATATCTGGCTAATTTTTGTATTTTTAGTAGAGACAGTGTTTTGTCATGTTGGCCAGGCTGGTCCCTAACTCCTGACCTCAAGTGATCTGCCCATCTCAGCCTCCCAAACTGCTGGGATTACAGGCTTAGGCCAGTGTACCTGGCCTTCAAATGTATTTTTAAATGACTATATCCAACAGCCACGGAGTCAGACCCACAGACATGGCTGTCATACAGTTCAGTAAATGATAAGCCAGGGCTCTGGAACATAGCAGGTGCAGGATCTGGAACATAGTAGGTGCTCAGTAAAAATTAGTTGAATAAATGAACAATTTTCTGCCTGGTAGTTTTGGTGGTTTGAGAAAAGACTTCATGAAGGAAGTGAGTTTTGAGGCGGCTCTTAAAGAATGCATGAGTGTGCATCTTTGGGGGAAGGTTAAAAACAAAAAAGAATGCACGAGTCTGCCCAAAGGAGAAGGGGATGTGTGGACCAGATTTCAGAGTCAAAGAGCAGAGCACCAGATGACAGGAAGTAGGGTGGTGAGGTCAGGGAGCAGCAGTAAGAACTTCTTCCTTCCTCCCTGTAAACTGGTGCCTGATGTGGTTTCTAGACCTTACAATCTTTGGAATATTCTGGTTTGGAAAACTTGACTTTATACCTATTTCTACAGCCTGAGAGTCTTCCTGTTGTGAAAAAGAGCTAAGCTTCAGGGGCTGAGGCTAAATATTTTGTTTTGGGGCTGGAGGACTGGTGTGGATGGTGATTTATATTTTAGGGATGCCAGTCTGATATGAGCATTGTTTACTATAAATGTCTGCTCTGATTGCTCAGATGTATGCTCTACCAATTGTTACATATTTTCAGTATCACCAGATGAAGATATTTTCAGGCAGGATTTTGTAATCCTTGTTTACAGTAAGGATTCATTTGAATATTTTTTAAAGCTGCTGCTCTCACCTTTGATAAATTTTCTTTTGCCTTTTATTTTGATTGACTGTGCATACACTGTTTCAGAAATTATGGTATGCCAGGCATGGTGGCCCACACCTGTAATCCCAGGACTGAGGGAGATCGAGGCAGGAGGATCACTTGAGCCCAGGAGTTCTAGACCAGCCTGGGCAACATAGTGGAACTCCATCTCCACGAAAAAATTAAAAATCAGCTGGGCATCGTGGAGCATGTTTGTAGTCCCAGCTACCCTGAGGTTAGAGGATCGCTTGAGCCCAGGAGATAGAGGCTTCAGTGAGCTGAGATGATGCCACTGCATTCCAGCCTATGCAACAGAGCAAGACCTTGTCTCAAAAAAAAATAAAATAAAATAAAAACCAGGCTGGGTGTGGTGGCTCACACATGTAATCTCAGCACTTAGGAGGCCAAGGCAGGAGGATCACTTGAGCCCAGGAGTTCAAGACCAACCGGGGCAACACAGCAAGACTCTGTCTCTATAAAAAATCAAAATAAAAAAACCCAAAACAAACAAAAAGAAATTGTAATTTTAACAAGAAAAAAATGCATGCATAATTCTACCCATTCTGCACATAGATCGAAATTTTTTGTGTTTCTTTCCAGGACACATCTTTTGAACACCACCATACTGCGACTGAACCATACTCCTCCAGATGATTTTTTTTAATTATGATTGTAAATTTAATTTTGAAAATTAATAGGTATTCAGTGTAGAAATCTGGAGTCAACATATGTATTAGGAAGAAAGTTAGTATTATTATTGTATAATATACAATATTATTGTATTTCCTTCCAGTTTTGAGGATTTAATTAATCATATTACTTAGTACATGGTACTTTATCATCTTTGGTTAGTGACAATGTCACTTCTAAATTTTATTTTATTTTATATATATATATATATATATATATATATATATATATATATATATATATATTTGAGATAGGATCTCACTCTGTCATCCAGGCTGGAGTGTAGTAGTGCAATCTTGGCTCCCTGCAGCTTCGACCTCCTGGGTTCAAGGCAATCCTCCTACCTCAGCCTCCCAAGTAGCTGGGACTATAGCTACAGCTGCACACCACCATGCCCAGCTAATTTTTGTATTTTTAGTAGAGATGGGGTTTCGCCATGTTGCTCAGGCTGGTTTCAAACTCCTCGGCTCAAGTGATCCACCTGCCTTGGCCTCCCAAAGTGCTGGGATTCACAGGTGAACCACCGTGCCCTACCTATTTGTCCATTTTTTTTCTCTTTTATTCCTTTTCTGTTTCCCACTTAGATAATTAAGTTTTATTTAAAGCGTCTGTTATTTTTATTTGTCTCTGTTCTTATAAAAAGTGAATTTTTGTTTTATATTAATACATTTTTAATTTCTGCAAATAGCATAATGTTTTAATCGCATTTTTTCTTCATATTTTTCACTGAGCACTGTTTTAAAATGCCTTCATCTTGCTGTGTATGCATCTAATCCATTGCTTTTGATTGTTGCATAATATTTTACAATACAACATCTACCACATTTTAGCTATCTCCTCTCCATATGATAACTAGGTTGCCTTTGAATCCCTATGACCGTAAATAGCACACAATAAATATTTTAATGCAGAACCCCTATGTGCCTGCATAAGAATTTCTTTGGGATATATCCCAGGAGTCTAACTGCAAGCTCATAGAGTGTATGAGTTCTGAATTTGCATACTTCATGTCAGATTGTGATCCACAATGGCTGTACCAGTCCATACGCCCACCAGAGTTCCAGCATCCCCACAACTCCACCAGCTGGCATTATCAAGCATTCTAATTTCTGTAGCTAGTAGAGGTAAAAGGATAGTACGTTGCTGATTTAATTAGCATTTCTGTGGTACTTTGGGCATCTCTTCATATGCCTTTTGATTTTTGGAATTCCTCTCTGTTTATATCTTTTTCTCTCTTTTTTTGGTGATAATGTTCATGCCAACTATTTGTATGTTTTGCTTTTATTTTTTCCTAAGGGTTGCTGCCCTCTTATTTATTTACCAGTTTTGTGTGTTGCATATTTTGAACATATTCTCCCATTCTCTTATCTAGTTATGTTGTGTTTTTTTTTTTTTTTTTTTTTTTGAGACAGAGTCTGGCTCTGTCGCCCAGGCTGGAGTGCAGTGGCACGATCTTGGCTCACTGCAAGCTCTGCCTCCCGGGTTCATGCCATTCTCCTGCCTCAGCTTCCTGAGTAGCTGGGACTATAGGTGCCCTTCACCACGCCTAGCTAATTTTTTGTATTTTTAGTAGAGACAGGGTTTCACCGTGTTAGCCAGGATGGTCTCGATCTCCTGACCTCGTGATCCACCCGCCTCGGCATCCCAAAGTGCTGGGATTACAGGCGTGAGCCACCGCACCCAGCCATGTTGTCTTTTATCTAGTTATTTTGTTCAACAATCTTCTTTGTTGAACAGAAATTCTTAATTTTAATGTCATTATATTCATCAATATTTTTGTCTTATAGTCCTGGTGTGGTGGCTCACACCTGTAATCCTAGCACTTTGGGAGGCCAAGGCAGGCAGATCACTTGCGCTCAGGAATTCGAGACCAGCCTGGGCAACATGGTGAAACCCCATCTCTACAATAAACACAACAAATTAGCCAAGCATGGTGGCTGATACCTGTAGTCCCAGCTACTTGGGGGCTGAGGTGAGACGATCGCTTGAGCCCAGGAGGTTGAGGCTGCAGTGAGCTGAGATTGCGCCACTGCACTCCAGTCTGGGTGACAAAGTGAGACCCTGTCTCAAAAAAAATTGTCTTACAGTTTGTGCATTTGAAGTTCTGCCTTTCCTTTTCAGTCACAAACTATAATTATCTCATATTTTTCTTTGTTAGCTTTTCACATTTATTATGTTTTTAACCCTCCTAGAGTCTACTCTTATACGATGTAGAATTGTTGACATATGGTAATTATACTATTCAAGCCTTGATACATCAGTTTCTGAGAGAGGGATGTTAAAGTCTTCAGCTATAATTAAGCATCTCTTGATTTTTCTCTGCAGTTGTTTTGTGTGTGTGTTTGTTTGTGTGTAGCTGGAATACAGTGGCATGATCATGGCTCACTCTGGCCTCAAACTCCTGTGCTCAGGCGATCCTCTCACCTCAGCCTCCTGAGTAGCTGGGACTACAGAATTGTTCCACCATGCTGGTAAATTTTTATTTTATTTTTTATAGAGATGTGGTCTTGCTATGGTGCTTGTCTTGAACTCCTGGCCTTAAGTTATCCTCTCACCTCAGCCTCCCAAAGCACTGGGATTATAGGTGTGAGCCACTGCACCTGGCTCAGTTATGTTTATTTTTTGAAACAGGTGGGACTGTAGCTGGGACTACAGGTGTATGCCACCACGCCTGGATAATTTTTTTATTTTTTATTTTTAGTAGTGACAGAGTTTTGCCATGTTTGTCCAGGTTGAGTTCTGTATATTTTAAGACTGTATGATTAGGTGCATCTGTGTGTTTTGCCTGTTGTATCTATGTATTTGTCTATTGTTCCTTTTAAGAAAAAATAATGACTTTCCATCTCATCTTCTGAAACTAAAATTCCTCTTTGACAGATAATAAGATCGCAACCCAGTTCACATTTGCCTGGTTTATCTTTCTTTTTATTTTTAATCTATCTCTTTAAGTATGTCTCTGGGTCGGATGTGGTGGCTCACGCCTGTAATCCCAGCACATTGGGAGGCCAAGGCAGGCAGATCACTTGAGGTCAAGAGTTTGAGACAAGCCTGGCCAACATGGTGAAACCCTGTCTCTACTAAAAATACAAAAATTAGCCAGGAGTGGTGGTGGGCACCTGTAATCCCAGCTACTTGGGAGGCTGAGGCAGGAGAATTGCTTGAGTCTGGGAGGTGGATGTTGCAGTGAGCCGAGATCAAGCCACTGCACTCCAGCCTGGGTGACAGAGTGAAACTCCATCTCAAAAAAAAAAAAAAAAAAGCATGTCTCTTAAAGTTAGTTTACTGTTGGATGTAATTTTTAAAAATCCAATTGGTGAGATTCACTTTTTTACATTTAATGTTATTATTATATATTAAGATTTAGTTCTATCCTCCATTTACTCTACATTCTTTTTTTATTTTTAATCTCCATTTCTGCTTTCCATTGAATAGGCTGAATTATCTTCTGCTGGTTTAAAATTTATACATATTTTTTTTTCCTTATGGTGGTAGTCCTTAACTTCAGACTCACACCCATGGGCTTAAGAGAGCTTCTCCCTCTCAACAGTTTGAACAAAAGCCTACACAAAAGTTCCAAGCTTGATTCTCAAAAAGTCAAGTGTTATGTGTTCACGCTGATCAAATCAATGTTGCTGAAGCAAGGGGTATTTGATCTTCAAAGGAAACACAGAGTACCAGTCCCAAAAGAAGGGGAAATGGAGGCTAAGAGATCGTAAAATGGTATATGTCCACATCTTTCTTTTTTTTTCCTTCAGAGATTCAGTCTTACTATGTTGCCCAGGCTGGACTCAAACTTTTGAACTGTCAAGCTCCTGGTTCAAGTAATCCTTCTGCCTCAACCTCCCAAGTAGCTGGGGTTACAGGTGTGTGCCACCACAGCTAGCTTCACATCTTCTCTCATATGAAATAAACTCCTTTGAGCCTCAGTTTCTTCATCTGTGAAATGGCAATGATAATACCTATCTCCAAGAGGTGATATGAACAGCAAATTGGGTAACAGATATGAATGTTCCTTGTGAATCATCAAGTGCTACGCAAAGTTTAGTCATTATTGTCACTCTTGCATTCATCACATGGTATTATTGACATTTGTTTAGGTGTTGGTATTTATCTATAATGCTGCAAGGGAAGTATTGTCCTAGCCAGCATTCTCCCTAAAGTGTGCTGATGGACGTAGAATTGATTTTCATTTCTTGAGAATAATGAGTGGGCATGATGTCAGCACTATGTTTGACCTAGGAGTCAGTTTCCATCCAAAGAGGTCTTCAGTGCTGAGGCAGCTAACTTACTAGCAGACTGGCCAGACTGCACACAGCTGAAAGCTTGGCTCCAGTTTCTTCTCTGCTTTGAGTTAGATGTGTGACTTTTGCCAGGTCACTGAAACTCTCTGAGCCTCAAAGTTGAGGCGGGGCGCAGTGGCTCACGCTTGTAATCCCAGCACTTTAGGAGGCTGAGGCGGGTGGATCACGAGGTCAGGAGATCAAGACCACCCTGGCTAACACGGTGAAATCCCGTCTCTACTAAAAATACAAAAAATTAGCCAGGCATGGTGGCACGTGCCTGTAGTCCCAGCTACCCAGGAGGCTGAGGCAGGAGAATCGATTGAACCCAGGAGGTGAAGGTTGCAGTGAGCTGAGATCGCGCCACTGCACTCCAGTCCGGGGGCCAGAGTGAGACTCCGTCTCAAAAAAACCAAAAAAACCTCTCTGAGTCTCAAAGTACTTGCCTGAAAAATGGAGGTTGTAAGAAGACCTGCCTCTTAGAGTTGTGGTAGGATTAAGAAGATTATATGCAAAAGGCCTTGGCCTAGGAGAAGATCTCAAGTTTATCAGACACAAATTCAAATCTCTTTATTGGGCATTTACTAATTTCCATCCTGATGCATTAAGACTAGTTTAAGTGCACGTTCTTTCTCATCTCTGAGATACAATAAATTGATCTGTTTCCTTGGAGAAACGGTTATTTCTCTCCAGGCCTTATGTTTTCAGAATTTGGACCAGGAATCCTTGCCCCAGGATTACAGTCTCACAAGAAAAATCCTGTTTCTTACAGGCACCTGGAGTTGATAATTCTGCTTCTTTTCACACATGAAGGATTTAGTTTCAGACTGTACTGAAAGATAGTGTATATCTGCTCTGTTTACTGAAATAGGTTTGCCCTCTATGTGATTGTTCATAAACCTACAATAATCCCATGAATTAGGCCCTGATATCCCCATTTTACCAATAAGGAAGTGGAAGTTCACATAAATCAAGTGACAAAATCAAGCTGATCATGAAAAGGGAGGTGGGCTTTGGAGTCAGACAGACCTGAGTTAGGATTCCAGCACTGCATTTACTAGATTTTGAACTTTGGTCCAGTGACCTAGTTTCTTAAGTTTCAGTGTCCTCATCTGTAAAGTTGGGATTATAATAACATATACCTTACATGCATGTTGTGAGGTTGAATTGAGAGAGTATGTATAAAGTAGAGTGCCTGGCACATGGTAATTATTCCATAAATTCTTAGACACTTGATAATTATACTGGGAGCCCAGAGCCCATAGAACCTACCTATCGAGTGCTGACTTATAGGAAACTTCAATTATCATCAAGCTGTTTTAGAACTTTTCACTGGCCATTCAAATGGTTGCCCTTAAAAATCCCTTGAGCTGTGATTCAAGATTAAAGTCCCAGGTAGGAAATGAGGGCAACAAGATATGTATAGTGAAAGGAGACCTTGCGTGGGAGTCTAGAGATCTGGGATGTAATGATGACTCTTACTCAGTGTGTGTGGGACCTTAGGCATAGCACTCTATCTTCCCAGCCTCAGTTTTATTATTTGTTAAATGGAAACTACTCTTTACCTCACTGGAGGTATAAATGCAGATGGATAAAAATGCTCTTTTTGCAATTTTAGAAAGGCTGTATATGCCAGGTGCAGTGGTTTAAGCCTGCAATCCCAGCACTTTGGGAGGCCAAGGTGGATGGACTGCTTTGAGCTCAGCAGTTTGAGACCAGCCTGGGCAACGTGGTGAAACCCCATCTCTACTAAAAATTCAAAAACTAGCTGGGCATGGTGACACACGCCTGTAGTCCTAGATACACAAGAGGCTGAGGTGGGAGGATGGCTTGAGCCTGGGAGGTGGAGGTTGCAGTGACCTAAGATCGTGCCACTGCACTTCAGCCTGGGTGACAGAGCCAGACCCTGTCTCAAAAAATAAAAAAAAAAAAGGCTGGGTAAATGTGAGTGCTTTCAATTTGTGTTTACTATTCTCCCCAGAGGGAGAGTAAACTGGACTCGACCATAACCTGAGACCTTCCTCCCAGAGAGCAACTACTGGGAAGCCCAGCCCTTAAGTGAGGCCTGGTTAACTATTTGTTGCTTCTGCTGCAACAACTTTTGCTCAAATATCAGTCACCAAGCCTGCTACATCCTCATCCTTGCAGAAAGGCAGCATTATGCTGACCATCCCCACCCACAGCCTTCTCTAACACAGCTTCTGGACTAAGACTGGGAATATGACCCAAAGGCAAGCAACCCATGGGCTTGCCAATGACCTACAAATGTGTCTTGGCTCCTAAAATATGAGTTGGACAAATCAATATTTCTCTGTCAGGAATTTGAATCAGGCAGCATGAGGTGATTGAGGCAATTAGCAGCAATAAAAACTATGACTAACAGGATGTAAAGAGAGAGGCCATGAGTTTGAGTAGGGGTATGTGTGGGAGGAGATGGAGTGTAGATGATGACAAACCAAAGTAATAAAGAAGCAGAAATTATGAATGAACAGATCTATGAAGTAGAAAAGATAATATATGGATAGACAACAGATATTTCTAGAGTTCCTTCTATGAGCTGGAAACTGTGTTTGGCTCTGAACATAATGAAAGTGACTAAGACTCAGCCTCTGCCTTCACAACACTTAATTTTAGTGGGGAAGAGAGACAAACAAGCAAACAAACAAATAAATAATTACAATTTTTTTTGAGACAGAGTCTCACTCTGTTGCCTAGGCTGGAGTGCAATAGCATGATCTTGGCTCACTGCAACCTCTGCCTCTCAGGTTCAAGCGATTCTCCTGCCTCAGCCTCCTGAATAGCTGGGATTGCAGGTGCACGCCACCATGCCTGGGTAATTTTTTTTTGTTTTTTTTTTGAGATGGAGTCTCATTCTGTTGCCTAGGCTGGAGTGCAGTGGCGCTATCTTGGCTGACTGCAGCCTCTACCTCCCAGGTTCAAGCAATTCTCCTGCCTCAGCCTCCCAAGTAGCTGGGATTACAGACGCCCACCACCCCACCTGGCTAATTTTTGTATTTTTAGTAGAGACGGGGTTTCACCATGTTGGCCAGGCTGGTCTGGAATTCCTGACCTCAAGTGATTTGCCCACCTTGACCTCCCAAAGTGCTGGATTACAGGTGTGAGCCACCACACCTGGCCAAAAAAAAAATTTTTTTTTTTTGAGACACAGTCTTGCTCTGCGGCCAGGCTGGAGTGCAGTGGTGCTATCTTGGCCCACTGCAACCTCCACCTCCCAGGTTCAAGTGATTCTCCTGCCTCAGCCTCCTGAGTAGCTGGGACTGTAGGCGTGCGCCACCACGCCCAGCTAATTTTTTTTTTTTTAGTAGAGACGGGGTTTCACAATGTTGGCCAGGATGGTCTTGCTCTCTTGACCTCGTGATCTGCCCACCTCGGCCTCCTAAAGTGCTGGGATTACAGGCATGAGCCACCGCGCCCGGCTAACAAATTGTTTTAAAGGCTAAGAAGAAAACAAATATGGGGCCAAGATGGAACATATCAGGGAGGGTCACTGATGATCTTGGCAGGAGTAGGGAGGGACCTACTTAAGAAATAGCATGATTCTAATTAATGGTGTCCAGCTTTAAAAAAAAATTTTAAAATAATAATTTTAAAAAGCAATGGGAGGGAGAGTCTCTCTGGACAGAAAATTAAAATGAGACCTGAAGAATGAGAAGGATCCAGCTGTGTGAAGATCAGAGAAAACAATATTTGACATTTCTCAGAATAGGGGATTTAAAAGAAAAAAAGAAGAATACTTGAGATAGAGGATGTTTAAGGCCGGCTGGCAGGAAAGAGCTTATCATGTTCAAGGAAGATGATGGGGGTTGTGGTGTGAAAGCCATGTGGATGGAGCAAAGGAAAAGAAAAGGAAGCATGAGATGAGTTTGGAGATACAGGCAGACGACAGATCACACAGGCCTCTCTAGGCCTTGGTAAGGAGTTGGGAATTTAGTTCCAGTGTAGTGAGAAGCCATCAAATATTTGATGCTAGGTAGTGACATGATCTAGCATAGTGTGGCAGATAAGCTTGAAGGCTAAGAAGTCAACCTGGGTTCAAACCTAAGTTCTACCATTTACTGGCTGTGTGCCCAAGACTGTGTGACCTTGGGCAAATTTCTCAATCTCTCTCTGCCCTAGTTTCCTTATCTGTAAAATTGAGGTAGATTTGGGTTTTACTTCATGGAGTTGTTGTATAGATTAGATACATGTAAAACAGTTCCTGGCACATAATAGACACTAATAAATGTAAGTTCGTATTATTATTTTGTTTTTAGAAAGGTCATTGTAGCTGGTGTATGGAGAATGAATGTGGGGGCATAAAAGGAAGAGGGTAAAGAATAGGTGAGGGGAGGCCAGTTATGAGGCTTATGAGTAGCCTGGGTAAGAGATGACGAGTGAAGTGATGGTGGTAGACACAGAGAAAATGGACTAATTTGACATAATTTTGGAGGCAAAATTTTCATATTTTGCAGATGGACTGGACATGGGGGTTGAGGAAAATGGAAGAATCAAGAATAACTTCTAAGTTTCTGGCTAGAGTAACCAGGGGGATGGAAGTGACATTTACAGAGATTAGGACTCGCGGCGAAGTAGGTTTGGCAGGGAAATTAGGAGTTCTATTTTAGATATGTTAAACCTGAGATGTCTTAAGATATCCAAGTGGATGTCTATTAGACAGTTGGTTACACATTTTGGAGACCAGAAGAGAGGTCTGGGATAAAGATGTAAATTTGGAAGTCATTAGCATGATCAGCATTTGAAGACAAAGAAATAGTTGAGATCATCTAGGAAGAGAGTCTGCAGAGAGAAGTGAAGAGAGCCAAGAAGAGTCCAGAGGATTTTAGGGTGGTGGAATAGACAAAGAGAGTGAGGACAGACCTGCGAAGAGAGAGTAAATCAGAAGAACGTGGTATCACAAAAACTAAGAGACGAGAGGGTTTCAAGAAAATTGGAGAGGTCAGCTGAGTGGAAAGGTCAAATAAGACTAAGGAAAATATTGGTCACTGATGATCTTGGCAGGAGTAGGGTCAGTGAAGTGGGTGGTCTAAGTAAGAATTAAATAAGTTGAAGAATGAATTAGAGTTGTGCTTGCTTTGACAGCATATTTACAAAAAAAAAAAGGAACAATACAGAGAAAATTGGCTTGACTCCTACACAAGGATGACACATCTGTGAAGCATTCCATATGCCTTTTGTATAGATTTTAATTTTGTGACAATGTTTACCTTTACATATTTAAAAACGGAATTAAATAAACAAGAATGGAAGGGATCCTAAAACTGAATATAAACAGAAACAAGTGAACCAAACTATATTTAAATAAGTAATATAATCACTCTGAAGGAAAAAAAATGAATCTAAATACTTTTGCACATAGTACTTGAATATACAGCTTTTGTCTAAAAACAAAACAAAACCGCAAACAAATCTTGAACCCTGTTTAGTAGATTGTTTTTGTTAGCAGAATGGATGTAACGATTCTATTTTGTATCTATCTTGTTTATTTATTTATTTATTTATTTATTTATTTTTGAGATGGAGTCGTGCTCTGTTGCCCAGGCTGGAGTGCAGTGGCGTGATCTTGGCTCACTGCAACCTCTGCCTTCAAGGTTCAAGCGATTCTCCTGCCTCAGTCTCCCTAGTAGCTGGGATTACAGGCATGCACCACCATGCCCGGCTAAATTTTGTATTTTTTAGTAGAGATGGGGTTTCGCCATGTTGGCCAGGCTGGCCTCGAACTCCTGACCTCAAGTGATTTGCCTGTCTTGGCCTCCCAAAGTGCTGAGATTACAGGCATGAGCCACCATGCCCAGCCTATATCATAATTTTAAACAAATGAATAAAGACATTGATGTTGTTGAGAACCAGAGTTCTTACTGTGGGAAAAGGGAGATGCAAATAAGGAATAGGAGAAAGAACCCTGTGGTGTTAAATTGGAATTAAAGTATCAGTAACGAATTCTTAATTTAAAATGGTTGACCAGAGCTGGGTGCAGTGGCTCATGCTTGTAATCCCAGCACTTTGGGAGGCCAAAATAGGAGGTTCACTTGAGGCCAGGAGATTGAGACCAGCCTGGGCAACATAGTGAGACCCCATCTCTATAAAGAATTTAAAAATATTAGCTGAGTGTAGTGGCGTGTAGTCCTAGCCTATTCCAGGGGCTGAGGTGATCTCAGGAGTTCATATCTGCAGTGAGCTATGATAGCATCACTGCACTCCAGTCTGGGCAACAGAGTGAGACCCTGTCTCTGTTAAAAATAATTATTATAATAATTAAACAAAATTAGGTTACTATTTTTCCCCTTTGGCTCTGTTTACTAAAATGGCCTAGAAGCAATTACACTCCAATAGGAATGAGCACATCTGATGCCCAAATCTTGGTTTCTAAATACCATTCCCCACTAAAGAGTAGCTCTTTGGAGAAATGGCTGATTTTCAGGACTAGGCAGTGAAAGTACAAGATAAGCCTGGAACATCTTATTATGCCAGAAAGCAAGGAGGTGTTAAAAAAAAGTGATGAAGACATGTCAAAAGGACACAGGAGCTAGTTTGAAGAGGCTCTCATTGGCCAAACCTGGGACAAGTTGAACATTTAAAAAATAATAAGGGTAATGGTTTATAACTCATTAAATAAATTAAGAATACATTAGTTTATACTCATCATAATAATTAGAGAGAAGGAAACCTTCTTGCTTATAGTAGAATGCCAACTAAAAAATGTAGATGGAATGATAGAAGTAGAAAATCACCAGTTTGCAACTATCACAGTAATTGATTCAGACAAGAATTATCAATGAGTGTTGAAACCATTGGGCAAAAGTTTGAAGAGGAACAGGATATTTACATAGTTTCAAAGTCCCTCTCTACAGATTACCATTACTTACACAGGAAAAAATACTCTACAGTGAAGAAATCTGGTAGATACCACCTTAATCCACTGATCAAAGTGAACACCATCAATAATGGGACCAAGTGACACCATGTTTCTCCCCATATGATGCACTGAGAAGGACACAACATCATATAACTAGTATTTCTGCCTGGAAAAATATGTAAATCCCTTCATGAGAAAACATGAGACAAAGCCAAACAGGGGGAGACACTACAGAACACCTGGCCAGTACTCTTTAAAAATGTGAATATCGTGAATAATAGTGAAAGACTGGGGAACTATTCTAGATTAAAGGACACTAAAGAGTTATAACAGGCTAGGTGTGGTGGCTCACACCTGAAATTCCAGCACTTTGGGAAGCAGAGACAGGAAGATCACTTTGAGGCTAGGAATTACAGGCCAGTCTGGGCAACATAACGAGACCCCACCTCTACAAAAATAATTTTTAAAAAAATTAGCCAGGCATAGTGGTGCGTGCCTGCGGTACTAGCTAGCTAGTCTGGAAGCAGGGGTGGGAGGATCGCTTGAGCCCAGGAATTCAAGGTTGTAAGTGAGCTGTAATTGAACCACTGCCCTCCAGCCTGGGTGACAGAGCGCGATCCTCTTTCTAAAAAATAATAATTGAAAGAAAAAAAACCTTTTAAAAAGTCATGACAGTTAAGTATAATGCATTACCTGGATCAGGCACTGGATCAGAACCTGATGGGGGAAAATACTGCTATATAGGACATTATCAGGCCAATTAGTGAAATTTGAGTATGGACTGTATATAAGCACTATGTCAATTTAAAATTTCTGGATTTGATTGTCATACTGAGTGGGTATGTAGGTATATAAGAGAATGTCCTTTTCTCAGAAAATACACACTGAAATATTTAAGGTATTAGGGGTAACTACTGCAATTCAAATGGCTCAGGAAAAAATATACATATCCATGTATACGCATGTAGGCATATGCCCACACATGAGAACTTCTGGGGCATCTGGGAATTCTTCGTAATATTTCTGCAGCTCTTCTGCAAGTTTGAGATTATTTCAAAGTAAAAAGTTAAAAAATAAAGTGTAAGGGTGGGCACGGTGGTTCATGCCTGTAATCCCAGCACTTTGGTAGACAAGGGCGGCGGGGCGGGGGGTTAACATTTGAGGTCAAGAGTTCGAGACCAGCCTGGCCAACATGGTGAAACTCTGTCTCTACTAAAAATATAAAAATTAGCCAGGTGTGGTGGCATCCTCCTATAGTCCCAGCTACTTGGGAGGCTGAGGCAGGAGAATCACTTGAACCCATAGGCAGAGGCTGAAATGAGCCAACATCAGCCCAATGCACTCCAGCCTGGGCGACAGAGTGAGATTATTATTTTGTTTTTTTAAAAAAATAAAAAGTAATAATAATAATAAAGCATAGATGAAGAAATAGAAACAGTATGGAGATAACTCTTTAGAAAATTTCACTGTGAATGGGAGCAGAGAAATGGAGCCAGAAATAGAGTCAGGGTCATAAAATAGCTCTTTAAAGATAGAAGAAACTAGGTTTGTTCACTGATCAGAGAACCAAGGTGGACTTCAGTCTCTCCCTTTCAAGACGAGGGGCTTAGATCAGACATCCTGTAAGGGCCTTTCCACCTCAGGCCCTTTGTGACTCTATGACTCTCCTACCCTCTCCTAGATGCCTAGAGCTCTTCTGAAAACATGTTTTATTCCTTAAACTGCAACCAGGAAAAGACATTTGGGCCACCACCACTTGAGGGCAGTAGAAAATGATGCTGCACGCAATTTGGTGGTTTTATTGTTTTGGCTGCTGGAAGAAAACAAAGACCTTCACATGATTTACCCTCAAATGTCTTAGGGCAAATAAAGGTCCCGTGAACACACCACTTTTTCCAAATGTTTTAAACAAGAACAGCCCAAGATAAGTTATAACAGGGGGTTGAGGAGAGGAGTAAGAGGGTGAGAGGGTCTCACATCTTGAAAAAAGCTGGCACATACTGTAAGTTTAATAAAGAATAACTGATAACAGAAAAACTAGAGCCTGTCAGAATTGAAAGGGATCCTAGAGGAGGATGAATAGAGCCCCTTCGTTTTATAGGCAGGACCCTGGGTCCAGAGGAGAGAAGGGGCTTGCCCAAAGACACAGTGACATGGTAGAGAAATTAATGGTTTCAATACTCATCTGGCTAGCCTGTGAAGAGAGAGATTCTGATATTTTCAAATGACATAATAAACGTCACTTGCAAAAAGCGTGGCCTCATCACTGGTATTGGTACTGAGTTCTGAAAACACTGTGACAACACAGTTGTGAGGCTGTGTCTCTTGTAGCTTCCTCTCCCTGGGAGGATCTGACTGTTCACCTTTAATTCTTATCCACTTCAACGGGTCTGAATGCCCTGGACAGCATAGTTCTGATCCTATCCAACCCACTCCTCGCCCCTTTCTGAGAGGAGCTTCAGACTGCTGAGGGATCTTAGACTTTCCTACCAACATCAGGGGATGAAGTTGAAGGCCATTTGGAAAAAAAAAGTGAATGAGCATGTGACAGAACATTATTTGGAAAGAAACAACATTATCATTGCCATAGAGGGGAGATGATCTTAAAAAGACAATCAGAAAATCCAAAGCATAAAACTTCCCTAATATGACTTAAGGACATGATGGAGAATAAAATTACTAGACTGTTCAAAACAAAAAAACCAGTATGACTTCATAACATGATAAACAGCCGGGAGCATTTTTTTTTTTTGAGATGTAGTCTCACTCTATCGCCCAGGCTGGAGTGCAGTGGCACGATCTCAGCTCACTGCAAACTCCTCCTCCCGGGTTCAAGTGATTCTTGTGCCTCAGCCTCCTGAGTAGCTGGGACTACAGCATGTGCCACCACTCCCCGCTAGTTTTTATATTTTTAGTAGAGATGGGGTTTCACCATGTTGGTCAGGCTAGTCTCGAACTCCTGACCTCATGATCCACCTGCCTCGGCCTCCCAAAGTGCTGGGATTACACGTGTGAGCCACTGCGCCCAGTCAGCATCAATTATTTAGAATAATAACCTCTAACCCCTAACCTCAGTATTATCAATTCCTCTGCAAAAAAAAAAAAAAAAAAAAAAGAAAGAAAGAAAAAAGAAAAAACAAAAGAAAAAAAAATGCCCAGGCATTAGCCTGGCATTCAAAAATCCCTTGCCTGTTCCAGATAATTTTCTAGTCTCATGTCCTGCCATAGCTCCCACCCTGCACTCCAACCTCTGTTTTCTGAGCACTCATTGCAATGGTGTAACTGTGAACATTTATTCAGGCCATGTGCTGCATTCGCTCCATTTTGAGGCTCGATTCAAATGCCACCTGCTTTGGAGGCTTTCCTTGATCTGACCCTTACGTTTACTCGCAGATTCCTTTTGACTCCCACAGCCATTTCATCTACTTCCCTCTTTTTTTTTTCTTTTCTTTTTCTTTCTTTTTTTTTTTTTTTTGAGACAGAGTCTTGCTCTGTTGCCCAGGCTGGAGTGCAGTGGTGCAATTTCCACTCACCAAAACCTCCGCCTCCTGGATTCAAGTGATTCTCCTGCCTCAGCCTCCAGAGTAGCTGGGACTACAGGCATGCACCACCACGACCAGCTAATTTTTTGTATTTTTTTTAGTAGAGATGGGGTTTCACCATGTTGCCCAGGCTGGTCTCGAACTCCTGAGCTCAGCCAATCCACCCACCTCAGCCTTCCAAAGTACAAGGATTACAGGCGTGAGCCACTACACCCAGCAGCATGTACTTCTCTTTAATATTTATTTCATCCTGTCTTGTCTTTCCCATCACAGAGTGAGCACTTAGAGGGCATGAACTGGGTCTTAATACTATGATTTTTTTAGAGGTTGCTTCCAGTTATTAATAAATATCTACCATTTATTAATTACCAATTAATAATTACCAATTATTACCAATTACCAATTAATTACCAATTACCATTTAATAATTACCAATTATTAATAATAATCTAACAATAATTTTACTTATCTTTCTAAATCTCCTGTTTCTCAGCTCACTCCTTCCAACACCCTGACTCCAACACTTCTCTGATCCCTTCCTGGGCCTTATAATCCAGTGATCCTAATATCTCTTCACCATTCCTCAACTATCTTGTGTCCTCACTTCCCTTTTTACCCACCTAAATTCCAAGGTCCAGTGTTAAAATCACTCCCTTGATAGGTCCTCTTCTCTCTTGCCTCCTCTTGCATTCTCATTTTGCTTCACAAGATCCCTACCCTGCACAATCTAACTCTACCTACTCTCTGCCTTTGGGAAAGTGGATGAAGAAAAACCCACAACTGTGTCAACTGGACTCTTAAAATTCATCGCCACTGACCTCAAGTGGGCTTTTAGTGCTACCTGGGAATCATACTACATTTTCAAGTCCATCCACTTTTCCTAAATGCTTATTTCGTAACTTTTTTCAAACTTTTCATATCCTCTCCTTTTTCCTCCCTCTCAGCCGATAACCCATCCACCTGCATCCATGCCCACATACTCAGCCCTCTTCGGTATTCTCGAAGCCAATTCTTTCCCCTGCACTCCAGCAATTCCCTCTCTTGCTTGTATCATCAGTGATTCCTCTTCTACCAGATCATTCCGTTCACTTTCTAAAAAATGCTGCATTATTGCTCACCTTAAGAAAAGAAACCTCTCTTGACTCTGTATCCCTTACTAGGTATCACACCATTTCTCTGCTCTTCATTTCAGCTAGACATTTCTAGAGAATTATCTGTTTTTCTTGACTCCAAGTCCTCTCTTTTCATTCTCTCTCGAGCCTCCTCTAATTATACTTTTCTTTCACCTTCCCCTGAAACGATTACCAAGGTCACCAAAGACTTCCACATTGCTAACTCTGGATATTAATTGCAATCCTCATCTAACTAGCTCTTTGATAAGATTTGACATGCTTTCTCACTCCTTCCTTCCTTGCTCCTTCCTGAAACACGTTGCTCATTTGGCTCAAGGACAGACATCATACTCTCCTGGTTTTCCTCTAAGCTCAGCTGCTCTTTCTTTGGTCTCCTTTACTAGTTCCTCTTAATTTCCCTGAGTCCTAACATTGGAGTGGCCCAGGGCTTGGTAGTTGGACTTCTTGGGTTTTATTATAGACACTTGGACAGTCTCACCCAATCTCATGGCTTTAAATGCCTCCATATGCTAATGACACCCAAATTTATATCACCAACCCAGGCCTCTCCCCTGAACTCCAGACTCTTATTCCAACCGCATCCTTGACATTTCAACTTGGATATCTAAAAGTGTATCAAATTTAGTCAAAGGCCAAATTCCCGATATTCTCTTTAAATTGGCTTCTTCCATAGTCTTACTCATCTCAGTAAAAAACAATTTCATCAATCCAGTTGCTCAGGCAAAATCCCTGGCATCATCCGTGATCCTTTTCTTCCTCTCATACCTCATCCTTAATCCTTTAGCAAATCTGGTGTGCTCTACCTTCAATATGTACAGAATCTGACCACTTCTTACCACCTCTCACCACCAAGCCATCATCATATCTGGATTATTGCAATAATCTTATATTTGTTTTACCAGTTTCTGCCCTTGTTGATCTACAGTTTATTTCCCCATAATAGTCCAAATAATATTTTTCTTTAAATGTTTTTATTTATTTATTTATTTTTAGACAGAGTCTTGCTCAGTCACCAGGCTGGAGTGCAGTGGCACGATCTTGGCTCACTGCAACCTCTGCCTCGCAGGTTCCAGTGATTCTCCTGCCTCAGCCTCCCGAGTAGCTGGGATTACAGGCACATGCACCACCACACTCAGCTAGTTATTTTGTATTTATAGTAGAGGCAGGTTTTCATCATGTTGGCCAGGCTGGTCTCTAACTCCTGACCTCAGGTGATCTGCCTGTCTCGGCCTCCCAAAGTGCTGGGATTACAGGCATGAGCCACCGCACCTGGCCCTATTTTTTTCTTTTTTTGCAACAAAGTCTCGCTCTGTCACCCAGGCTGGAGTACGGTGGCCTGATCTCGGCTCACTGCAGCCTCGGCCTCCCGGGTTCAAGCGATTCTCCTGCCTCAGCCTCCCGAGTAGCTGGGATTCCAGGCATTTTGATATTTTTAGTAGAGGCAGGGTTTCACCCTTTAGTAGAGGCTGGTCTCAAACTGACCTCAAGTGATCTGCCTGCCTCGGCCTCCCAAAGTACTGGGACTACAGGTGTGAGCCACTGTGCCAGGCCATAATTTTAATTTTTTTTACAGACAGGGTCTCAGTCTGTCACCCAGGCTGGAGTGCAGTGACACAATCATAGCTCACTACAGCCTCAAACTCTTGGGCTCACTATGCCTGGCTAATTTTTTTTTGTTTAAGAGACGGTCTTGATATGTTGTCCAGGCTGGTCTTGAACTCCTTGGCTTCAAGGTATTCTCCAGCCTCAGCCTCCCGAAGTGCTGGGATTACAGGTGTGAGCCACCATGCCTGGTTTATTTGTCTTTTTCTTGTTGAGTTGTAAGGGTTCTTTATATATTCTGGTTAGAATTCACTTGTCAGATATATGATTTGCAAATATTTTCTCCCATTCCTTGGATTGTCTTTTCACTTTCTGGATGGTGTCCTTCGAAGTACAGAAGTTTTGATGACATCCAGTTTATCTAATTTTTCTTTTGTTGCTCTGCTTTGGTGTTATATCTAAGAAATCATCGCCTCATCTAATAAAGATGGTTTGCATCTATGTTTTCTTCTTAGAGGTTTTTTGTTTTGTTTTTTTTTTTTGAGACAGAGTCTCACTCTGTCACCCAGGCTGGAGTGCAGTGGCACGATCTCAGCTCACTGCAAGCTCCGCCTCCCAGGTTCATGCCATTCTCCTGCCTCAGCCTCCCAAGTAGCTGGGACTACAGGCACCCGCCACCACACCTGGCTAATTTTTCTGTATTTTTAGTAGACACGGGTTTCACCATGTTAGCCAGGATGGTCTCGATCTCCTGACCTAGGGATTCACCCACCTCCACCTCCCAAAGTGCTGGGTTTACAGGCGTGAGCCACCGCACCCAGCCTCTTCTCAGAGTTTTATACTTAAGCAACTCTTAGATTCTTCTAAGAATTTTATAGTTTTACATTTAGGTCAAGGATCCATTCTGAGCTAGTTTTGGCATCTGGTATGACGTAGGGTTCAACTTCATCCTTTTGCATGTGAATATGTAGTTGCGTGTGAATATGGTAGTTCAACAGTACCATCTGTTGAAAAGACTATTCTTTCTGCCATTGAATTATCTTCATACCCTTGCTGAAAATCAATTGACTATTAATGTATAGAGTTAGTTTGAACTCTCAATTACATTCCATTGGTTTATATGTCTCTCTTTATACTAGTACCATGCTATCTTGACTACTATACCTTTGTAGTAAGTTTAAAATCAGGAGCCTGTAATCCCAGCACTTCGGGAGGCCAAGGCAGGTGGATCATGAGGTCAGGAGATCAAGACCATCCTGGCTAACACGGTGAAACCCTGTCTCTACTAAAAATACAAAAACAAAAAATTAGCCAGCCATGGTGGCGGGCATCTGTAGTCCCAGCTACTCGGGAGGCTGAGGCAGGAGAATGGCAAACCTGGGAGGCAGAGCTTGCAGTGAACCGAGATCGCGCCATTGCACTCCAGCCTGGGCAACAGAGCAAGACTCTTGTCTCAAAAAAAAAAAAAAATCAGGAAGCATGAGTCTTCCAACTTTGTTCTTCATTTTTAAGATTATTTGGCTATTCTGAGTTACTGGAAATTCCATATGAATTTTAGAATCAGCTTGTCAATTTATACAAAGAAGCTAACTGGTATTCTAATAAGGATTGCACTGAATCAGTAGATCAATTTGGGGAGTATTACCATATTAACAATCTTAAGTCTTCCAATTCATGAACATAAGAAGTCTTTCCATTTGTTTAGGTCTTCTTTACTTTCTTTCAATGATATTTTGTAGTTTTTATTTGCAAATCTTGTACTTCTATTAAATTTATTCTTAACTATTTTTTCTTTTTGATGTTATTGTAAATGGAATTGATATTTTTTATTCTTTATTTTTGAGACAGTCTCGTTCTGTCACCCAGGCTGGAGTGCAGTGGCGGAATCTGGGGTCACTGTAACCTCTGCCCTGGAGGGCTGAAGTGATTTCCCCACGTTAGCCCCCTGAGGAGCTGGGACTATGGGTGTACTCCACCATGCCTGGCTAATTTTTGCATTTTTTTGCAGAGACAGGGTTTCACCATGTTGCCCAGGCTGGTCTCAAACTCCTGACCTCAAGCGATCAACCCAACTTGACCTCCCAAAGTGCTAGGGTTACAGAGGTGAGCCACTGCGCTGGGCTGGAATTGATTTTTTAATTTCATTTTCAGTTTTTTTTTTTTTCCCCGAGACAGAGTCTCACTCTGTCACCCAGGCTGAAGTGCAGTGGCAGGATCTTGGCTCACTGCAACCAACGCCTCCTGGGCTCAAGCAATTCTCCTGCCTCAGCCTCCCAGGCAGCTGGGACTTACAGGCATGAGCCACCATACCTGGCTATCATTTTCAGATTATTCATTGCTACTGTATAGAAATACAATTGATTTTTGTATATTAATGTTGTATCTTGCAACTTTGCTGAACTCATTTATTCCAATAGATTTTTGTTTGTTTCTTTAGGATTTTCTATATATACAAGATCATCTCATCTGCAAATATAGTTTTACTTCTTTTTCAATATGGATGTTTTTTATTTTTTTCTTGCCTAATTGCTCTGGCTGGAAACTCCAGTATAATGCTGAATAGAGTTACCTTTCTTGGTTTTTTTTGGGACAGAGTCTTGCTCTGTCACCCCCAGGCTAGAGTTCAGTGGTGTGATCTTGGCTTACTGCAGCCTCTGCCTCCTAGGTTCAAGAGATTCTTGTGCCTCAGCCTCCCAAGTAGCTGGGCCTACAGGTGTGTGCCACAGCCCTTGGCTAATTTTTTTTTTTTTTTTGTATTTTTAGTAGAGATGGGGTTTTGCCATGTTGGCCAGGCTGGTCTCGAACTCCTGACCTCAAGTGCTCTGCTTGCCTCGGCCTCCCAAAGTGCTGGGACTACAGGCATGAGCCACGGTGCCCGGCTGAGTTACCTTTCTATAACACGATTTTGGATTTTTATTTTCCTTCCTGGGAACCTTTCAATGACTCCACATTGCCCTCAGAATAGACTTCACTTTTTATTAGCTTACAAGGCCAATTTAAATCTCACCCCAGGCAGGCACCCAGCCACAGTGACTCACATCTGTAATCCCAGCACTTTGGGAGGCTGAGACAGGAGGATTGCTTGAGTCCAGGAGTTCAAGACCAGCCTGGGCAACATAGTGAGACGCAGTCTCTATAAAAAATAAAAACATTATCTAGGTATGGGGACATGTGTCTGTAGTCCCAGCTGCTCAGGAGGCTGAGGTGGGTAACTGCCTGAGCCCAGTAGTTTGAGTCTACAGTGAGCTATGATTGCACCACTGCACTCCATCCTGGGCGACAGGGTGAGTCCCTGTATCTAAAAAAATTTTTTTAAAAAGATAACCCAATTCTTAATAATCATCATCATCATCATCATCATCATCATCATCACCACCATCATCATCGGATAGTCCCCATTTGCTGAGCACTTACTCCCCATGTCTCAGATACTATGCAAAGTGCTTTATAATCATTGTCTATTTAATTCTTTTACTCATTCTGTATGGTAGTCTGCATGAAACTGAGGGTCAAAGAGTTTTAATAATTTGACCATGGTGTTGTAGCTTATAAGTGGAGGACCTTGATTCAATGTCAAATTTGATTCCAAAGTCCATCATCTTAACCATTGTCCTGATGTTAGGGGTCCTAGTGTATAATTCTTACTTTTAAAAGGGTAAATAGGCCAGGCGCGATGGCTCATGCCTGTAATCCCAGCACTTTAGGAGGCCTAGGTGGGCAGATCACGAGGTCAGGAGATTAGGAGTATCCTAGCCAACTTGGTGAAACCCCGTCTCTACTAAAATTACAAAAAATTAGCCAGGTGTGGTGGCGCTTGCCTCTAATCCCAGCTACTCAGGAGGCTGAGGCATGAGAATCGCTTGAACCTGGGAGGCAGAGGTTGCAGTGAGCCGAGATTGCGCCACTGCACTCCAGCCTGGTGACAGAGCGAGACTCCATCTCAAAAAATAAAAATAAAAGTTAAAAAAAAAAAAGGTAAAATAGATTCCTGATTGGGCGCTTAAAAATTCCAGGCCACTAGATTTAAAAATGCCATCAATGGAAAACAGTAAGAATCTCCTTTGCTTCCAGTGGTGATTGTGAATCTCTTGAGCTAGTTTTGGGACTCTTTTGAGCTACTTTCCCCAATGACATAAACGAACATTACCACCACCTGCTAAGTGACAGATACTGAACTAGGCTCTCTCACACCAGTTGCATCATTTAACTTTCCCCGAAATCCTCAGAAGTAAGAATATCCTCATTTTACAAAAAAGAGAATCTCCAGAGAGAAACATTTCTCTCAGCCTCTTGTAGTCCAGCCATGAGTCCTTCTGGGTATTTTCTAACACCCCTTCCACCCTTCTCTGCTAGTTTCTTTCTCTGTCATCTCGCTCCATGCTCCATTTAACCAGACATCTCGCTCTTCTGGGCTTTGCTGACACATACTTTACCCACGGTAGGCCATATTCAGGTGCTTGATGAGAAGTCCCTGTAGGGTTTTAACCAGGAAAACAATAAGATCTGGTTTATGTTTTAAAAAGAACATTCAGGCAGAGTGCAGTCGTTCAGCCCTGTAATCCCAGCGTTTTGGGAGGCCAAGGCAGGTGGATTGCTTAAGCCCAAGAGTTTAAGACCAACCTGGGCAATGTGGCAAAACCCTGTCTCTACAAAAAATACAAAAATTAGCTGGGTGTGGTGGTGTGAACCTGTAGTCCCAGTTTCTCTGGAGGCTGAGGTAGGAGGATCAACTGAGCCTGGGAGATGGAGGCTGCTGTGAGCTGAAATTGGACCACTGCACTCCGGTCTAGGTGACAGAGCGAGATGCTGTCTCAAAAAGAACAAAAAAAAATCATTCAGGCTGAGGCAAGAGGATCGCTTAAGCCCAGGAGTTCAAAGCTACAGTGAGCCATGATCGTGCCACTGCACTGCAGCTGGGTGATGTAAATAAATAAAAATAGATCATTCAGTTTATGATATGGAGAATGAACCTAGGCAAAATCATGGAAGTGGGGATGTTGGTTAAGAAACTTTAGCAGTGGTCCAAGAGAAAGGCCATGGTAGTGGAGGTGGTGAAAAGTGGTCAGACCTGGAAATTAGGATCTTGGATATATATTGGAGATTGAGCCGACAGAACTTTCTGGTAGATTGGACTTGGGCTATGAGAGAAAGCACAGAATCAAGGAAGAAAAGTGATGAAGGCCTGAACAAGGCATCCTCTATTTGTGCTATAATGTGAGATGTCATGGGTTTAAACTGACACAACTGTGATTATGGCTTTGAAAATCTTTGACTGAAAGAGTTGTCTATTTGTTATTTTGTGTTTGTGGGGGAGATATATTAACTTTTCCCAATGACATAAACCAACATTATCAGCACCTGCTAAGTGACAGATACTGAACCAGGCTCTCTCACACTAGTTACATAATTTAACTTTCCCCCAAACCTTTAGAAGTAAGAATATCCTCATTTTACAAAAAGGGAAACTAGACTTAGTTTATGATTTGATGAAGGTCAGGCAGCCAGTCAAATGGGGCTGAGCTGGGATTTGAAATCAAATTTGACTCTGAAGCCCATGCTCTTGTTATTGCGCTGATTCGGAATCAGGATTCCTCAAACTTTTTTCCTCATCACTTGAAGTCTTCTGTTGACACTCATGTGCCCTACTTTAGAGCCCAAGTCTGGCAAACAGGACAGCTTTGTTCTGTCTGCAGCCCATCCTCTGACTTGCCTTGTGATTTAGGGCAAGCTTCTTAATTTGATGGTGTCTCAGCATTCACACATGGTAAGTAGGGCTAGTAATTACCTATGGAGAAAATGCTTTGAAACCTGCAGATGAAAGAACCTGCAGCCAGGAGTGCAAGGTTTCTTTCCTATGGTGTTCCTTTTGGTTTCTTATGGCTTCCAGCACTCTTCATAAAGGACAGAGAGGAAAGGAAGGAAATAGGGCAAGGGCAAAACAGTGTTTGCTTTCTCACTAGAAGCCAATGGCCTTTGGGGACATAAATATAATAATCTCTCTTACTGTATAGTACTCAATAAATATTACTAATGGATTAAATACATTTTATGTAAAAAACAATTAAGTGGGCTTTGGAAGGCCACTGAAAACCTTTAAAAATATTTTCTATTTTTGTGTTCTGGTTACTTAAACCCTACCTGTTCTCCAGTAGGAAGAAAAAGGAGCTAATGCTTATCTAGTTTCTGCTGTGTCCCAGGTTTTCACATAAACCTTCATTTAATCATTGTAATAGCATGAGCAGGTAGGTATTATTATTACTTTTAGTTTACAGGAGAGGAAACTGTGGCTTGGTATAGTTCCTCACTTCTGCAAAGTCACCAAAGAACCTGCAGGACCAAAACTGGACCAACCTGGGCCTTCCCAGTCCTAAACTCAACTTCTTCTCAGGGTATCCCACTGCCCTGAAAAGTTAGCGATGATGACAATTTTGAACTGTTCTATCACACCCTGCGTGTGTATGGCATTTACAAATCTCTTACTGCTTGTTCTTTTCATAGCTCAATCCCTGGCACAGGGATGGTTATTTGCATAGCACAATTGTTGTTATTGTGCTGCCTCACATATTCTTTCTGCCCTGGGCAAACGCGAACAATGATGGACTATATTTATGAAACCAGCAGCTTAGAAGCATGAGCTTCAGATTACCATGAGAGTTGTAGTAAGATTTTAAAATACAGTTTAGCACCATCTATATGGAAAGCCCATCTCTCAATGTCTCATGCAAATAAACTGGCCCTTTGTGTATTCAGAGAGTTCCTCAGTATTTTTTTTTCATAGTTTCAATCACCTCACATTTCTCAACTTTCTAGATGCTGACATCACAGACACGCAGTGTTCATGAAACGTTGATATGACAACTGCCTCTAAAAGCTAGAAAATAAGAAAATAAAAGTAGTTTTGATTTCCTTTAAGGATGGGTTGGGGAGGGGGGTTGGAGTTAGAGTAGGATAGAAAGATGATTGGTGACAAAGCTGTTTATGATTTAAGGTCTTCTCTTTAGGCTCATCCTGGGTTTAGGGCTATCGTAAATCCAGAGCCTCATCTTCAGCTTCCCATGTTCAAGGGCAAAATTTTAACAAGTCTTCTTGGGTGGTGATTAATGTCTGCAGGACACCAGCAACACACCCCAGGAAAAAGCGCATTTGAGTCAGAAGACCCGTGTATAATTGTGTATAATTCCCAGCTTTGTCATTATGAATTTGGACAAATTCCTCTTCTGTTAAAAAAAAAAAGATTAAAAATAACCCTTGTAGAGCTGTTTTGAGGAATAAATGAAATAATGCACATTAAAGCAGCAATTTGCCTGGGTGCGGTGGCTCACACCTATAATCCCAGCACTTTGGGAGGCTGAGGCAGGAGGATGACTTGAGCCCAGGAGTTGAAGACCAGCCTAGGCAACATAGCAAGACACTGTCTCAAATAAAATAAATAAATAAATAAAACAAAAAAAAGAAAACAGCAATTGTTGGTTAGTATTCAGATTTAAGTCATTAGATACAACTTTGTTTACCTAGGGAACATCTACTTTTTCAATGACAGGGATATGTCAGTTGTTCAAAGCACCCTTATTCTTATTTATTTATTTATTTTTATTTGATTGATTTTAAAAAAATAGAGACGAGGTCTCACTATGTTGCCCAGGCTGGTCTTGAACTCCTGGGCTCATGCAATCCTCCTGCCTCGGCCTTCCAGAGTGCTAAAATTACAAATGTGAGCCACCTGGTCTGGTCTGGCAGCCCCATTCATGTAACTAATATATCTGTCAAACCAACTTAGTTGTTGGAGGGTTGCCTGAAGGGTAGAGAGTTAAATGGTGATCTTGAAGAATGGTATCTTATAGCTACTACTTATTGAACATCTATTCCAGGCCAGTCTCTCTGATAGGCCATTATACATGAGCTCTAATCCTTAAACCATCCATACAAAGTAGATATTATTATCTTCAATGTAATCATGAGGAAAATGAGGCTTAGTGACCCAGAGACATTAAGTTGTCCTAGAAAAAACAGATAAATTCTTCTTGTCTGCTCCATGCAGCTCATTCTTGTTATAATGAATTAGATTATAACATATATTTGATTGGCTACATTTTTCCTCTCCGAAAATAGATTTGGGATATGACCCAGTGCTCTGACAAGATCTGGGCCACACATTTGCAAATTGTCATTGGTTTGTCATTAAAACAAACAAACAAAAAACACCTCTCTCAGAAGTTCTAGGCCTCTTTTGGGAATTTGGCCCATTATTCTCTTCCCTATAGACATGCTCCCATCTCCCATTACATGTCATTAATTTAAACCAGAACCTACGAATGAAGAAAGAAGCCACTACAAATTACTAGTGGTCTGGAAGGGGACGTGGGGCAATTCCCATATAAAGATTTTAAGCAAGTCTTCCCTTGCTAGGGCATCTGATTCTTTTTATTTTTTGTTAACCAAGACCCAAGCCTGCTGTCAATGGCTCTTACTTATAGAAGCTATTTATAAAATAAATTTATAAAATATTTGTTCCTTGATTTTCTTATGGGGATAAAGTGAAGATCCAAATAACAATTATATATGAGATTGTATTCAGTTCAATTCAACAAACTTTTATAATGTACTTACTGAACATTAGAAGTTGTGCTTCTAAACATTTGGCCGGGCACGGTGGCTCACGCCTGTAATCCCAGCACTTTGGGAAGCTGAGGCAGGCAGATCACTTGAGGTCAGGAGTTTGAGACCAGCCTGGCCAACACGGTGAAACCCTGTCTCTACTAGAAAAAAAAAAAAATTAGCTGGTGTGGTGGCGGGTGCCTGTAATCCTAGCTACTCAGGAGGCTGAGGCACAAGAATCGCTTGAACCCAGGAGGCGGAGGTTGCAGTGAGCCGAGATTGCACCGTTGCACTCCAGCCTGGGTGACAGAGTGAGACCTTGTCTCAAAAAAATAAAAATAAAATAAAAACATTTATAAACGGTGAAAAGCAATACTGTATACATACAAGGTGTTATTTATTTATTAGAGATGGGGTCTCTCTATGTTGCTCAGGCTGAATTCGTGCTCTGTGCAACTGCCTCAGTCTCCTGTGTAGCTGGGACTATAGGCATGTGCCACCACGCCTGGCTAAGGTGTGCTTTTGACTTAATATAAATCATATAAAAGTTAAAACAGTAATAATTCCTTAGTTTTCCTATATGAGAAACTGAAGCTCAGAGAGGTTAAATGGTTTGCCTGCGGTCACACTCTGATTCTTAATATTCTCTTTGCTACTCTGCACTGCCTTTCCGGAAACTACATGGCAGGGTTTCCACCTTATTCATCTGAGAGGAATATCTTACATCTCATATGGTTTGGAGGAGTCCCCTTGAATAGCAAGTGAAATTATACTCCCCAAAGCGATTTGCTCCATGATTTTCAGATTTCATAATTTGTGTAGCTACAAGTTTAGGCACTTTTGTATATGTCATCTCATTCATCCTCACAACAACCCTAAGGGCATACAACTAGTGAATGGGAGAGCCAGGAATGGAACCTGGATATTCCTAATGTCCGAGTCCTATTTATTTCACTATACTATGCTGCTTTGTCTATCAGTTGTATAACCCTGGGCAAATCACTTAGCCTCTGTGACCCTGCATTACCTCATTTGTAAAGTGAGTATGACAATTACTTCCTTTTAGAGTTGTGAAGCTCAAATGTGCTAATATAAAGTAGAAAACACCGGTAGAAACACCGGTTGTGGTTATGGCTGATAAGTGTACCAAAGTGAAGTAATGTAAAACAGTATCTCTTATTCTCTCTTCAGTTAAAGAGATTAGCAGCAAAAAAGAAGCCAAGGAAGATGCTCTTGAATAAGTGGTTACTCACCAGACCTATATGGCTTGCTCTTGTTAGCTGGCCTTTGCCAGAAGGAGTCTGAGTAGAATTAGGAGTTCCTTGGGAAATTTCTGGAATGGTTTGCTTGTGGAGGCAATAGTCTAAAAACTTAGGTGGGGCTAACTCCATCCTGGGTCTTGTTCAGTTGTCCCTCCTACCACGGGGACTGCTATGATAATGGTAATGGGTGTAGGCCTGATAGAGTTGTGGTTTGTTGTAATGGGAAGCCATCGTGACTAAGAAATTAAGACCAATTCGGGCAAATACATTTATTGAGGCCTCTGTGGTAGGCTAAACTATGAGGGAGATAAAGCAGTGAGTCAGCCCCTTGTCCTCAAGGATTTTACATTGCAGTGAGGTGGAGACAAACCCTCAACTAACGCTTACAGATAAGGCAGAGTATAAAAACGGTCACATCAGAACAACTTAGAGGTGGGGTGTGGAGTTCCTAGAAGGCTTCTTGAAGTAGGTGGTATATACTCTGAGACTTTGAAGATGAATTTCAAGTAACTGGGTATTCCAACTGAAGGTTGGCAGCATCAGAAGGTGTAGGATGTGTTATGTTTAATATAGGCAGGAACGAAGGCCTTAACTGAGCATGCACTGTAATGCTAGGGTCTGACGATATAGAAATATATTGAAAACAGTTCTTGCCATTGAGGAGCTCTTAATCTAGAGGGATGGATAGGTGTAAACTGTCATTAGGGTGATGACTTCACAAGGTAGAGAAGAAAGGTTATAAAGGAGAGTGTGTAACTCTGACATGAGGAGGAGAAAAAGATACTTTGCAAAGGAGGTGAAACTTGAATTATGTCCTGAGAAAGAAGGAGGAGTTTGCTAAGTGGATGATGGGAGAAGCTAGGAGTGCTACAGGCACCAGCGTTCCCTTGTTAAACAATCTAAGTGTGACAGGCACCAGGCAAATACATTTTTGCTTCCCCTTTCCAAATGGATTTTGGCTGTGGGAGGGAATGACTTAATGTCTTTTCCAATATACTAGCAGATGGTTAAATAAAGTTTTTACAGTTAGACTTGGATTCTAATTCAGCTATATAATTAGCTGTATGACCTTAGTAAGACACTTATTTGTGTTTCAGTTCCTTCATTCATACAATTCAAAAAATAAGAGTCTAGTACAGAGCCTGGCATATATAAAGTGCCATTATTATTTTCTATCATTATCTCATTTAGTCTTTGTA
This sequence comes from Pan troglodytes, assembly GCF_028858775.2. Classification (NCBI taxonomy): domain Eukaryota; kingdom Metazoa; phylum Chordata; class Mammalia; order Primates; family Hominidae; genus Pan; species Pan troglodytes. The sequence continues at coordinate 179,497,424 of NC_072398.2, forward strand.
AGTAACTGGGCCTCTAGTTACAATTTCCCCCATTTTTCAGAAGCAGGAGCTCAGCGTAGGTAGGTGGCCTGTCTGAAGTTCACAGGTCAATCTGCAGTCGCCTCCGCAGCCCGTCCGCTTTAATTTTATGTCCGCGCCGGGTTTTCCAAGGCGGCCCCGGGGGCAGGCTCTGGTCCGGTGGCCGAGACTCCGGCGCCAGGGTTTGGGCGGCGCCGCGGCCGGCTCCGGCGGGCGGGGCCAGGCGGGGCGGGGCGGGCGTGAAGAGGGAAGTTGTGGAAGTTAGGGGAGACGCCCGCCCGCCCGCCCCGGCCTCGCCTGCGGCCGCTCCCTCCGCCTCCTCCCCGCCCCGAGCCCCAGTCAGCCCGTCCTTCCTTCCCCTCCCTTGCATGATGGAAACACCATGGCTGCGGCGGCCCAGCTCTCTCTGACACAGGTAACGCCACACGCCCGTCCGCCGGGCTTGGCCGGCCGGTGCCCCCTCCCCCACCGCCCTCAGCTTCGCCGACCCAGGCAGCTTCTTGGCTTGTGGGCCGGGCGGCCGGTGTGTGTGAGGGAAAGCGGGTGCGACTGCGGGAGGGCGCCCTCCGGAGCCGGAGCCCCCCTGCGGCCGCCGCGACCTCGCCCAGGGTCGTCGGGCGCCTCCTGCCCCGCCCCGCGCCGCGCGGCCCCCGCCGCCCTCCGCGCCGCTGCCGAGTGGACTGTGACCCGGCCGCGCTCTGCCGGTGCCGGGCCGGCTCGCGCGGGGCAGCTTTCACCTACCCAGGAAGTTTCCTCCAACAGGGCCGCACGCATCCCAGGTGAGCTCCTGTTGAGCTCGCGCGGGCCGGCCGCACCCCCGGGCCGCACGAGGCTCGCCCGCTAGGCTGGCTGCGCGCCGCCCCCAGTAGGAGTTGCCTTCCAGAGCCGGACGCGCAGGCCCCCCAAGCCAGTCTTTCCTCTCCAGACCTGCCTTTCTCCCAGGGTCCGACGGAAGCCCTCCCTTCCCAGGGTTTAATGTAGTTAGCCTCGCCTCCAAAGAAGTCTCATCCTACTCAACTACCCACTCTGCCGGCCCCTTCCTCCGTTCAGCCTCTCCCCCTCCTGATAGGTTTCCTTCTGGGTCAGACCCCCAATGCAGCCTTTTCCCACCCACGTCTGCTTCCACTTCAACTTCCCCTCGGGGGGCTCACGCCTGATCGCTGTCCAGGTGGATCCTTTTAACGGGTGTGGTGGCTCCGCCAGTCTTGCTGCCAGGAACGGCCTCCCGGGGAGCACTTTTCTTGGGGGGAATCCTCAGCAAAACCTGTTCTCGAGCTTCCCTCTTGCCTCGTTGCTTCCTGTCAAAGTCCAGTCCTTGTGCTTCTCAGAAAACCTCTAAACATCACTCACACTGGGAACCTGGTCCCTCCCTCTCTGTAAAGAAGCCAATTACAATGTAAACATGGTGTCCGGGATGATAAGGTGACAGACACCTGCCAGTTCCTTCCTGCTCCTGTGACCCAAACTCTCCCCCGCGTCTCCTCAGACGGTTCTCTCCAGAGCTGGTGGCGCGTGCTTCCCGATTGGGGCCCATCCCGTCTTCCTTGCCTGCATTGTGGTATCTCACTGCCATCTTGTACTCCTTGGCCTAGATTCGTCGGTGCTTCTAAGGCTTTAGCGCTGGGATAGGGCAAACATTTCGGCAGTGGAGTTTTCTGTGTTTAAAATCAAGAGGCTTTGGGGTGCTTTGCCTAGCACTGTAGGATAGAGAGAAAAAAATGTTTTCTCAGAAACCAGGAGTCACGTACATGCTTCGTGTAAAATAACTAACCCGTGTTTGCAGGAATTCTAAGTGTCATAAGGGGAGTCTATTTCCCAGTTTTTTTTGATGGTGGTGGTGGTTGTCCTGTTCTGACAAGCAGATAACAGTGGGGAAGAACCCTTTAACATGGAATGTGGTGGTTTAGTCTTGGTTATGTATGTTTGGAAGGGTCCTCCCAAAACTCAAATTTGAACAACGACAGCACTGACTTTTAGGTATTCACTTTCTGTGAGTCTAGTTAGTGACTTGCATTAAACAAGATCCCTGTTGGCAGGCTGTTGTTTTCTGGCTCTGTTGGCCGATTCTGGCAGGAGTTTTCCCTTGAAGATTTTGTGCTCTTAAAGACTTCCGTAAAATTGCTTCTCAGTTGTGTGCATACTTTATTCTCTCCCTGGGTAATACCATGTTTTTAGCTTCTATTTACATCATTCATCTCTGGAGAATTGCTTCAAGCTCTGTCAGTTTTATAGCCATTTAAAAAATTTACATATGTTCTTGGGTTATATATTTAGGTATTAATGTGTACACAGTAAGTACGGAATCAGTAGTAGCTATTATCCTTCAGTGCCTCACATATGAGAGAATATACATTGGTGGTTAATTTTTATTGATAATTCAAGTAAGTAAATTCAGAATATTCTGATTTTAAAACATGAAGAGGCAATAAGAGGGATTACGAAGGCACAGGAAAAAATAACATTTCCAGTTGCTAGTATACCCTAATGTGCCTCCTTGTTACTTCAAAACTTTGCAGATTTGTGGTTTTTAAATTTAATTTAATTTTTTTATAACTGCCTGAGCCCAATACACTAAGATAACAATGCAGCCTGGTTTCACATTCATTACTGACCCGTTTGTCATCCTCTGTTCCCCCCACCCTGCCCACTCTCCCAGCACACACATTTAGACATAGGCATACTCAAGTGAGAGCTCATTCAGGGCAGGGACATCTTTTAATCCATCTTTCTCCCATGGTACCTATCTGGAAGAAAGTAATTAATAACTGTTGTAGGACTGACTGAAAGCTCTAAAGGGTTCTATAACAGTTATGGAGATTAAACATGCTCAAGTTAATTTCTGCTTCTGTTCATATCTTGATGATTTTCATTCAGCAAATATTTTTATAGTACCTATTATGTACTAGACATTGTACTGGGATTATCGTGTTTATAATTTCTTGCCTTTACCAATTAAGCAAAACTGAGTTTGGGGAAAAAATGTGAAAAATGTTTTAGCTTATGCCTTCCTTCCTTTTTCCAAGCTTGCCAACCAACCCTTCAACTCCCCAGCCACCAAAATAAATTATCTAAATTATTATAGTCTAGCTTCTAGAGATGATAGAATGCTAGAGTACCAAAATGTTAGTTCCAGTTCTGCTTTGGCCACAGCTAACTGTATGGGTTTGGGTTAAATATCCAGGCCTCAGTTTTCTTAACTTTAAAAGAGACTCAACAAATATTTGCTGAGCATTCAGTATGTGCTAGGAATTACTCTAGGTACTGAGGATATATATACTCATGAACAAAAATAGTTAACAATTCTTTGACCTTGGAGACAAAACCTGGAACTTATTTCTGCTAGAGGAGTTTGAATTAGCTGATCTAAGGACCTTTCCAACTTTTAAGATCCTGTTTTATAGACAGTGTTCTATAATTTATAGACCTAGTGGACTTTCTCTGGGTTCTTTAGTGCTTTACAGCCTTAAATGTTTTCTAATTCAGTTGTCTTTACTAGGTGTTCTGTTTACTTCTTGTCAATGAGAAGTAAAACCTGAGGGAGAAAGATCTTGATTTTTGCTTCTGTTGGTAGATTAGAAAAAAAGCATGTAATACTTAAAAAAAAAAAAAAAGTTTCCAATAGTCAGTTTTACTCCCTAACGCCCATATCCCTAATAATAATAATACTGTTAACTTCCCTTTGGGAATTACTATATGCCAGGAATTTTACTACACTTAGAATCTAACGATATGTTTTACAAATTAGAGAAGCTAGTAAGTAAGCTAGTAAGTGGTGAATCTACGATTTGAACCAAGGTCTGTAGGACGTCAAAAGCTATTTTACTGTTCTTCTCTATGTACTAGTTGCTTGGCATATCCAACGCTCCCTTACATTTTTTGTTCTTTTTTTTCGGCATATGCCATTGTCTTAAGTAGTAAGCCTCTTGATGATATAAGCCATGGTTTTTGCCTCTGAATCTCTAGTGCCTTTGATAATATCTTGGATGATACAATTGTGTGTTCAAAGGTAGTGCTATTGATGATAAAGGTTTTATTTTACTGAGATAGGATTTGAATATTTAAAGTAGTCTTTTAGCAATTCAGCTTTATACTGGTTTTCTTGCTTTAGTTTAGCAAGAATTTTTTTTTTTTTTTTTTTTTTTGAGACAGGATCACACTCTGTCACCCATGTTGGAGTACAGTGGCATGATCAGGCTCACTGCATCCTCAACCTTGTGGGCTCAAGGGATCCTCCCATTTCAGCCTCCTGAGTAGCTGGGACTACAAGCGTGCATCGCCATGCCCAGCTAATTTTTAAAATTTTTTTGTAGAGACAGGGACTCACTCACTATGTTGTCAGATTCTTTTTTTTTTTTTTGAAAGTAATAAAAAAGCCCTTAAGTAGGGACTTAATTTTAAAAATCCTAGTATATAAATGGTATAACAACAGTTCTAATGCTTTTTTTGTTAAATTACAAGAGTGATATAACTGTATTACAGAAAACTTGGAAATTAGAGGAAAACATCTCCCATAATTTCACAGTTTGTAGTGTTTATTTTCAGTTTCATTTTTTAAACAAGTACGCAGTACAAGTGCTAATAAACATATCATCTTAGTAGTCTGGTTTAACAATTATGACAGTAAATACAGGTTAGTATTTACATTCTGACAACATGTTCTCAGAAGCAGAAAAGTGATATTGTTCTCAACATGACAGATATTTGAGTTCCTACAATGGGAAAGGCACATTAATGATGTTTTTCTTTATTGCCTATAATTATGGTTCGATATACTCAGGAAATCTCTTGGGAGAGATATCTAACCCTTCTCAAAGATGGCTTGAAATGTTCAGCACTTGGGAGAGGTTGTCATAGTTAAAATTAATTAGGAACAAGTTCATCCAATAGCAAGTCTCTCAGGAATAATCCAATGCATTCCTTTGTTTTCACTCTATTTGGAGACAGAATGCTAGTAACAGACTAACGTGTAATAGAAAAAGATTGAGTATCATTAGCAACGAATCATAGTTCAGAATCTCTGCAATCTCTGATAGTGTGATTTTAAAGGCCCAATCTAAGGTATTTTACTTGTTCTTTAGGGAATTACAAAAAGCACTTTATATACTTGTTTGTGAGTTTGGGGCTTAATAAAATTGGGAGCAGAAAAGATAACTATTGGGTACTGGGCTTAATACCTATGACACAAGTCCACTGATGTAATAAACCTTCACATGTACCCTTGAACCTAAAATAAAAGTTAAAAAAAAAAATCAGTATTCTGGAAACCAAAACCAAGTAAAACCTGAGAGAGATCTGGTTAGTTGGAGAACTGGTAGAAATAATAAACGAAAAGTTACTCCAGGCAGAGTTCATTAGGCAAACTCATATGCTGGAGTTTCATTTTTAAAGCAGTTGAATCAACAAGGTATGCCTTCATTAAAAATTATATTAGGTGTTTTTAATAATCTGAGGAATCTTGTAAATTGAATGCTGTATTACAGTAAAGTGAACTTTTTTTATTTAGACAAATGATCTAACCCAGTTAAGCATGCGTAGAAGAAAGCCTGGAAGAAAAAAAACACTAAAATTTTATAATAGCATGGTTGTAGTTTTTATCTACCTTGTTTTCAACAGTGAGAATGTATTCCTTCTGTAATCAACTGATTTAGCTTTTCTCTACGGCATTTTAGAAAATTTATTCATTTAAATTGAATACACAATAACTACGTGTAAAGTAAAGCTTTGTGTTCTAAGATTGTGTCTACACTTAGTTTTCATCCTAAACATTTAGAGAAATTGATTAGAGGAATGATAATAATTATATTAATTGATTTGGACAATTCAGTTAGAGGACTAATTTATAATTTTTTGTGCTGCTTTATAACTTAACAAAGCGTAACCTATGAACTAAGCTATTATTATCATCATTTCAAATTGGAGGATACTGAGGCTCAGAATTTGGGACTTAGGTTTTATAGTTAGTAAATTAAAAAGCCAATATAAATTCATGTTTAAAAAAATTCATACAATGCTAGTGAAGTCTTCTTTCTGCTTTAGGCCCTCATTTGCTTTCCCAGAGGCAGCCATTCTTGCCAGTTTCTTGTGTGAATTTCCAGTAATAGTCTGTGTATATGCGAATAAATATATGTATACTGTATATGTATATTCTTTTGTGTAAGCTGTTTATTGTTTCACAGTTTGTTGTTATATTATTTTTAGCTTAACTGATTTAGGAGATTGCTCTATATCATCACATATAGATCTCCCTTATTGTTTTCAAAACCTCAGGGTATTTCTATATGTGAACTTACTGTTATTTATTTTAATGGCCACCTAATGCTGGACATTTATTTTGTTTTCAATCTTTTGTTACAACTAGGCTGCAGTGGATACTCTTTTACATGTTTTTGTGCACATGTGTGAGCATATGGATTAATTTCTAGTAGGTGTAATTTTTGGGCCAGAGGATACTTTTAATCTGCATAGATACTGCTAATTTGGGGTAGGCATAGTGGCTCAGGCCTATAATTCCAGTGCTTTGGGAGGCTGAGGCGGAAGGATTGATTGAAGCCAAGAGTTCAAGGCCTGGGTAACATAGTGAAATCCATCTGGGACAAAAAAAAATTTTTTTTTTAATTAGCTGGGCATGGTGGTGTGCGCCCGTAGTCCTAGCAGGCTACAGGTGAGCTATGATTAGCAGGTTACAGTGAGCTATAATTGCACCACTGCACTCCAGCCTAGGTGACAGAGCTAAGACCCTGTCTCCAAAAAAAAAAAAAAAAAAAAAAAAAAAAAAATTGCTCATTTACATTCAGAAACACTGTAGCAGCACACATGTTTGAGAGTGTCATTTCCTCCACAGCTTGATGAACATGTATATTATTGTCAGTCCAGTAATCAGAAAGATTTCAAACAATTTCATTGTTTTAGTTTGTTATTTCTTTATGGGTAAGGCTGAACTTATTTTTTTTTTCTTTGAAACCATTTGTATTTCTTTTTTTATAAACTGCTTTAGTCTTTTACCTGTTCTCTTGATGGGCTGTTTGTCTTCTTTCTCACTGATTTGTAAGAACTCTTCTTATATTTAGGAAATTTGCCCTTCTTTGCAAAATTCTTTGCAAAATTTTTTTCTCTGAATTTTTTTTTTTTTGGCATTTTTTGATTATGTAGAAATATTTGTTTTATATGTTTAATTTGTCAGTCTTTTCTCTTAGAGCTTCTGCAAAATCTAGATTTTTAAACTTCAGGAGCAGAGGCAGACTAATATAACTGCAAGAGCACACCTGTTCTGCCCCTGAGTAGTTCTGTGATCTTGGGCAAATTACTTAACCTCTTAAGTGCACTCATTTGCATATTAGAAATAAACTACTGAGACTTCTTGGGTATTATTGAGACCTCTTAAGCATGTTGTGATTACAAAATGAACTGGTGACTTATTTTCTTTAGCTACTCCTGTAGTTTCCCAATTTGTTAAAAGCTGGCCTTGTACCCTGCCTCATATACTCTGCTTTCCTATCACATAAATGTGAACTTCTGAATATTTTGTGCAAAAGTAGGATAGAAATGAGGTAGAAGAAACTCATTTTTGTGATATAAATAAGGCTTTCAAATGAATCAGAAGTGCAATTAAAAAATAAAAGTTGGGCTCTTTTTAAAACTTGTTTTTATGTGGTAAAAATATACAAAGAAAAGTAAGCCTCACTTCCTCCCTCCTTTAAACTGGGGATTATTACAATGGGAATATAACAGTACCAGGAGTTTTTCATCTGAAATAATCAAACTGCTTATTCCTTACTAAATCTGCAATAAGAATACAAATTTGACCAAGAATGCTAGGATAAGAACATATTTTTTGGAGGAAGACGTTTATATTACAGTACTTTATAGTTTTTTAGATCATGGTTTCTCAGCCTTGGCACTTTGAGATTTTGGGCTGGAGAATTTCTTGTTGTGGGAGGCTGTTCTGTGCATTGTAGGGTGTTTTGCAGCATCCTTATCCATTAGACATAACACCTTCACCAGTTGCAGCAATCAGAAATATCTCCAGACACTGACAAATATTTCCTAGAGGATTAAATTGCCTCTGGTTTAGAATCACTGGTTTATTTATTTATTTTTATTTTAAAGTTTTAGTACTTTTGAGAGAGAGTCTCGCTCTGTCGTCCAGGCTGGAGTGCAGTGGTGTGATCTTGGCTCACTGCAACCTCCACCCCTGGGTTCAAGCAATTCTTGTGCCTCAGCCTCCCGAGTAGCTGGGATTACAGGCGTGCATCACCACGCCTGGCTAATATTTTTTGTATTTTTAGTACAGATGGATTTCACCATGTTTTCCAGGCTGGTCTCTATCTCCCGACCTCAAGTGATCCTCCTGCCTTGGCCTCCCAAAGTATTGAGATTATAGCGTGAGCCACTGCGCCCGGCCAAATCACTGGTTTAGATATATACTTATTTATTTATTATTATTTTTTGAGGCGGAGGTCTGGCTCTGTCGCTCAGGCTGGAGTGCAGTGGTGTGATCTCGGCTCACTGTAACCTCTGCCTCCCGAGTTCAAATGATTCTCCTGCCTCAGCCTCCCAAGTAGCTGGGATTATAGGCGCCCACCGCCACACCTGGCTAATTTTTGTGTTTTTAGTAGAGACGGGGTTTCACCATGTTGGCCAGGCTGGTCTCGAACTCCTGACCTCAGGTGATCCTCCCTCCTCAGCCTCCCAAATTGCTTGGGATTACAGGCGTGAGCCATCGTGCCTGGCCTAGATACATACTTTCTGTGGTCCATTAGGACATATAAGATATACTTTCTAGGGGTGAGGACAGAGGAAAGAGTTTATCTTCATATTTTTATTCTTAAGCCTGCCATGAGCCATGATTGACTCCTTGTGCATAAATATTGAGCTTAAAAAACTTAAATGAGAAGGCAACCTGAAATTGTGAACTTAATTTTATGTGTGATTTCTCTGCCTTTTTTAGTGTGATCTCCTCCCTCTCCCGGCTCCACTGTAGTTTGGAAACTTAGTGTGGTCTTCTTTTAGTTGTGGAACAGTTCTATCTAGTGGGCTAAGTATCAATACAGAGATCCTGGAAGGAAAACATTCTTATGCCACTGTTGAGAAGGAAGAGGACTGATGCTTCTAGAACACCTAATAAATACTAAATACTTTTAGATGATCTACATACATTATTTCACTTAATCTTCATAGCCTTTCTACAAGTAGGCATTAATCTTCTGTATTACTTGCTCACGGTTGTATTTTAAGTGGGAGAGTTGAGACTTGAACCCAGGCACATCTGTTCTCCAAGTACATTTGCTATGCTGCTTCCTATAGTCATTGATGATATTTCAGTCAAATTTTGGGATAAAAATGAACATTCATGTGATCTTACATTCCTCTATTGTTATGTAAAAGAAATTATCCAGTGGTGTGTGTGTGCGTGTGTTTGTGTGTATTGGGGGGGAGGTAAATAGTGGGATAATAACAATAATACTTACTGAGCACACTTACGTGTCATGTGCTATTTTCAATAATCTTTACAACCTGATGAACCTTTCAGTATTCTTTACAACTTGGTAATCCTTATATCCCTGTTTTACAAAAACAAAACAAAACAAAAAACTGGGACACAGAGGTGAAGTAATTTGTTCAAGGTCAAACTGCTGCTAAGTGGTAGAGCCAGAATTGTAACCCAGTAGTCTAAGCAACTCGGATATTGATTGAATGAGTCTGCATGTTTAAGGGCAAAATGGCTCTGACAGAGCTTATTGTGGTACCATTCGTTGGTTATAGCTGAACATATGTTGTAGGCTACTACATCTTCCTATGTGAAAATCAACTTATCATTGCATACACCACATCTCTAGAAAGTGATTGTTGCACGAAGTTATAGTGGAGAGTTTTTGTAGACATAGTAGAAGGTAGTTTTTCATTTTGCAACCTCCAGATTTATTGCTCATGAAAATCTAAGCTTGTCTAGGTTAGTGTACATCATACCAATATTTACTTTTAAGCTAATATTCTCTCAGACATGGTTATTTGGACTTGGAGTTTCTACAGTATTGTATTGCTAAAGATAAAATGTATCAGATACTCCCTATAAAACAGACTTTTATTGAATAAAACCTGGAACCATTAGCTGTAATGATTTCTGATCCTCAGACGAACATTTTTGAGAACTAGCATAAAATAATGAGAGAGATCTTGGGCTCTGAAGTTAGAATGTCTTAGGTAAATTGATAGATTTTAGTTATATGAGCCATTAATTTTTATGAAATGTTGCACTTAGTTAGAATTTTGATGGATCATTTATACTAAGGATTATTGATAACTTCATTCCATCTTTTGTTCTGTAGGTACAACATAGATATAGCATTATGCATATATAAAAAATATGAAATTATATGCATTAAAGGTGCTTCCAGTATTGATGGTTGATCCTCTGTTTCAGAAAACATTTACTAGATGCCTCCTGTGTGTCACTACTCTAGTAAGCCTTGGACATACAGAATAAGACCATGACATTTGCTCTGAAGTAGCTTTTGGTTTTTTAGGGAGATAAACACTGACTTTCTTGTGTGACAAGTACTGTGATAAAGGATGATAGAAGTAAGGCAAGGGGGTGCCATGAGAGAATACTGTGATTATGATGAAACTTTTGGTGGTAATGTAGTTTTTAATTATTTAATGGTTTTATAGGATCCAGGGTTGTTACTGTAGAGGATATTTAAACTGTACTTGAAAGGATAACATAAATCTATAGGAACATTTGATTCAAGTTAAATTGTATTTTGGTGCATAGAGTCCATATTGTGGGATATAACATCAGTTTTCTTATGAGATTCCTTGTTTTATCTTTTCTTTGTAATAAAGGAAGAATTTTTAACTTTGACCATAGAGCATAGGAAGGGGACTCAAGGATAGACTTCAAAAGATCTGTGATCTACTCCAAAACAGTAGGTAAAATATTTTGTATATATATTTTAATAGAGTGTCAAGATTCTCATCCCAGGGACACTGAGAGAAGTTTTACGTAGTGGGAAGAACACTGGTTATAGTACAAGACAAACCTGGATTGAATTGTAGCTCTGCCATTTGTGACATCTCTGAGTGATCATGGCAAATTACTTAAACTCTTTCATTTGCTTATGTATGATGTATACACATTGTTGAGATATAGGAGACATTTGATAAATAGAATTGCTTGTATTATTATTAATACTTACCTGCAGAATTTATATGTATTTGTTTAAATGTTCTTTCTTTCTTTCTTTCTTTCTTTCTTTTTGTGACAGAGTCTTGCTCTGTTGCCAGGCTGGAGTGCAATGGTGCGATCTCAGCTCACTGCAACCTCCACCTCTCGGGTTCAAGCGATTCTCCTGCCTCAGCCTCCTGAGTAGCTGGGACTACAGGTGTGCACCACCATGCCCAGCCAATTTTTGTATTTTGTATTTTTAGTAGAGAGGGGTTTCACCATGTTGGCCAGGATGGTCTCGATCTTCTGACCTCGTGATCCGCCTGCCTTGGCCTCCCAAAGTGCTGGAAATACAGGCGTGAGCCACCGCGTCGGGCCTAAATGTTTTTTCATTTCCAGTATTCTTCACTCACTAAAGAAAACTTGGAACACGCATGTCGAAAAGTAGAAGATAGATCACCATCCACACCATTCTTTAAATTTTAGTCTTTTACATTGTTTCTTTTTTTTCCAAATGTAGTTATTATCTCTCTTTCATACACACACACACATATATATGTGTGTATATATATGTATGTAACATTTTTTATTCTGTTCTCCTTTTTTTTTTTTCTGAGATGGAGTCTTCCTCTGTCACCCAGACTGGAGTACAGTGACGTGATCTCAGCCCACTGCAACTTCCATCTCCCAGGTTCAAGCAGTTCTCCTGCCTCAGTATCCCAAGTAGCTGGGATTACAGGCATGTGCCACCATACCTGCCCAATTTTTGTATTTTTGGTAGAGATGGGATTTCACCATGTTGGCCAGGCTAGTCTTGAACTCCTGACCTTGTGAGCTACCCACCTCAGCCTCTCAAAGTGCTGGGATTACAGGTGTGAGCCACTGCACCTGGCCTATTCTGTTTTCTTTAAGTGTTTTCCTATGTGGTCTGCTTAGCATCTTTTTAATGTCTTTGGAGCATATTAATTGATTGTGTGCTTTATAGTTTAAGCCCTAATATGTACAGATATTTTATATATGTCCACTATAATTTATGCTGTTGCAAATAACCTTTGCTCTACCATTTGATAAATTTTTTTCTGTAGAGTTATATGTGGTACTTATTATATTATTGAATTATTTTTCTATGTATACATTTGAGTTTTGAAATCAAATGAGTGAATTTTTAGTTTATATTTTAAGATCTTGAATGGTAAAGCAGACGGCAGCAAGGGTTAACTCAAGCAATAATCTGAAAAATGCTATTCTGAAGGGATTAAACCGAGCATATTTAATTTGGTTGCAAGGGCCATTTATAGTTTGTCAGAGTTCACTTAGCATAGGAAATTGGCATTAAAAGTTGTGAGCTTGAAGAAGATTGAAATATTTCAGTTTGTATGTACAGTTTTCACCCTTCTCTGCAGTCTGTATTGCTTTCATTCTTAGTTTGTTCTCTACATTCTTAGTTTGTTCTCTACATTCTGTTCTGTTCTGTTTTTTTTTTTTTTTTTTTTCTGGCACACTTTTATGCGGCACCTTGTAAGATCTGGGGGTGGATTCTGGACCATCTGGCACTTCAGAATAGCTCAAAACCTTAACTCTCTTGACTCTACTTTGAGCCATACTTGCTTGAAATGTCCTGGTTTGTCTCTCTGCTTGGCACGTTTTCTGCTTTATACCCTCAGAGCTTTTTATGACTAATTTCTTCCTTAGGACAGGAATTTTAAGAGTACCAGTATTCATAAGTTAAAGTGGACAAGACTTATTTCACTGTAAAATTCACCAAAAAAACCCTCATAAACTTTGCAATCTGTTTTTAAATGTATAATTGACATGAGCACTTATGTCTCTTTGATAAATATTTAAAATATTCAAAAATGGAATTTTTTAAGGTACTGCTTATAGTTTTTCTTGGATTATGAGGCCAGTTAGAGAGGAAAGTGTAATTCTGCAAATTGTAAATCTACTGAGTTGATTTCTAGTCCTAGCTTTAAAATACTTCGTATGTCCAAATTAATAATAAGTTAAAAAGATATACCTGCATTTAAAAATATGAGCCATCTACCAATTCCAAAAAGCTGTGGAGGTAGTTAATGTATAAAATATTTAAACATTGTTGGCTGGGCACGGTGGCTGACGCCTGTAATCCCAGCACTTTCGGAGGCTGAGGTGGGAGGATCACCTGAGGTCAGGAGTTTGAGACCAGCCTGGCCAAAGTGGTGAAACTCCGCCTCTGCTAAAAATACAAAAATCAGCCGGGTGTGGTGGCAGGCACCTGTAATTCTAGCTACTCGGGAGGCCAAGGCAGGAGAATTGCTTGAACCTAGGAGGCAGAGGTTGTAGTGAGCCAAGATTGCGCCATTGTAATCCAGCCTGGGTGACAGAGCAAGACTCCATCTCAAAACAAGCCAACAAATAAATAAATAAATAAATAAATTGTAGTGAGCCAAGATTGCACCATTGCACTCCAGCCTGGATGACAGAGTGAGACTCCATCTCAAAAAATAAATAAATAAATAAATAAAAATAAAATATTTAAACATTGTTTACTTTTATTAAGAGACTTTTTTTGTAGCTTTATGCTCCATTGTTCTTTTCTAAAATTTTTATTTTTTACTTTTTTAACAGTTTGAGATGTAATTCACATACCATACAACTTACCCTATAAAGTGTACAATTCAGTGGTTTTTAGTCTCTTTACAGATACGTGCAAACATCAATTTTAGAACAATTTTATCACCTCAGAAAGAAACTTGTACCCCTCAGCTATCACCCTCCCATATTGCATGCTTCCCCCAGCCTAAGCAACTATTAATCTACTTTCTGTCTCTATAGAGTTTGTTATTCTGGACTTTGTATGAATGGAATAATATAATACATATACTCATATGACTGCCTTCTCTCACTTTTTGTGGTTTATCTATGTTGCAGCAAGTATCAGTAATTCATTCCTTTTTTTGGTTGAAAAATATTCCATCGTATGGTTATACCACATTTTGTTTTTCCATTTGTTCATTGGTGGATATTTGGGTGGTTTCCACCTTTTGGCTGTTATGAATAATGCTTTTATAAGCATTCATATACAAGGTTTTGTGTAAATATATGTTTTCACTTCTCCTGGGCACATATCTGGTCATGTGGAAATTCTGTGTTTAATCATTTGAAGAGCTGCAGATTTTTTTTTTTTTTTTTTTTTTTTTTTGAGACACAGTCTCACTCTTTCACCCAGGCTGGAGTGCAGTGGCGCAATCATGGCTCACTGCAACCTCTGCCTCCTCGGTTAAGCGATTCTCCTGCCTCACCCTCCCGAGTAGCTGGGACTACAGGTATATACCACCACACCCGGCTAATTTTTGTATTTTTAGTAGAGACAGGGTTTTACCATGTTGTCTGGGCTGGTCTCAAACTCTTGGCCTCAAGTGATCCACCCGCTTCGGCCGCCCAAAGCCCTGGGATTATAGGTGTGAGCCACCACGCCCGGCTGCTGACTGTTTTAGAGCAGCTGCACCATTTATATTTGTACCAGCAGTGTACCGGGTTGAGGATTTCTCCACATCCTCTCCAGTAATTGTTATTAGCTGATTCTTTGATTTTGGCTTACTTTTTTTAGTATCTCATTGTGTTTTCGATTTTCATTTCTCTGATGATTAATGATGTCAAGCATCTTTTTATGTGCTTATTAGCCATTTGTATATCTTCTTTAGAGAAATGTCTATTTATATTCTTTGCCTGTTTTAAAATTGAGTTGTCTTTTTATTATTGAGTTGTAAGAATTCTTTATGTATTCTAGATAGAAGTCCTTATTAGATACGTGGTTTGCATATATTTTCTCCCATTTCATGGATTATTTTCTTGATGGTGTTCTTTGAAGTACTTTGAAGTTTTTAATTTAATTTTAATTTATTTTGTTTTCAGACAGGGTCTTGCTCTGTTGCCCAGGCTGGAGTGCAGTGGTACAATCACAGTTCATTGCAACCTCGACCTCCAGGGCTCAAGTGATCCTCCCACCTCAGCCTCCCCAGTAGCTGGGACTACAAGTGCACGCCACCTTGCCCAGCTAATTGTTTTTATATTTTTTGTAGAGATGGGGTTTCACCATGTTGCCCAGGCTGGTCTTGAACTCCTGGGCAACATGCTCGCTTTCGCCTCCCAGAGTGCTGGGATTACAGGCTGACATAAGCCACCTTGCCTGGCCTGAAGTTTATAATTTTGATAAAGTCTAATTTATATATATTTTTCTTTTGTTGCTTGTGCTTTTGGTGACATAGCTGAGTCTTTTGGCAAATCTAAGGTCATGAAGATTTATCCCTGTGTTTTCTTTTAAGAGTTTTATAGTTTTAGCTATTATATCTAGGTCCTTGATCTATTTCAAGTTGATTTTTATATATGGTGTGAGGTAAAGGTCCAACTTCATTTTTTTGCTAGTGGATATCTTTTGCTTGTGACATGGTATTCCAGCATCATTTGTTGAAAAGACTATTCTTTCCACATTGAATGATCTTGGCACTCTTGTCAATAATCAGTTAACCATAGATGTATGATTTAGTTCTGACTTAATTCTGTTCCATTGATCTATATGTCCTGTGCAGTACAGCACTGTCTTGAGTATTGTTGTTTTGTAATACATTTTGAAATTGGGATGTGTTAGTCCTCTAACTTTGCTTTTTTATTTTTTATTTTTTGTTGTTGAGACAGAGTTTCACTTCTGTTGCTCAGGCTGGAGTGCTGTGGTGCAAACTCGGCTCATTGCAACCTCTGCCTCCTGGGTTCAAGCGATTCTCCTGCCTCAGCCTCCTGAGTAACTGGGATTACAGGCGCATGCCACCATGCCTGGTTAATTTTTGTATTTTTAGTAGAGATGTTTAGTAGAGTAGACCATGTTGGCTAGGCTGGTCTCAAACTCCCGACCTTAGGTAATCCACCCGCCTCAGCCTCCCAAAGTGCTGGGATTACAGGCATGAGCCACCGCGCCCAGCCTACTTTGCTTTTTTCTTTCAAGATTGTTTCGGCTATTCCAGATTCCTTGCAATTCTATCTGAATTTCAGAATCAGCTTGCCAGTTTCTACAAAACAGTCAGTTGGAATTCTGATATAAATTGCATTGAATCTATAGATTAGTTTGGGGAGTATTATCTTAACAAGGTCTTCTGATCTATGAACGTGGGATGTTTTTCCATTTTATTTTTAACTTCTTTAATTTTGTTCAGTGTCTTGTAGTTTTTAGAGTATAGTAAGTCTTGTACTTTTGTTAAAGCTATAACAAATAAATTGATAAGAAAACTATTTGATGCTATTGTGAATGGAATTCTTTTTTTTTTTTTTTTTTTTTTTTTTGAGACAGAGTCTCACTCTGTCGCCCAGACTGGAGTTCAGTGGCACGGATCTTGGCTCACTGCAACCTCCACCTCCCAGATTCAAGTGATTCTGCTGCATCAGCCTCCCGAGTAGTTGGAATTATAGGCAAGCCCCCACCACGCCCAGCTCCCACCACGCCCAGCTAATTTTTGTATTTTTAGTAGAGATGCGGTTTCACCATGTTGGCCAGGATGCTTTCGGACTCCTGACCTCAGGTGATCCACCCAACTTAGCCTCCCAAAGTGCTGTGATTACAGGCGTGAGCCACCGTGCCCAGCCTGGAATTGATTTCTTAATTTCATTTACAGATTCTTTGTTGGAAGTGTATAAAAACAAAAATTTTTTTATACTGATCTTGTATCCTGTAACCATCTGAACATATTTATTACCTTTAGTAGTTTTTAGTGGATACCTTAGGATTTTCTATATATAAGTTCATGTCCTCCGCAAATACAGATTTACTTCCTCCCCCAATCTAGATGCTATTTCTTATTCTTGTCTGATTTCCCTGGTTAGAACCTCCAGTATAATAATGATTAGAAGTGGCAAGAGTGGACATCCTTTTCTTGTACCTGAAGCATACGTATGTATAATCAATACCTCAAAAGTGCCTAGTTCAGCTATGAAATAAAACTTAGTGTTATTTGAAAGAGTTTTTTTTTTAAGTATTTATTTATTTTTATTTGCCACTATACTAATGAGGAAGAAGGGGTTTCTAAATTTTGTCATTTATTTATTTGTTTGAGACAAGGTCTTTATTGCTCAGGCTGGAGTGCAGTGGTGAGATCGTGGCTTACTGCAGCCTTGACCTCCTGGGCTGAAGTAATTCTGCCTCAGCCTCCCAAGTAACTGGGGCAACAGGCATGCACCACCACATCTGGCTAATTTGTTTGCTTTTTGTAAAGATGGAGTCTCACTATGTTGCCCAGGGTGGTCTCAAACTCCTAAGGTGCAAGTGATTCTCACATCCTTCGCCTCCCAAAGTGTTGGGAGTATAGGCATGAGCCACCTCACTTGGCCAGAGGGTTGTTTTAAATTCACATTTTAATTATGTTGCTTCAGAGGGGTTCTTGAGGGTGGTCCTTATACTATCAGCACCTGAAAACTTGTTTGAGATGTAGGTTATTATTAGACTCTCCCCTGCAACTCTGAAAAGAACCAGGGGGTGGGAAGTTCACTTAGCCTTTTGCATGGTAAATGTAGTTTATCTTAAAATTAATAATGTGGCAGGGTGCAGCCGCTCTCACCTGTAATCCCAGCACTTTGGGAGGCCCAGGAGGGTGGATCACCTGAGATCAGGAGTTTGAGAGCAGCCTGGCAAACGAGGCGAAACCCCATCTCTACTAAAAACACAAAAATTAGCTGCGCGTGGTGGCGGACACCTGTAATCCCAGCTACTCACGAGGCTGAGGCAGGAGAATCGCTTGAACCCAGGAGGCGAGGTTGCAGTGAGCTTAGATTGCACCACTGCACTCCAGCCTGGGCGACAGAGCAAGACTCGTCTCAAGAAAACCACAAAAAACCCACAAAAAACCCCCAAAAAACTAATAATACTACCAATGAGTAACACATACAGCGTTTTTGTTTTTTTTTAAGACAGAGTTGGAGTTTCGCTTTTGTTACCCAGGCTGACAATGGTGCCATCTCGGCTCACTGCAACCTCCACCTCCCAGGTTCAAGCAATTCTCCTTCCTCAGCCTCCTGGGTAGCTGGGATTACAGGGGCCTGCCACCATGCCTGGCTAATTTTTTGTATTTTTAGTGGAGACGGGTTTCCCCATGTTGGCCAGGCTGGTCTCCCACTCCTGACCTCAGGTGATCTGCCCGCCTCGGGCTCTCAAAGTGCTGG
This sequence comes from Pan troglodytes, assembly GCF_028858775.2. Classification (NCBI taxonomy): domain Eukaryota; kingdom Metazoa; phylum Chordata; class Mammalia; order Primates; family Hominidae; genus Pan; species Pan troglodytes. The sequence continues at coordinate 179,515,788 of NC_072398.2, forward strand.
GATTACAGGCGTGAGCCACCACACCCAGCCAATACAAGGTTTTACATTTATGGAACATGTAATTTTCACAAAGACTATTTATAGTACGTTTTTTCTTTCTTTTGTGTTTTTTAATATATGAGGAAACAACCCAGAGAGATTGTCAATTTTCTTTATTTTTTATTTTTTGAGATGGAGTTTTACTCTTGTTGCCCAGGCTGGAGTGCAGTGGCTCGATCTTGGCTCACTTCAGCCTCCACCTCCCGGGTTCAAGTGATTCTCCTCCCTCAGCCTCCCGAGTAGCTGGGATTACAGGTGTGTGCCACCATGCCCTGCTAATATTTGTGTTTTTAGTAGAGATGGGGTTTCACCATGTTGGCCAGGCTGGTTCTGAAACTCCTGACCTCGTGATCCTCCCACCTCAGCCTCCCAAAGTGCTGGGATTACAGGCGTGAGCCACTGCACCCGACCTACAGATTTTCTTTTAAAAATTAGCTGGGTGTGATGGTGCACACCTTTAGGTGCAGCTACTTGGGAGGCTGAGGCAGGAGGATTGCTTGAGCTTGGGAGGTCGAGGCTGCAGTGAGCTGTGATTATGCCACTGCTCTCTAGAGTTGAGAAAGGCAAGACCCTTTCTCAAAAAACAAAACAAACAAAAACCACAATGAAATACCACTTCATACCCATTAGGATGGCTATGATAAAAAAACCAGTAACTAGCAAATATTGATGAAGACGTGGAGAAATGTACTACTGATGAGATTATAAAATTGTGCAGCCACTGTGGAAAACAGTATGGCAGTTCCTCAAAATATTAAACATTGAATTACTGCATAATCACCATATAATCCAGCAATTTCATGTCTGAGTATATATCCAAAAGAATTGAAAGCATTGACTTGAACACATTTGTATACCAGTGTTTATAGCAGCATTATCCACAGTGGCCAAAAGGTAGAAATAACCCAAGTATCCATTGACAGATGAATGAGTAAACAAAATGTGGTATCTACATGCAACGGAGTATTTTTGACTCTTAAGAAGGGATGAAATTCTGATATATGCTACAAGAAGGAAAAATCTTAAAGACGTTATGCTAAATGAAATAAGCCAAATGCAGAAAGACAAATATTGTACGATTGCATGTATATGTGGTACCTAGCATAGTCAAATTCATAGAGACAGAAAGTAGAGTAATTGGTAACAAGGGGTTGAAGGGGAGTTAAGTGTTTAACATGTACAGATTTCCAGTTTGGGATGATGAAAAAGTTGTGGAAATGGATAGTGGAAATAGTTGCACAACAATGTGAATATACTTAGTGCCACTGAATTCTGTACTTGAAAATGTACAATTTTATGTTGTGTATTTTACCATAATAAAAAAGTAGAACAAAAATGAGAAAAGGACTTGAATAGAGATTTCTCTAAAGAAGATATGCAAATTGCCAGTAAGTTCAGAAGAAAATTTTCAACATCATTAGTCATTAGGGAAATGCAAATTATAATCACAATGAGAAGCCATTTCATACCCATTAGGGTGGCTTTTATCAAAGAAAAAGAAGGAATTTGGAGATACTGGAACCCTTGTGCATGGCTCATGGGAATGTAAAATGAGCTGATGGAAAACAGCATGGCAGTTCCTGAAAAAAATTCAAAATAAATGGTTCAGCAATTCCACTCCCAGCTGTCTACTCAGAAGAATTGAAAGCAAGGATCCAAACACATACTTGTACAGTAATGTTTATAGCAGCATTATTCACAAGAATTAAAAGGTAGAAATAACCCAAGTGTCCGTGAAGAGCTAAATGAATTTAAAAAAAATGTGGTGCATGCATAAAAGAAAAGGATTAAAATTATCGTACATGCTACAACATGAAGAAACCTTGAAGACTTGAAATGAAATAAGCCAAACACAAAGGGACAAATATTATGTTTCTTTTTATATGTGTCTTAGTCTGATTTTGCTGCTATAACAAAATATCAAAAACTGGGCAATTTAGAAAGAACAGAAATTTATTTCTTCCAGTTCTGGAGGCCAGGAAGTCTAGGATCAAGGTGCTAGCAGATTCAGTGTCTGATGTGGACTGCTTTCTCCTTCCAAGATAATGCTTCTTGCTGCATCCTCATATGGTAGAAGGGCGTAAAAGGGATGAATGCTGTGCCTCACATGGCAGAAGAGAAGGAAGGGCAAAAAAAGGCAAGTGCTGTGAGGACTCTTTGATACGTACCTAAATTGCATTCACAAGGGAGGAGCCCTTATGACTTTATCACCCCTTAATGGCCCCACCTCTTAATACTATTGCATTGGAGATTAAGTTTCAACATGAATATTTTGGGGACACAAACATTCAAACCGTGGCAATAAGGTATTCAAAACAGGCAAATTCATAAAGACAGAAATAGAAATGTATTTACCAGGTGACTGGGGGAGAGAGGAGTGAGAAGCTTTTGTATAATGAGTACAAAGATGAAAAAAATCTGGAAATAAATACAGATGCTTCTCAACTTACAATAGGGTTGCATCCTGATAAACCCATAGTAAGTGGAAAATATCATATGTCAGAAATGCATTCAACATGCCTAACTTACCAAACATCATAGCTTAGTCTAGCCTACCCTAAACGTGCTTAGAACACTTACATTAGCCTACAATTGGGCAAAATCATCTAATACAAAGCATGTTTTATGATAAAATTTTGAACATCTCATATAATTTATTGAATACTGAAAGTGAAAAACAATGGTTGTATGGGTACTTGAAGTATGGTTTCTACTGAATGCTTACTGCTTTTGTACTGTTGTAAAGTTAAAAAATTGTTAAGTTGAACCATTGTAAATTGGGGACCAACTGGTGATGGTTACACAACATTGATACCACTGAGCACTGTACCTAAGATCATATCATCAATGAAAATTTATGAACCATTTGAAATATATGGGTATGTGGGTGTTTCTTTAGGTCTCTTTGTTCCATTGTTTTATGAGTTGGATAAGTGAATTTATCAATGGTCAGGCAGAATTTTTTGAGGATAAAAGCATAAAATCCAAATATAGAGAAGTGACATTGTTATTGACTAGTTGGAAAAGGGGGGTTTAAGTTTTTTTTCCTAATTATGAATCTGTATGTCATTATTTGAATCTCTATCACCTTTATACTTCACAATACACACTAGTTTGTTTTTTTTTTTTGAGACGGGGTCTTGCTCTCTCGCCAGGCTGGAGTGCAGTGGCACAATCTCGCCTCACTGCAACCTCTGCCTCCTGCGTTCAAGCGATTCTCCTGTCTCAGCCTCCCAAGTAGCTGGGACTACAGGCGCGCACCACCATGCCCAGCGAATTTTTGTATTTTTAGTAGAGATGGTGTTTCACCATGTTGGCCAGGATGGTCTCCATCTGTTGACCTCGTGATCCGCCCGCCTTGACCTCCCAAAGTGCTGGAATTACAGGCATGAGCCACGGTACCTCACACTAAAATTTTAAGTGGCTGATTTAAGTGATATTTTTCGCTGCTGCCAGAGGACTGTTGCAAAGATATGTGTGATTTAACGAATATTTGTATGTCATGATACTTCTAAGATGCGTGAATTGGGTGTGGGCCTATTCAAGCTGCCTTGCTTGGCTGATTAATGAGTATTTCTCACCCTTTGTTGTATGCTTATAAATAAAATGTGCATCATAGTCACCATATCCATGTATCATTTCGAGGGCATTAGGTCATATTGAGCTTTTTCTTTGCATTTGGCATGATTAACTTTTTTGTGACTTTGGACAAGTTATCTTTTTCCTTGTAAGTTTATCTCATCTGAAAAGGGGATTTTCCCCTCAATTTTAGTATAACCCTGTTTTATTTTTCTGCTTCTTAAAATGGATGAGAATGACAAAAGAAATTTGCTAGCTGACTGGTTAGAGGAGTTAGTTGTGATGGCAGTCATCATTGCTCTGTATGTATGTACTTGGTAGTACATAGAAATATTCATCAAATGATTACTTCAGTTGAGTTGCATTTGTAGAACTACATGAAGTTGAATTTTAACTTAAATTTGAACTCTTAAGTGTCTTCTAAAAAATATTCTATATGTAACATTGAATAGCTTTCTGTATGCAGAATGCAGAAGATTTCTTGTTATTCAGTTACTCATTTCATTCTTTCATTTTTGTTCACTTATAAAATATTTATTATCTTCTATGTGTCAAGCACCATTCAGGGTACAGGGCACTGAAAAAAATTCTAGAACTCAGAATCGAAGTGTCCACTGTCATATGTCACATAGTAGACATTAGATAGTAGTAATTGTTAAACTCTTGGAGAACATTATAGAATTTTAAAAGCTAAATGAGAAGTTGATATGTTATCCAGTGACTGTTACTCAAGTTCTGACTATAATGGAGTGAATTTTAAAAATTAACAGTTTAAAAAAATAGAAAAAAGGAAATGTAACAGAAAACTGCAGTATTTTAAAATATTTCTTTATACTGAAGAGATCAGTGTTAGAAGTGAGGCCTAAATTATATGAAGCAGCAAGTCTCTCTGATTCTGGGCATAATTGCCGAAAGCAACTCAGAGGAATCTTCAGATTTTGAATGTGAAGAAAGCTTTGACTTAATGTTTGTTTATGATACTAGGGGAAAATGATGAATAAATGTATGCAATTGTAGGTGAATAAAAAGTATGCTTTTAAATTATCTATTCATTTTGGTAATGCTTTTCTTAAATGGAAGGTGGCACTTACAACTAAAGGTTTCTTAGAATTGGGGGAATATGGTATACTTCTCTGAGTGTTATCAAGTTCAAATGTTACAATTCATATGAAAGAGCTTAGTACGATAATGGGGAAAATAATAGTAACATTGATTATAAAGGCAACAAACTTAATGATTAAGAGTGAAAGTCCTGGAATCAGACTTCTTGGATTTTAATCCTGTTACCAACACTTAACTAGGTGTGTAACTTTGAGTCAGTTACTCAGTTAATGTCTTATTTTCCTCATTTGTTAAATGGGTATAATAGTATGTGCCTCAGGTTAAATGGGCTTAATGTGTAAGTGCCTAGACTAGTACTTGGAGTATAGGAAATGCTTAATGAGATTCAATGTATGTTATTTGTTATGAAGCTGTGAAACACTGTGTATATGATTTTAAAATGTGCTATTTAAATTCATACTTTACAGTTTAACTTGCCATTTTAAAAAGCAACATTTGATTACTGATTGAAAAAATTTTTTGGTCTCATTTGTGCAGAGCTTATATTTTTCTCCTTGCCTAAGCTGTTCTTCATTTGTTTGTATAAATATTGGCATGTTTATTTACCTTTGACTAGTCCATGTCACCTTTTACTAATCAAAGCTGTTATTTCTGGGTTAATCATCCCACCCAATTGGGTGGCAGCAGTAAACCCTGAGGGCTTGCCATCTCTCCCACTTTATAAGTTATTACTGTCATTATTGTTTAAATAATTAAGGAGAGTTTTTTTTTTTGCCAAATTCTTTGCTGTTTGGAAATAAGGAATGGAACAAGTAATAAATATGCTGAAAATATATGTTTTCTTAGTTCACTTTAAGAAATTGATTTATTTAGGAAATGGTGTTTGTTTTAAATTACACTTGATTTTTTTGAAAAATTTGTATGGGCATATTTCTTAAAATGTTAGGTCTATAGTATAAAAAGAATTAAAATACCAAAGATTTCTATTGATTTATATTCTTTGGTTATTCTTTTATATTTCTTGACTGGTATTCTGTATGGTTCCCAAAACCAGTCAAGAACTGTAAAACTCTTACTCTACATACTTGCCAGCAAAAAAATAAAAATAAAAATAAAAAAATAAAACTCACTTTGTCAGTTTTATCCATTCTCATATCAGAACCTTTTTGTTTGCATGTGACAGGAAACATCAATTCTAACAGTCTTAAGCAGAAAACATTAGTTTATATAAATGGTAGGTCCATTAGTAGACCTGGCTTCTGGTGTGTCAGGGTCACAGTGATGTCACTACTTAGTTTTTCTTTTTTTGTACCTTGGCTCCATTCTAAGGCAAATTATTCTGTTGTAGAACTAAGATGATTATAAAGCTTCAGGCTTGCATACTTTATAATTACAAGTCCAGTGGACCCCTTTCTAATAGGTCCCACTAAGGTTACATTTCTGCCCTGACATAGTTGCTGTGGAGAATGAGTTTAAAAGTAGGTTTGCCAGAAAGAATTGAGGTTACTGATTGTTATGAGTTGAATTGTGTCCCTTCAAAATTTGCCAGTACTGGAGAATGTGACCTTACTTGGATATAACATTGATGCAGATATAATTAGCTAAGGTTATATGAAGTAGAGTGGGGCACAGATCCAGTATGACTGGCATCCTTATAAAAAGGGAAATTTGAACGCAGACATACAGGGAGAATGGCATGGGAAGATTGGAGGTAGGCTGCCACAAGCCAAAGAACTACCAAGAGTAGGAGAGAGGCCTGGAACAGATCCTTCCCTAATGCCTTCTGGCTTCCAGATTGTGAGACAGTAAGTTTCTGTTCTGAGCCATCTAGTTTATGGTACTTTGTTATGGCCCTTGTGAACTGATACAGTGATCATGAATTTATAATAGTGGTCTACCTTGTTGAGTGACTTTCTCAGCTGCAGCATCAAAGAAAAGTTTTTAGATGGTTTCATTCAGGTTTGGGATTTTGCTATATTGGTGTCATAAGACAAGAGGAGCAAGGGAATTTAGGTTATTGGCAGGAGAATTATTGAAATGATGAATTGTAGAATCTAAACTAAATAAGGTGGAAGGGAAAGTAAAATAGAGAGGGCCTGAGGGATCAAAGTCTATTGGGCCCATGGATAAGAGGTTTTATAGAGGTCAAAGGATTATAATCTGGAAGAAGAGGTTGTGGTTGGAGGACAAGGTGCTTGAAATAGTGATTAAGGAGGTGGAGCACTTTTGGTTGAAGATAGAAGGGCAAGGAAGGATTTTACTATGGGACAAGGAGGGTGACTGGGACATAATATATGTGTTCACTGTTGATCCTGTGTTTTGGAGAGGTTCTTGAAGTTAAAGAGATCAAGGAAGTAAGAAGCCAGGCTGTGGATGGGTTGTGCAAATTGATAATTGAAATTACTAAATTTGATGTAGGGTTGGGGTAGAGAAGATGACAGTGAGCCATCGAAGCCTTAGATAAATGAGGTAGAGACCAGGAGCTTGAAAGTTAACATGAAAAGGAAGAGGAGAGAGTAATTTAGTTGAAAGTTAAGAGCCTCAGCTGGGCACCGTGGCTCATGCCTGTAATCCCAGCACTTTGGGAGGCCGAGGCTGGTGGATCACCTGAGGTCAGGAGTTCATGACCAGCCTGGCCAACATAGTAAAACCCCGCCTCTACTAAAAAAAATACAAAAATTAGCCAGGCGTGACGCCTGTAATCCCAGCTACTCGGGAGGCTGAGGCAGGAGAATCGCTTGAACCCAGAAGGCGGAGGTTGCAGTGAGCCAAGATCGTGTCATTGCACTCCAGCCTGGGCGACAGAGGGAGACTCTGTCCCCCCATCCACCCCCCAAAAAAAAGAAAGTTAAGAGCCTCAAAAGAATAGAGCTTTATTTATATTTATTTATTTATTTATTTAATTTGAGACTGAGTCTTGCTCTGTCGCCCAGGCTGGAGTGCAGTGGTGCGATCTCGGCTCACTGAAAGCTCCGCCTCCTGAGTTCATGCCATTCTCCTGCCTCAGCCTCCAGAGTAGCTGGGACTACAGGCGCCCACCACCACGCCTGGCTAATTTTTTGTATTTTTAGTAGAGATGGGGTTTCACCATGTTAGCCAGAATGGTTTCAATCTCCTGACCTCATGATTCGCCCGCCTCGGCCTCCCAAAGTGCTGGGATTACAGGCGTGAGCCACTGTGCCCGGCCTTTTTTTTGTATTTTTAGTAGAGACGGGGTTTCACTGTGTTAGGCAGGATGGTCTCGAACTCCTGATCTTGTGATCCGCCTGCCTTGGCCTCCCAAAGTGCTGGGATTACAGGCGTGAGCCACCGCGCCCGGCTGTTGTTTTTGTTTTTTAAAACAAGAAGTTAAATAGTGTAATGTGGACAAGCTGCTGTTGAGCAAAGAGGAGTTTATTCACATTTCTAAAACCTGAGATAGGCAGGTCGTTAAAACCTGACAGCTGCCATTTGAGGGGGCTACAAAGGAGGTGAGAGGATTTTTATAAATTCGTATATTAGTCATTCATGCTTAAAGATCATGCTTCTTCCACCGATCTTTTTGTTTGTTTGTTTGTTCGTTTGTTTTTTTGGCCTACCTAGAATGATGTATATAGGGCTCAGTAAGTCTTCTGATGAAAGACCCAAGTTATACTTTGTTTTCATTCTGTCTCTATGTCACCTAGATTTTTGATCAAATTGAGTTCTATTCAATTAAAAACTGGCCCATTACTGGTTTGAGTTGGTGATATGGTCTTTACATCCATCATTTTTCAGTAGTATTTTCTGTACTATCTCTTTGAAATTCTTTTGTCTATTCTAAAGTCCCTTTCTTCTTTCATTTTTGAAAGAAATGAATCTCCAGAGCAAATATATTTTTTATCTGGATTTTGAAAACTTTCTTTAGAATACTGTATTTACAGTATTCCTAGGTCTTTGCCTGCTAAGTCAATTTGTAATGTTTTGTTATGGAACAAACAGGAGATGTTAGCATGTTTGCAGAAGGTAGCATTACAATTTTTACTAGAATTTAAGCCCTTGAAGGCAGGAGCCCTATCTGATTATTTTAACTCCAGACACCTTAACCTATTGTCTTGTACCTAGAAAGCATCCAGTTTATGTTTATTAAATTATTAAATGAGGGCCAGGCACAGCGGCTCATGCCTATAATCTCAGCACTTTGGGAGGCCGAGGCAGGTGGATCACTTAAATCCAGGAGTTTGAGACCAGCCTAGGCAACATGGTGAAAACCCATCTCTACAAAAAATACAAAAATTAGCTGGGTGTGGTCCCATCTGCTTAGGAGGCTGAGGGAAGAATCACTTGAGCCCCGGAGGTGGAGGCTGCGGTGAGTGGAGATTGTGCCACTGCACTCCAGCCTGGGCAACAGACTGGGCAACACTCTGTCTCAAAAAAAAAAAAAAAAAAAAAAAAAAATTAAATGAGTTGGGAATTACAGAGCTGAGGAATATGTGCACTGTGCATTCTGTAAGGGAACTGCTCAAGTGGCTGCTTGTGTTTCCTTGACTCCCCACCCTCTCCAGTTCTAAAGGTGAGGACTGCCCAGGTGATTTGCCTTTCTCTGCCCCACCATGCCCTCCACCCTAGCTTTAGAGTTGTTCTCCTTTCTCAAATTTCTCTTATTACTGGCTTCTGTAATAAGCAGACAGCTTCCCGTTTCTATTTTCCTTGTCACTTTGGATTACTGTTAATCACTATTGCTCCTTACTATTTTTCATTCTTCTGTTTACTCTTAGTTTTCATCCTGTTTTCTTTTACATTGTAAAATATACAAGCCTTTTCTAGATATGGATAGCCTATCAAAAGCTTCTAAATGTTCTGTCTTGCAAACTATAAACTTATGTGTATAAAAACATAGACTCTTCTTGGTGTATTCATTTAGTACTTTGGCCTTAGGAGTTGCTATTCTATCTTTAAAGGGTGGTGGTGGTGGTTGAGGTGGGAGTTGAAAGGCTGTGGTGGCTAGTCCCCATTCTGATTTCTCAGCCCTCTTGAAAATGGAGTAATAGAAGGTGGAATTCTAAGTAGTTGAATTTTTATGTGTTAATATGTCAGAAATAATTTTATGGCAAATTACAGAAAATTGTGTGCATTAAGAGACTAAAAAAATTTTTAAAGAGCAAAACTAAAAAGAGTGGTTTATTTGAAGGGATAAAATCTATTCCATTGTCTTCCTTTTACTACCTGGCCCTGATTTGCCATCGCACAGTGTTCTTACTGCCTGATTTGCCACCTTCTCTCTACTTCACATTGGTCTTCAATACTGCCTTTTCATGGGAAGTTGCAAAAAGTAGTACCGAGAGGCTCTATGCACCCTTCATCCAATTTTCCCTAATTGTAACATCTTACATAACTATAGCAATAGCAAAAACAGGAAATTGACATTGGTATAACCCACAGACCTTATTTAAATTTTGCCGGTTTTATAGATACTCATTAGTGTGTTTGCATATATAGTTCTATCCATATGCAGTTTTATTATGTGTGGATTCATGTAACTGTAAGCGTAATCAAAATAAAGACTTGCTCTGTCACAAAGATCCTTTGTGTTACCCTCTATAATCATACCCACTCCCCTCTCCATTTTATTAATTTATTTACTGACGACTCCCTAGTATCTGACCTTGTGATTAACTGAGAAAAGATTGGCATTATGTTTTAGAGGTTGTCTCTTTATTTTACTTTCACTTCTGTTTTTTTTTTTTTTTTTTTTTGAGATGGAGTCTCGCACTGTTGCCCAGGCGGGAGTGCAATGGCATGATCTCGGCTCACTGCAACCTCTGCCTCCCGGGTTCAAGCGATTCTCCTGCCTCAGCCTCCCGAGTAGCTGGGATTACAGGCACCCGCCACCACGCCCAGCTAATTTTTTGTATTTTTAGTAGAGACGGGGTTTCACCATGTTGGTCAGGCTGGTCTTGAACTCCTGACCTCGTGATTTGCCCGCTTTGGCCTCCCAGAGTGCTGGGATTATAGGTGTGAGCCACCATGCCTGGCCTTCCACATTGTACTGTAACCATTTATAATAAGACTAAATCATTTAAAATTTCAGTTTATTTTGTGTGTTAGAGAATCTTGTACTCTCAAAGTCATGTACTCTAATATCTCCTCCCACATAACCCTCCCCTAAAAATGACACCAGAAATTCCATATGAGGCAATTCTTGACATTTAATTATTAACCTATAAATTTCCTTAGTAACTGGGATCTTTTTTATTACTACTTGATACACTTTGGTGTTGATTTACTTATGTGTTAACATTTGCTAGATTATGCTGCACTAAGAAACAAGCCAAAATATGAGTAGCTTACAATAAGAAGGGTTTATTTGTTTTTCACGTTATAGGTTTCCTAGGAATCAGCTATGGTTCTGCTCTGTGATTCTTTCTCATTTGAGGATCCGGGCTGGAGGAGCAGTCCCTATTTGTGACATATTGTTCTCTTGGTAGAGAGAAAACAGTAAGACCTGTCAGAAACACACAATAGCTGTTGAAGCTTCTACTTGAAACTGGAACTTTCTCCCAGATTCAGTGGCCAAAACAAGTTATATGGCCAAACCCACCCTTGGAACACCCACGGAGAGACACCACAAGTCACATGGCAACAGGCAGGGATATTAATACTACTCTTAAAGAGAGAGAGGCTATATACTCTGTGTATACAAGAGGGAAACAGATGACTGGGAATTATAATACCACCTAAACACCTTAAGATGCTGTACTAGTCACCTGAGGCCAGGAGTTTGAGACCAGCATGCAAAACATGGTGAAACCCTGTCTCTACTAAAAATAAAATAGCCTGGCGTGGTGGTGTGCACCTGTAGTCCCAGCTACTTGGGAGGCTAAGGCTGGAGAATTGCTGGAACCTGGGAGGCGGAGATTGCAGTGAGCCGAGATCACGCGATTGCACTCTAACCTGGGTGACGGAGGGAGACGCCATCTCAAAAAAAAAAAAAAAAACATACATATATATATATATATATGGTATACTAGGCTATACTTTGTAAAAATTTTTTTCTTAGTAAAGTTTATTATATTTACATTTCTATAGCTATATATGTAATTATAATAACACATTTTTTCCTTAACAAAAATAGCAATTCCTCCTTTTGTTTTGTTTTTTTTTTACATTAGTTAGGATATTGGTTTAAACCAAAATCACAAATCTCAAGTAACAAGTAACAATCCAAGTGGGGTAAGTGGTGTAGAGTGCTGTAGGAGCTTTATGATGGTGTCAGGGACTCAGGCTTTTTTTCTCGTGTTGCTGTATTTTTCTCAACCATGTTTTCCGTCGCAATCCAAGATAGCTTCTCTAGATTCTGTCACTATATCTGTATTCTAGCCAGCTATGAGAAGGGTTAGGAGTCAGAAGGCATTTCCTTTCTCTTTAGATGCACATCCTCGGAGTTGGACACATTTCTTTTATCATTCCATTGATGAATAACTGAAATTGCAAGAGAGGTTGGGAAATGTAGGTTTTAGCTAGGTGTGTGTATGTAAAGCTTAGGGGTACTATTACTAAAGAAAGGAGGAGAGGCTGGGTGTAGTGGCTCATGCCTGTAATTCCAGCTACTTGGGAAGATTGTTTAAGCTCAGAGGTTTGAGGCAGCAGTGTGATTGTATCACTGCACTTCAGCCAGGACTGAGTGGGATCCTGTCTCAAAACCAACCAGATCAGGAAACAGGCTTTTCAAGGAGGTAAAATAAGCTACTAAAGATCATAACTAAGAAGTAGTAGAATGGGCTTTGAATATACACCTTTCTGATACCAAAGTCTGAGTTTTTTTTTTTTTTTTTTTTTTTTACAAAACTTTATTGGCTTTCTAGCATCTCTTGTTTACAGGTACTTTACATTTTTCAGACTAGTAAGAAATAGCAATGGACTCTTTCAAAAGAATTCTGACATTTATGAATATTTAACTTTGTGACAGCTGGTAAGAATTTATGATATAGGTAATGAATATATAATTGCTTTCAAATTGTAATAACAGAATTGTAAAAGGTCAGATTTTGATTTTGACAGTTGGAGTTAAAGTTTTCCTTTAGAAATTAATTTGATTGTTAAAAATTCACATGCAGTTTTGTATACTGATCACATTTGGGGATTTTTATATTTTTCTCTAGATTGAAAATAGCCTTATTGTTTCATTCTTATTATATAATTAGGATGTGTTTATTCTCAGAGTTTCCAGAGACTGCAGAGTAGTATGAAGAAGAATGTAAAAATCATTTATGATCTTGCTATCCAGAGATAATCATTGTTACCATTTAATAAGCTATGCCTTTCGATTTTTTTCCTCTGTTGATTCATTATATGTGATTTTTTTTTCCCCGCCTAAAAAGTGATCATGTTCATAGTCCGACAATAACAACAAAAGCCAATTTTACTGAGACACACCAGAAACACTCTTTAATCATCTTGCTTGATGAGTGACTTGGCACTTTGGATGGCTTTTTCCATTCTCACTTAGCTGTATCACATTAGTGTAGTTATCAGCACAGGGTGTACTTTAGAACACTTTGGTGAGTTAATATCTTCTCCTATGTGTTTAGGTAGTAACCAATGAACCTGTAATGTGAGGATTATTAAGGCACAGGTTGGAGATCAAGATTTCTTACTGTGTATGAGGTTTTTTTCCTTGTATTCAAAAAATCCAATTAAAATTAACTTTTTATTATTGAGGGAACATATTTAATTTGCTGTCTTTGGCAAAGTATTTATACTGTTGTCATAACTAAGTAGATGACTATATAATTTTTCATTCAAACTGGTACATTTTTGAGAATGAAAGGGGGTACTACAAATATTTAAAATATTTAAAATTCTATATATTTTTGGAATATTTACTTTTTTCAACCATTAAAATAGTTTTTATTGCATTAGTAGATCAATAGAATAGCTCCATTTAAAGTCTGTTTTCAAAAACAATTTCTAAAACATTTTGTTGTACATTATAACAAAGTTTTTAACATGGACTTCAGTTGAATATTTAAAAACAAACTATTTTTGGTAATAACTATTTTTATCAGTTTCTCGGTCAAATCTGTCACTAATACTGTGTCACTGATACTTTTCTGAATATGATTTTCCATCTGGTTTTACTAGTTTTAATTTTTTCATAAAATTGCAGTATTTTGCAGAGTTACATTTTATACTTGTGGTTGTTAACTTCTACAGTTGATGCTTCACTATAACCAATAATGTTTTTAGTTGCTAACATACTTTATATGTGCTGCTGTCCCCAGTTAGCTCAGGAAAAATTTTGCTAGATGGAGAATATTCTTAATTCTAATTTTTTTCTTATTGAAAATTATAGGCTGGGCGCAGTGGCTTATGCCTGTAATCCCAGCATTTTCGGAGGCCGAGGCAGATGGATCACCTGAGGTCAGGAGTTCAAGACTAGCCTGGCCAACGTGATGAAGCCCCCGTCTCTACTAAAAATACAAAAAAAAAAAAAAAAAAATTAGCCAGGTGTGGTGGCGGGAGGCTGAGGGAGGAGAATCACTTGACCCCGGGAGGCAGAGGTTGCAGTGAGTGGAGATCATGCCACTGTACTCCAGCCTGGGTAACAAGAGCAAAACTCTGTCTCAAAAAAGAAAAAAAAGAAAATTATAAATATATCAGTCTCAGTATTTTCACAGGCAGTGTCCTTTTGCCTGTATTAAAGGTAATCTCTGTTTTTACTTTTCATTTTTTATAGAGACAGGATCTCCCTATATTGTCCAATCTAGTCACAAGGTACTGTCTTTGATACAAATAAGTTGTCCCTATTTGTGATTATTTTACATGTTCCACCAGATTTAAGTGTTGCAAAATTGTAGGCCTTCTCTAATTTTTTTTTTTTTTTTTTTTTTGAGATGCAGTCTCGCTCTTGTAGCCCAGGCTGGAGTGCAATGGCACAGTCTCAGCTCACTGCAACCTCTGCCTCCTGGCTTAAAGCAATTCTGCTGCCTCAGCCTCCCTAGTAGCTGGGATTACAGGTGCCTGCCACCATGTCCAGCTATTTTTTTTTTTTTTGTATTTTTAGTAGAGACGAGGTGTTGCCATATTGGCCAGGCTGGTCTCGAACTCCTGACCTCAGGTGATCCACCCGCCTTGGCCTCCCAAAGTGTTGAGATTACAGTCATGAGCCACTGTGCCTGGCCTGTAATTTTCTTTCATCTACTTAAAAATAGAAAGACTCGACTGCGCATGGTGGCTCACACCTGTAATCCCAGCACTTTGGGAGGCTGAGGTGGGTGGATCACCTGAGGTCAGTAGTTCAAGACCAACCTGGCCAACATGGCGACACCCCATCTCTACTAAAAATACAAAAATTAGCTGGATGTGGTGGCGGGCACCTGTAATCCCAGCTACTTGGGAGGCTGAGGCATGAGAATCGCTTGAACCTGGGAGGCAAAGGTTGCAGTGGGCCAAGATAGTGCCATTGCACTCCAGCCTGGGCGACAAGAGCGAACTCCATCTCAAAAAAAAGACCCTCGATGGAACTTCTAAAATTCATTCCAAAATATAATGATAAAATTTCAAAATGAAATCTTGTGTACTATTTGAACTCTCATTTAATTTGTTCGGTTCTTCCTTGCTTTTGAAGGATATATTTCAATGTCTTGGCAAACTTTGTTGATAATAATTGGTATTTGCTAAAAGCTTCAAAAGCTGAAGGTTTTCTGGAGCTTTATTCATTAAACTTGTTTTTGTTTGTTTGTTTGTTTTTTTAAGGAGATGATGTCTCACTGTGTTGCCCAGGTTGGTCATGAATTCCTGGGCTCAAGTGATCCTCCCATCCCAGCCTCCCAAATAGCTGGGACTACAGGTGTGCGCCATCATGCCCAGCTCACTAAACTTTACTTTTGATTAAAGGTTTCCGACTGATTTTGAACAGTATGCAACCAATTTCTAGAGGACTTATTTTTAAAAAGACTCACTATTGAGACATTGATTGGATTTATAAAGTAGTTTTTTGAAAGTACTAGCCTCGGAAGTCCGATGACAGGTTGCAAGGAGAATACACATATTGCTCTGTTGCACTATTTTGTTGTATTCAGTATCAGTCTTATCCTTAAAAATTTAACAGTGGGAATATGAAAACATTTATAAATGTTGACGTTTGAAGCTGACTCATTAGTAGTGATGTCACTAGAGCTCCATGATAAATAGAAACTGCCTCAGTGGTTCTCTGCAAATTGTCTGCCCATCTATTTTCTGGAGAAATGAAAATTTAGAGCTTAGTTTTTATTGGATACAGTGATGTCTTTATAGCTCATTGCTCCTGAAAAGGCTTATGAAATAATAAAATGGTTACCAAACAACAAAATAAATAAACAGTTGTAGACTTGTACAATACAATAAATGACAAAACCATCTAAGAGTTTTCAGACTATTGACTTTGCACATACTTCATTTGCACCCAACCTGCAATTTCCCACTGACGTAGCCAGCTGGTGGCCTAGTGTGTCTTGTGGTCACTGTACATGCCACTGCACTGCCTGGCATACCAGGTAACCAACAGGAGCACCAGTGTCAAATATTTCTCCTAATATTTTGCAAGACCATACAGAGTTAATTGCCCATGGTTGCTTAAGTCTGAGGATACTTTTCAGTAAGTCTATGCACTCCCCTTGCAAAGAAGTTGTTTTGTTGAATCTGTAAAGAATCAGAACAAGAAAGATGGAATTATCACTAGTTCTCTTTCAGATTTCATCACTTGTCTATGTGGTGAAAGCACTTATAGACTACTAGTTGATAACTTGGCCAGAAACTAGATATACACAGTAGAGATACAAAATCCATTCTGGTTTTAGTGTATTTTGATATAATGATTGATAATAGTTTTTTTAAAATTTAAAATTTAATTTAATTTTTTATTTAAAAAGTTTTTTAAAATGGAGACAAGATCTCACTGTGTTGCCTAGATTGGTCTCAAACTCCTGGTTTCAAGCAATCCTCCTGCCTCGGCCTCCCAAAGTGCTGAGATTACAGGCGCGAGCGACTACACCTGGCCCAATAATAGTTTCTTTTTAAAAATGGGAAGTCGGAGACACATGTTAAGCTGAATGGGATGCTGGGACAATGATGGTGAATCAAGATTTTCCTGGGCATACCAGGGCATATGGGAAGCAACACAGAGCTGGGAGCAGGACACCTAAGTCCTGACTCTGACTTATTTTAAGAGACAGGGTCTCACTCTGTTGCCCAGGCTAGAGTGCAGTGGCACAATCACAGGTCACTGTAGCTTTGACCTCCGTGGCTCAACCAATCCTCCTGCCTCAGCCTCCTGAGTAGCTGACACTATAGATGCATGCCACCATGCCTGGCTAATTTTTGCATTTTTGGTGGAGATGGTGTTTCTCTACATTGCCCAGGCTGATCTCAAACTCTTAGATTGAAGCAATCCTCCCCCAATAGCTTCCCAAATCCCCTCCTGGGATTACAGGCATGAACCACCACATCCGTCTGACTCTGCCTTTTTTTTTTTTAGATGGAGTCTTGCTCTTTTGCTAGGCTGGAGTGCAGTGGCGTGATTTCAGCTCACTGCAACCTCCACCTCCCGGGTTCAAGCAATTCCCCTGCCTCAGCCTTCCACGTAGCTGGGATTATAGGCATGCACCACCCTGTCCAGCTAATTTTTTGTATTTTTGTAGAGACGGGCTTTCACCATGTTGGCCAAGATGGTCTTGATCTCCTGACCTCGTGATCCACCCGCCTTGGCCTCCCAAAGTGCTGGGATTACAGGCACGTGCCACCGTGCCTGGCTGACTCTGCCTTTTAAAGGCCTGGACAGGTAACCTCTCTGAGACTGGATGTATTAGGGTTCTCCAGAAAAACTGAACCAGTATGAGACACACACACACACACACACACACACACACACTCTTGCATTCTTGAGTTCGAATATATATATATATATCTGTGTGTATGTCATACCTGTGATAAAGTTTAATTTATAAATTAGGCACAGTAAGATTAACAACAAAACTAATAGTGAAATAGTACAATTATAACAATATGCTGTAATAAAATTTATGTGAATGTGGTTTCTCTCTCTCAACATATCTTATTGTACTATACTCATCCTTTTTGTGATCTGTCAGCCTGCTAACTGAGTCGGCTACTAAGTGACTAATGGGCAGGTACCATATACAGAGTAGATGCCCTGGCCAAAGGGATTCACGTCCTGGGTGGGATGGCATGAGATTTCATCATGCTACTTGGAATGGTTTACAATTTAAAAGTTGTGAAATGTTTATTTCTGGAATTTTTCATTTAATACTTTCTGACGGTGAGCAACTGAGGGTAACTAAAACTGTGGAAAGTGAAACTGTGGATAAGGGGAAACTACTGTGTGTGTGTGTACACATTTTATGTATTTTTAAAATTATGCTTTCCTTCCCCCTCACGCACTTAATAAGTCCTGTCAAATCTATGTTACAAACTTTTTTTCAAGCCATACCCTTCTCTTCTGCCATTGTCAATGTTCAGCTCCTCAACCAGACCATTAAAATTACTTCCTAAGGCCGGGTGTGGTGGCTCATGCTTGTAATCCCAGCACTTTGGGAAGCCACAACGGGTGGATCACTTGAGATCAGGAGTTCGAGACCAGCCTAGACAACATGGCGAAACCCCATCTCTACTAAAAATACAAAAATTAGCCAGGCGTGGTGGTGCACGCCTGTAATGCTGCTACTTGGGAGGCTGAGGCAGGAGAATCACTTGAACCTGGGAGGCGGAGGTTGCAGTGAGCCTAGATCGTGCCACGCCACTGTACTCCAGCCTGGGCGACTTCATTTTTTTTTACTCTACAATGGCAGATGAAACCCTTCATAAGTTGTCTTCTACAAAACTTTATAATCTTATCTCCCTATCCCTCTTATCGTTCAGAACTTCTTGCTGTTCTTTTTAGACATAACTGAGTTTTCTGTTGATCGCATCCCTTTGTGCATACTGCTATCTCTGTGTAGAATCACCCTCTCCCCATCTTCTCCATACCTCAAGTTCCTGCTCTGATGTCACCCCATGAAGCCTTCCTGGATTCCCATCCTGATCCCAGAACACTCTTACACATTCATATGGAGGCAAACTTGATCCTTCAAACCTTTTTTTTCTTTTTTGAGACAGGGTCTCAGTCTGTTAACCAGACTCGAGTACAGTCACATAGTCACAGCTCACCGCAGCCTCAACTGCCTGGGCTGAGGCAGTTCTCCCACCTCAGCCTCCCAAGTAGCTGGGACTACAGGCATGTGCCACCACACCTGGCCAATTTTTAAATTATTTGTAAAGACGAGGTCTCACTGTGATGCCCAGGCTGGTCTCAAACTCTTGGGTTCAAGCAGTCCTCCTGCCTCAGCCTCCCAAAGTGCTGAGATTACTGGTGTGAGCCACTGCACCCAGTCGATCCTTCAAACATTGAATTTCAGATGAGTTTGTTCATAAGCTGACCAAGGAACTCTTTGAACTGTAGTGTGAATTTAATGGAACTGCCTTTCTGCAAGCAGTTTATATCTGATGACATCACTATCTTTCTGTACGTCAGTTTGTATATTCATTTAATTGTTTTATTGAAGTGGTTTTTGAAATGTATTCATAGGTACTTTGGGTACTTGGGTAGAGGATGAATTCTTGGGGATTTGGGCCTCTCAACTGGCTTTAGAGAAAGCATTTCATTCTCAATTTGTTACATATTGGGTTTCTGGGTAAAATATTAGATGAAGAGGAGTTTTGATGTCAAAAACAAAATTTAAGATTCTTGTTTCATTTCTTGTCTACCTGATTCTTAGTAACCCATGTGACTATCTTTATCTATTCTCTGTCTCACGCTCCCCAAGAAGAAACAAAACCTAACCCCTGAAATCAAGGATATTTTATCTTATTCATCTTTGTTTCTCAAATATCTGTTGAATGAATGCCAAATATGTTAATAGAAGTTAATGAATAGCATCTAATTTTTATTAATTTGTTTATTTCAGTTATCAAGTGGGAATTCTGTATATGAAAAATACTATAGACAGGTAAGATTTTTGTTTCATTGTTTGCCTGGATTGAACATCAAATGTACTGTCAACTCTTGATTGTATGCCTGTAGATTACCAGCTAGCTCGATAAATTTGATGTGTCTTGTTTTCAACATCTTGTTTACAGCCTCCTACTTTGAGTACTTAATGCATTTGACAATCCCAGAGAAATGAAGGAAAGATAATGAAGTCCAAATACTTAGTTGTCTTAAATATCTATGTTGAAAATGTATACATTTGATAGATTTATCAAGATATAAATATTCCAAATTCTTAAGACAAATACAAATAACTTCTATGTTGTTTTTAAGACTTATTAAAGTATAATTTTCACAAAGTGAAAAACATGACTTTTATACAAATACATAATGAGCATGTATCAGATTTTATTCAACTCATTAATTACTGGTTAATTAGTACAGATATACAGCCTCTGGTCAGATATAAAAATGGGAATATGGCCGGGTGTGGTGGCTCACACCTGTAATCCCAGCCCTTTGGGAGGCTGAGGCAGGCGGATTACCTGAGGTCAGGAGTTCAAGACCAGGCTGGCCAACATGGTGAAACCCTGTCTCTACTAAAATACAAAATTAGCTGGGTTTGGTGGTGCATGCCTCTAATCCCACCTACTCGGGAGGCTAAGGCAGGAGAATCACTTGAACCTGGGAGGCGAGGTTACAGTGAGCCAAGATCGTGCCATTGCACTCCAGCTTGTGCAAAAAGAGTGAAACTCCATCTCAAAAACAAACAAACAAACAACAACAAAAAAATGGGAATATGAGTTACAGAGATTTACATACTTCACCAGACAATATTCATTTGTATTGGTATGGACAGGAGTCACTTGCATCGCTATCAGTTTCTATTAACCTCTACCTCTACGAGTATAAAGTAGTCTAGACAGAAGAAAGTCATCAAGGGTGCATACCATAGATCAGACGATAATTTCTTGAAGGTGTAGACAATCTTATTTGCCCATTTTCAAGTGTCAGATTATTTTTTCTAACAGTCTAACTACCTTATGATTATGATCACAGAAAAGGCTGGTTTCATTATTTTTGGCCTGGCTGTTTACATAGTTGCAGCAAGTATTAAACATTATAGGCCTCTTTGGTTTTGACTTGCAAATCAGGAGCTATAAACTATATAGCAACTTCTAAGGTCAGAGAATAATTTCTGCCTGAAAAATATCAAGAATCTCAGACTGTACTTTTTAATTCCCCTGTTACATTTGTTCTTCTGTCTTAAGGCTGTGCTCCAAACCTTAGAAATTCTCTCCACCATATTTCACCTTCACTACATGTAAATATGAGTGAATTTATCTCATCTTGAGGTTTCCCAGATTTGCTAAGTTTCCTAGCCTGCTGGTAAGTGACCTTACTTTACTACCCGTGAGGCTGGGATCTTGTAAACCAGGTAGCAGCCCAGTTTTCTTGGGAGATCTTTGTGATGTTGGTGCCACATAAAGTCAGTGCTTGTTCTTTAATCTTTGTTTTGTTTGAATAAAAGAAGTCATTCTCAAATAATGGCCTTGTTTTACACAATTGGCTTATCCAGTTACATCCTAAGAAGAAAAACAAATTGCTATTGAACCCATGTAATAACTATATTGCTATACAGAGTAAAAACATTCCATACAAGTATTTGTTTTTGAATTCTGAGGAGTCAGTGAGAATCAGATACTATTGATGGGGAGAAACCAGAGCAGAAAAGCTGAAAATTCTAAAAATCAGAGCACCTCTTCTCCTCCAAAGGAACAGAGCTCCTCGCCAGCAATGGAACAAAGCTGGATGGAGAATGACTTTGACAAGCTGACAGAAGTAGGCTTCAGACGATCAGTAATAACAAACTTCTCTGAGCTAAAGGAGGATGTTCGAACCCATTGCAAAGAAGCTAAAATCCTTGAAAAAAGATTAGACGAATGGCTAATTAGAATAAACAGCATAGAGAAGACCTTACATGACCTGATGGAGCTGAAAACCATGGCACGAGAACTACGTGACACATGCACAAGCTTCAGTAGCCAATTCGATCAAGTGGAAGAAAGGGTATCAGTGGTTGAAGCTCAAATGAATGAAATGAAGTGAGAAGAGAAGTTTAGAGAAAAAAGAGTAAAAGGAAACGAACAAAGCCTCCAAGAAATATGGGACTATGTAAAAAGACCAAATCTACGTCTGATTGGTGTACCTGAAAGTAATGGGGAGAACGGAACCAAGGTGGAAAACACTCTTCAGGATATTATCCAGGAGAACTTACCCAACCTAGCAAGGTAGGCCAACATTCAAATTCAGGAAATATAGAGAACACCACAAAGATACTCCTTGAGAAGAGCAACTCCAAGACACATAATTGTCAGATTCACCAAAGTTGAAATGAAGGAAAAAATGTTAAGAGCAGCCAGAGAGAAAGGTGGCATTACCCACAAAGGGAAGCCCATCAGACTAACAGCGGATCTCTTGGCAGAAACTCTACCAGCCAGAAGAGAGTGGGGGCCAATGTTCAACATTCTTAAAGAAAAGAATTTTCTTTTTTTTTTTTTTTTTCAATGATATGGCTAATCCTTTTATTTAATTTTAATAGACACATAATGATTGTACATGTTTATGGTATACAGAGTGATATTTTGATGCATGTATACAGTGTGTAATGATCAAGTTAGAATAATTAGCATACTTCTCACCTCAAACATTTATTATTTCTTTGAGTTTCTCCTTCTTTTTTTTTTTTTTTTTTTCGAATTCTGTAAAATATTTGAAGATATTTATTCTGAGCCAAATATGAGTGACAATGAGGTCCTGAGAACATGTGCCCAAGGTGGTCGGGCACAGCTTGGTTTTATACATTTTAAGGAGGCTTGAGACATTAATCAAATACATTTAAGAAATACACTGGTTTTAAGGGAGGAGACCACCCCTCATATTGTCTTATGCCCAATTTCTGCCTCCAAAGAAAGAAGAAGTAAAAACTAAAAGGCAGAAATGAAATCCACCGGCACACAGCCTGGTGCCGGACCTGGTTAAAGATCGACCCCGACCTAACTGGTTATGTTATCTATAGATTCCAGACATTGTATGGAAAAGCATTTTGAAAATCCCTGTCCTGTTCTGTTCCGTTCTGATTACCAGTGCATTCAGCCCCCAGTCAGGTACCCCCTGCTTGCTCAGTTGATCACAACCCTCTCACGCGGACCCCCTTAAGAGTTGTAAACCCCTAAAGGGGGCAGGAATTGCTCACTCTGGGAGCTCAGTTTTTGGCGATGTGAGTCTTGCTGAAGCTCCAGGCCGAAAAAAGCCCTTCCTTCTTTAACTAGGTGTCTGAGGGGTTTTGTCCGCGGCTTGTCCTGCTACAGTTTGATCCGGAAAGATGGGACAACTCAAAGTGGGGCAGGGGGTTGGGTTACCAAACACTTTCTGGTTGATAATTGGTTGAGTTTGTCTAACTGGGATTCATCCGCTTAGATCGCACCACTGCACTCCACCCTGGGCGACAGAGCAAGACTCCATCTCAAAACACAAAAAACAGAAAGGGAATGTTCAGTTTAAGATAAAAATTGTGGCTGGACGCAGTGGCGCACGCCTGTAATCCCAGCACTTTGGGAGGCTGAGGTGGGCGGATCACCAGGTCAGGAGTTCGAGACCAGCCTGGCCAGCATGTTGAAACCCCATCTCTACTAAAAATACAAAAATCAGCCAGCCGGGCATGGTGGTGTATGCCTGTAATCCCAGCTACTCAGGAAGCTGAAGCAGGATATTCGCTTGAACCCAGGAGGCGGAGGTTGCAGTGAGCCGAGATCGTGCCACTGCATTCCAGCCTGGGCGACAGAGCAAGACCCCGTCTCAAAAGAAAAAGAAAAAGAAAAAAAAGATAAAGATTGTGGAGGTCAAAGTTCTTTTTTTTTTTTTCTTTTTTATTGATCATTCTTGGGTGTTTCTCGCAGAGGGGGATTTGGCAGGGTCACAGGACAATAGTGGAGGAAAGGTCAGCAGATAAACAAGTGAACAAAGTTCTCTGGTTTTCCTAGGCAGAGGACCCTGCGGCCTTCCGCAGTGTTTGTGTCCCTGGGTACTTGAGATTAAGGAGTGGTGATGACTCTTAACGAACATGCTGCCTTCAAGCATCTGTTTAACAAAGCACATCTTGCACCGCCCTTAATCCATTCAACCCTGAGTGGATACAGCACATGTTTCAGAGAGCACAGGGTTGGGGGTAAGGTCACAGATCAACAGGATCCCAAGGCAGAAGAATTTTTCTTAGTACAGAACAAAATGAAAAGTCTCCCATGTCTACCTCTTTCTACACAGACACAGCAACCATCAGATTTCTCAATCTTTTCCCCACCTTTCCCCCCTTTCTATTCCACAAAACCGCCATTGACTTCATGGCCCGTTCTCAATGAGCTGTTGAGTACACCTCCCAGATGGGGTGGTGGCCGGGCAGAGGAGCTCCTCACTTCCCAGTAGGGGCGGCCGGGCAGAGGCGCCCCTCACCTCCCGGACGGGGTGGCTGGCCGGGCAGGGGGCTGACCCCCCCCACCTCCCTCCCGGACGGGGCGGCTGGCCGGGCGGGGGGCTGAACCCCCACCTCCCTCCCGGACAGGGCGGCTGGCCGGGCAGAGGGGCTCCTCACTTCCCAGTAGGGGCGGCCGGGCAGAGGCGCCCCTCACTTCCCCGACGGGGCGGCTGGCCCGGCGGGGGGCTGACCCCCCCCCACCTCCCTCCCGGAGGGGGCGGCTGGCCGGGCAGAGGGGCTCCTCACTTCCCGGTAGGGGCGGCCGGGCAGGGGCGCCCCTCACCTCCCGGACAGGGCGGCTGGCCGGGCGGGGGGCTGATCCCCCCACCTCCCTCCCGGACGGGGCGGCTGGCCGGGCGGGGGGCTGACCCCCCACCTCCCTCCCGGATGGGGCGGCTGGCCGGGCGGGGGGCTGACCCCCCCACCTCCCTCCCGGACGGGGCGGCTGGCCGGGCGGGGGGCTGACCCCCCCACCTCCCTCCCGGACGGGGCGGCTGGCCGGGCGGGGGGCTGACACCCCACCTCCCTCCCGGACGGGGCGGCTGGCCGGGCGGGGGGCTGACCCCCCACCTCCCTCCCGGACGGGGCGGCTGGCCGGGCGGGGGGCTGACCCCCCCACCTCCCTCCCGGACGGGGCGGCTGGCCGGGCGGGGGGCTGACCCCCCCACCTCCCTCCCGGATGGGGCGGCTGGCCGGGCAGAGGGGCTCCTCACTTCCCAGAAGGGGCGGCCGGGCAGAGGCGCCCCTCACCTCCCGGATGGGGCGGCTGGCCAGGCGGGGGGCTAACCCCCCCACCTCCCTCCCGGACGGGGCGGCTGGCCGGGCCGGGGGCTGACCCCCCCACCTCCCTCCCAGACAGAGCGGCTGGCCGGGCAGAGGGGCTCCTCACTTCCCAGTAGGGGCGGCCGGGCAGAGGCGCCCCCCCCACCTCCTGGACAGGGCGGCTGGCCGGGCAGGGGGCTGATCCCCCCACCTCCCTCCCGGATGGGGCGGCTGGCCAGGCGGGGGGCTGATCCCCCCACCTCCCTCCCAGACGGGGCGGCTGGCCGGGCGGGGGGCTGACCCCCCCCACCTCCCTCCCGGATGGGGCGGCTGGCCGGGAGGGGGGCTGACCCCCCCACCTCCCTCCCGGACGGGGCGGCTGGCCGGGCAGAGGGGCTCCTCACTTCCCAGTAGGGGCGGCCAGGCAGAGGCACCCCTCGCCTCCCGGACGGGGCGGCTGGCCAGGCGGGGGGCTGACCCCCCCACCTCCCTCCCGGACGAGGCGGCTGGCCGGGCAGAGGGGCTCCTCACTTCCCGGTAGGGGCGGCCGGGCAGAGGTGCCCCTCACCTCCCGGACGGGGCGGCTGGCCGGGCGGGGGGCTGACCCCCCCACCTCCCTCCCAGACGAGGAGGGAGGACGCTCCTCACTTCTCAGACGGGGTGGCTGCCGGGCGGAGGGGCTCCTCACTTCTCAGACGGGGCGGTTGCCAGGCAGAGGGTCTCCTCACTTCTCAGACAGGGCGGCTGGGCAGAGACACTCCTCACATCCCAGACGGGGCGGCAGGGCAGAGGTGCTCCCCACATCTCAGACGATGGGCGGCCGGGCAGAGACGCTCCTCACTTCCCAGATGTGATGGCGGCCGGGAAGAGGCGCTCCTCACTTCCTAGATGGGATGGTGGCCGGGCAGAGACGCTCCTCACTTTCCAGACTGGGCAGCCAGGCAGAGGGGCTCCTCACATCCCAGACGATGGGCAGTCAGGCGGAGACACTCCTCACTTCCCAGACGGGGTGGCTGCCAGGCAGAGGCTGCAATCTCGGCACTTAGGGAGGCCAAGGCAGGCGGCTGGGAGGTGGTTGTAGCGAGCCAAGATCACGCCACTGCACTCCAGCCTGGGCGCCATTGAGCACTGAGTTAACGAGACTCCGTCTGCAATCCCGGCACCTCGGGAGGCCGAGGCTGGCGGATCACTCGCGGTTAGGAGCTGGAGACCAGCCCAGCCGACACATCGAAACCCCGTCTCCACCAAAAAAATACGAAAACCAGTCAGGCGTGGCGGCGCACGCCTGCAATCGCAGGCACTCGGCAGGCTGAGGCAGGAGAATCGGGCAGGGAGGTTGCAGTGAGCTGAGATGGCAGCAGTACCGTCCAGCTTCGGCTCGGCATCAGAGGGAGACCGTGGAAAGAGGGGAGAGGGGAGAGGGGGGAGGGGGGAGGGGAGAGGGGAGAGGGGAGAGGGAGCTCTATCTACCACACCAAGAAAAGAATTTTCAACCCAGAATTTCATATCCAGCCAAACTAAGCTTCATAAGTGAAGGAGAAATAAAATACTTTACAGACAAGCAAATGCTGAGAGATTTTGTCACCACCAGGCCTGCCTTACAAGAGCTCCTGAAGGAAGCACTAAACATGGAAAGGAGCAGCCAGTACCAGCCACTGCAAAAACATGCCAAATTGTAAAGACCATCGATGCTAGGAAGAAACTGCATCAACTAACAAGCAAAATAACCAGCAAACATCATAATGACAGGATCAAATTCACATATAACAATATTAACCTTATATGTAAAGGCTAAATGCTCCAATTAAAAGACACAGACTGGCAAATTGGATAAAGAGTCAAGACCCATCAGTGTGCTGTATTCAGGAAACCCATCTCACGTGCAGAGACACACATAGGCTTAAAATAAAGGGATGGAGGAAGATCTACCAAGCAAATGGAAAACAAAAAAAGGCAGGGGTTGCAGTCCTAGTCTCTGATAAAACAGACTTTAAACCAACAAAGATCAAAAGAGACAAAGAAGGCCATTACATAATGGTAAAAGGATCAATTCAACAAGAAGAGCTAACTAACCTAAGTATATATGCACCCAATACAGGAGCACCCAGATTCATAAAGCAAGTCCTTAGAGACCTACAAAGAGACTTAGACTCCCACACAATAATAATGGGAGACTTTAACACCCCACTGTTAACATTAGACAGATCAACGAGACAGAAAGTTAACAAGGATATCCAGGAATTGAACTCAGCTCTGCACCAAGCAGACCTAATAGACATCTACAGAACTCTCCACCCCAAATCAACAGAATATACATTATTTTCAGCACCACACCACACCTATTCCAAAATTGACCACATAGTTAGAAGTAAAGCTCTCCTCAGCAAATGTAAAAGAACAGAAATTATAACAAACTGTCTCTCAGACCACGGTGCAATCAAACTAGAATTCAGGATTAAGAAACTCACTCAAAACCACTCAACTACATGGAAACTGAACAACCTGCTCCTGAATGACTGCTGGGTACATAATGAAATGAAGGCAGAAATAAAGATCTTCTTTGAAACCAACGAGAACAAAGACACAACATACCAGAACCTCTGGGACACATTGAAAGCAGTGTGTAGAGGGAAGTTTATAGCACTAAATGCCCACAAGAGAAAGCAGGAAAGATCTAAAATTGACAACCTAACATCACAATTAAAAGAACTAGAGAAGCAAGAGCAAACACATTCAAAAGCTAGCAGAAGGCAAGAAATAACTAAGATGAGAGCAGAACTGAAGGAAATAGAGACACAAAAAACCCTTCAAAAAATCAGGGAATCCAGAAGCTGGTTTTTTGAAAAGATCAACAAAATTGATAGACCACTAGCAAAACTAATAAGCAAAGAGAGAAGAATCAAATAGACACAATAAAAAATGATAAAAGGGATACCACCACCGATCCCACAGAAATACAAACTACCATCAGAGACTACTATAAACACCTCTATGCAAATAAACTAGAAAATCTAGAAGAAATGGATAAATTCCTGGACACTACACCCTCCCAAGACTAAACCAGGAAGAAGTTGAATCTCTGAATAGACCAATAACAGGCTCTGAAATTGAGGCAATAATTAGTAGCTTACCCACCAAAAAAAGTCCAGGACCAGATGGATTCACAACCGAATTCTACCAGAGGTACAAAGAGGAGCTGGTACCATTCTTTCTGAAACTATTCCAATCAATAGAAAAAGAGGGAATCCTCCCTAACTCATTTTATGAGACCAGCATCATCCTGATACCAAAGCCTGGCAGAGACACAACAAAAAAAGAGAATTTTAGACCAGTATCCCTGATGAACATCCATGCAAAAATCCTCAATAAAATACTGGCAAACTGAATCCAGCAGCACATCATAAAGCTTATCCACCATGATCAAATGGGCTTCATCCCTGGGATGCAAGGCTGGTTCAACATATGCAATCAATAAACATAATCCAGCATATAAACGGAACCAATGAGAAATAACTAAGATCAGAGCAGAACTGAAGAAAATAGAGACACAAAAAACCCTTCAAAAAATCAATGAATCCAGGAGCTGGTTTTTTGAAAAGATCAACAAAATTGATAGACCACTAGCAAGACTAATAAAGAAGAAAAGAGAGAAGGATCAAATAGACGCAATAAAAAATGATAAAGGGGATATCACCACCGATCCCACAGAAATACAAAATACCATCAGAGACTACTATGAACACCTCTATGCAAATAAACTAGAAAATCTAGAAGAAATGGATAAATTCCTCAACACATACACCCTCCCAAGAGGGTGAAGGACCTCTTCAAGGAGAAGTATAAGCCACTGCTCAGCAAAATAAAAGAGGACACAAACAAATGGAAGAACATTCCATACTCATGGATAGGAAGAATCAATATCATGAAAATGGCCATACTGCCCAACGTAATTTAGATTCAGTGCCATCCCCATCAAGCTACCAATGACTTTCTTCACAGAATTGGAAAAAAACTACTTTAAAGTTCATATGGAACCAAAAATGAGCCCACATTGCCAAGACAATCCTAAGCAAAAAGAACAAAGCTGGAGGCATTACGCTACCTGACCTCAAACTATACTACAAGGCTGCAGTAACCAAAACAGCATGGGACTGGTACCAAAACAGAGATATAGACCAATGGAACAGAGCAGAGCCCTCAGAAATAATACCACACATCTACAATCATCTGATCTTTGACAAACCTGACAAAAACATGAAATGGGGAAAGGATTCCCTATTTAATAAATGGTGCTGGGAAAACTGGCTAGCCATATGTAGAAAGCTGAAACTGGATCCGTTCCTTACACCTTCTACAAAAATTATTTCAAGATGGATTAAAGACTTAAATGTTAGACCTAAAACCCGTAAAAACCCTAGAAGAAAACCTAGGCAATACCATTCAGGCCATAGGCATGGGCAAGAACTTCATGACTAAAACACCAACAGCAATGGCAACAAAAGTCAAAATTGACAAATGGTATCTAATTAAACTAGAGAGCTTCCGCACAGCAAAAGAAACTACAATCAGAGTGAACAGGCAACCTACAGAATGGGAGAAAATTTTTACAATCTACCCATCTGACAAAGGGCTAATATCCAGAATCTACAAAGAACTTAGACCTAATTTACCAGAAAAAATCAAACAACCCCATCAAAAAGTAGGTGAAGGATATGAACAGACACTTCTCAAAAGAAGATATTTATGCAGCCAACAGGCACGTGAAAAAATGCTTGTCATCACTGGTCATCAGAGAAATGCAAATAAAACCCACAATGAGATACCATCTCACACCAGTTAGAATGGCGATCATTAAAAAGTCAGGAAACAGATGTTAGAGAGGATGTGGAGAAATAGGAACACTTTTACACTGTTGATGGGAGTGTAAACTAATTCAACCATTGTGGAAGACAGTGTGGCGATTCCTCAAGGATCTAGAACTAGAAATACCATTTGACCCAGCCATCCCATTACTGAGTATATACCCAGAGGATTATAAATCATGCTGCTATAAAGACACATGCACACGTATGTTTATTGCGGCACTATTCACAGTAGCAAAGACTTGGAACCAACCCAAATGTCCATCAATGATAGACTGGATTAAGAAAATGTGGCACTTATACAACATGGAATACTATGCAGCCATAAAGAAGGATGAGTTCATGTCCTTTGTAGGGATGTGGATGAAGCTGGAAACCATCATTCTGAGCAAACTATCGCAAGGACAAAAAACCAAACACCACATGTTCTCACTCATAGGTGGGAATTGAACAATGAGAACACTTACACACAGGGTGGGGAACATCACACACTGTGGCCTTTCATGGGTTGGGGGGAGGGGGGAGGGATAGCATTAGGAGATATACCTAATGTAAATGACAAGTTAATGGGTGCAGCACACCAGCATGGCACATGTATACATATGTAACAAACCTGCATGTTGTGCACATGTACCCTAGAACTTAAAGTATAATAATAATAAAAAAAAGAAAACTATTTCATTTGGTTTACAAAAGCAGAGGCTACTAAGTTGAGGGTCTCAGAAAGGGCTTATGCACATAGCTATTAGAAAATAGAACATTAAAATAATACCAACAGTATTCCAAGTAAATAACTATAATTAAATTTTCCTCAACAGTTCATTCAGTCCTGTGTAATTCTTGTTCAGCTGAATCTCGGATTAGAAGTCTGCTTTTATGAAGTATATCTTCTTTCAGACTGAAAAGAGTCCTGGAAATCCTGACTTCATCTACCAATATGGTTTGAAAGTAGTGTGATGTCAGCTGAGTAGTCTTTATCCAAAAATCCACTTTTTGAAATGTTAATAATTCAGACTATGTATGTCTTATAGATACAGACTATATCAAAAGTATAGTCATTTTCATGAGGCTCTAAGACTCTTTGTTGAAGATATATCAGCTTCTGGCCTATAGCTTCTGGCCTTGCCTATGGCAGAGCCTTTAGGCAAGCAGCAGAATACCTCAGAAACTGCCTGTAGATGACAAAGACTAAATGTTTATATTATTAGGGTAACCAAAAGAATGGAAGATAGTAAAATTCTTAATTGGGATACAATACATAATGATTTCATAAGAGTTTGATCAATGTTTCCCCTGAATGCTTCTATATTTAGTAGGCTATGTTGGTATGGATATTTGTTTTCTATGCTGATCAGGAAGTAGGCAAAGAAAAGGAGTTCTGAAGAATTCTACAGGCAGGTTTCCCAATCCTTATACTTCCTCTTATTCCAAATTTGAAGGATTAGGCCATGTTTTTCTTTTTTGCTGAGTGCATGATTTTTCCCATGTTGTACCACTTGAAAGAAAGGTTTTCCCTTTTGCTTCTTTGCTAGGATTGGACTGTCTAGAATGCTTTGTACAGTATATGTTTACAGTAAACTTAATCTTTTAACTAAACTGGAAAAACAGATATCTCACAAATATACTATTATCCTGTTACCTTTCCCATGACTTTTTAAAATGTACTTTTCATTTTTACAAATGGAACTTTAGGAAATCTTTACAAAAATGAGTCTTTTTTTTTCCTGTTTTTGTTGTTGTTGTTTGTTTGTTTGTTTGTTTCTGTTCTTGTGACCTCATTCTGTCTTAAAGGAAAGTCCCTGGTCAGTTAAAATGATATGTTCCCTAATATGTTTTAGGAACTTAACAGCTTTAAAAAGGTTTCTTCAAGTTTATTTTGGAATCACTGCTGGTTTTAGAGCTGCTATTGCTTTGATTTGTTTTAAAGTGCTGCAGTTCCTAAGAGTAGGTATAAAAGTGAAAGTTGATGATTGAAAGATGTTTGAAGAGGCACATAACATGTGCAACTATTCCCATTTGTCAGAAGACCTCTGTAGGAAATGCTGCTCCTTTCTTCCTAGTGCCATTTAATTGGAATTTAAATGACAGCCATAGAAGATATGTGTTGATGTTACAACCCCACGAATTTGCTTTGACAATCCTCTGAGCTTCACTTTTCTCATTTGTATGGTAGGGCATGATAAAACAAAAACCACTTTGTAAATTGCCAGTGCTGTCTAGATAGTACTACTCATATGTCTGTCCACATATTCTTTGGCCCATGGTAGTCAAAGGATTCTCATTCCTTTCTTGCAAAAGCCAGGTCCCAAATCACAGGGATGGAAGGCAGGTAAATGGTGATAATTTTCCTTTGTATTTTGTTGTCAACTTATGGATTTGTATCTTTTCAGGTTGATACAGGCAATACTGGAAGGGTGTTGGCTTCTGATGCTGCTGCTTTCCTGAAAAAATCAGGGCTTCCAGACTTGATACTTGGAAAGGTAGTATTCGTTCATTATAACTAGATTATAAGTTTGTAAGGAATGTGTACTATAGATGAACTGGATGCAAATTTAGAAAGATGCCATCAAGAAATTTAGAAGTTAGAACCGAGTCATAGAAGCCATTTTAATAGTAGGATGAAGGGAATTTGTAGCGTAGTGATTTACCCTCTTGAAAAGTAAGGTGTTTTTCAGATTTTTAGAAACAAACTACTTTTTAATAGGATAAAATGAGGAAGTAATAAGTACATTTGGTGGGGAGAAACAGTGAAGACTGGGAATCTTGCCACACACTCAAAGACTTGGCTCTCTCCCTACTTCCTCTGTTATAACTGTCTCTGTTTAATGTGTGGTGAATAGACTGGGGGATGAGAGGCTTTTTAAAAAGAGCACAAAGAGGTGGAAAGCCCCTCCCCTGTCTACTCCTTATACGTGATATTGATATATATTCAAAATCCTGAAAAATCACTATTAATAATTTAATTATTCACAAATAAACATTAATCATCTCAACTTGCATATAGAAAAGAATATCTTAAGGATCCAAAATCAAGAATAGTATGTACGTTCTAGTAGAAAGAGCATTGGTCTCAGAGTTAGAACTTGGATTAATGAAAAAGGCATGTGACTGGAAGTTAGAACTTAGGCTTCACTTCTTTCCCTGGTGCCTTGAATGTTCTTGAGCTAAGTCACTTACCCTCATTGGGCCTTAGTATCTTTGTGAAGGGTTGCACTAAATCAGGGGTGCCCAATCTTTTGGCTTCCGTGGGCCACATTGAAAGAAGAAGAATTGTCTTGGGCCACACATAAAATACATTAACACTAATGATAGCTGATGATTAAAAAAAAAAAAAATCATAAAAGAACCCTCATAATTTCTTAAAGAAAGTTTATGGATTTGTGTTGGGCCACGTGCAAAGCTGTCCTGGGCTGCATGTGGCCTGTGGGCTGCAAGTTGGACAAGTTTGCACTAAATGATCTTTAAGGGTTCTTTCCACTCTTAATTCTATGATTCTTAGATCCGATTACCAGAGAGCCTGAGGTTGTAAATAGCAGAGATTTAATTTATCATTCAGATGACTTTTGTTTAAAATATACATTGATATTTTTTCCCCCTAAATTTCAGATTTGGGATTTAGCTGACACAGATGGCAAAGGTATCCTGAACAAACAAGTAAGTTTCAGATATTCATATGAATTTTTTTTTTGAGTGATTCAAAATAAAAAATAGCCAGCAGGGTTTTCTTGTATTTTGAAGCCAAGAATTGGTTTTTACCAACATTAGAGTTTTGCCTAGGGCAAGTGTGTAACAATGAAAGTATTTCCAATCACTAGATGTTAATATAAGTCTTAACAGTTAGTGTGAGTTGGGTGATATTGTTCTCCTGGAGTTTATTTTTCTGTCTTTCAGAGAGACTTTGCTCTTTAATTAATTTTCCTAGTTACATAGGGTTATAAGTAAAAGTGAATGTTATTAAGTAAGTGTTAAGATGGTATTGTCTAGTAGATTTGAAGATTTGAAAGGAAACTCTTGGTTAATCACATGTGAGATGTGAGTATTCTGGTCTAGATCTTACTCCTGATATCTAAACCAAAAAATGATTTATAAACCAGAAGTAAATTCTTGACCAGAATACATAAAAGTGGTTATGGCCAAGGGTGTTGAACACCATTAGTGTACTCTGAAGTTCTGATTGTTGGGGATGGATTTCAGAGTTGTATAAGGATTGA
The DNA here is from genome assembly GCF_028858775.2 of Pan troglodytes. NCBI lineage: Eukaryota > Metazoa > Chordata > Mammalia > Primates > Hominidae > Pan > Pan troglodytes. Next base: position 179,549,817 of record NC_072398.2, read on the forward strand.
ATTCCAAGTTTGCTGAGTGCCACTACTCAAAGTTAGGCTTCCTCCCCACCCCCGGCATAGCTGAAGCAGGATCAAAGCCAGATATTGGAGAAATTTGATGAGAGGGTCAGAATATCCAGTCTTTTAATTAAGATTTCGGGGCTAGATTGTAGTCCCTGTTCAAGTCTCTGGGTAGAAGGGCTACTTTGGTGTATTGGAGGCATAGGAAAACAAAATTCATATGGGCCCACCTAGGTGCCATGTAGTCAGTCAGCAAATATTTGTTGAGTACCTATGATGAGCCAGGCTTTAGAAATACAGAGGTTAACATGATAGATGTGGTCACTGTCTTAAGGTTTTACAGTATAATAAATTTTTTACTTATAATTGTTTGATTTTGGATATTGAGTTTGAGTTGCCTTAGTACTTCCAGGTGGCTGGATTTATGAGTCTGCAGTTAAACTTTGAAGTTCCTTTGGAAGCATAGATTTTTTTTTTTTTTTTGAGACAGAGCCCTGATCTGTTACCCAGGCTGGAGTACAGTGGCGTGATCTTGGCTCACTGCAACCTCTGCCTCCGGGATTCAAGCAATTCTCCCATCTCAGCCTCTGGAGTAGCTGGGGTTACAGGCGTATGCCTCCGCACCTGGCTAGTTTTTTTGTATTTTTAGTAGAGATGGGGTTTCACTATATTGGCCAGGCTGGTCTTGAACTCCTAACCTCGAGTGATCCACCCACCTTGGCCTCCCAAAGTGCTGGGATTACAGGCGTGAGCCACCGTGCCTGGCCCAGATTTTTAAGTTAGCATATGAATGAAAGAAAAGAAACCAATACTTAATGAATTTCCATGTGACAAAAATGACAGTAGGCACTTTCCTCCTGCAGCATGGTTTTTATTTTGTTGCTCATAATACATTGCAAGGTAGGTATTAGCCCCCCTATTATGGAAGGGTTTTAACTTGCCCTTGGCCTCACAACTATAAGTAGCAGAACTAGAATTTAATGCAGAATTATTTCACTTCATAGCCCATCCATACTGTGGTAATAGACTTGATTACCTAAGAGTAATTGAATCTCAAATAGAGTGAGAAAAGAAAGAGGGTCATGTTAGAATACTTAGAATACTAGCAGTTAGGGAAGACATTGACTCCAACAGAAGAGACCTAAAAGGTCAGAAGAGAACTAGGAGGGTTTTGTGAAGCTGTTTGGTGGAGGAGAGCTTCCAGGAAGATACTTTCCCAGGCTGCAAAAAGAATAAGCAGTATGAGGCTTTTTTTTTTTAAGGCTATTCTATTTGGTAGCTAGGAGATTATCTGTGACATAGGCGGTAGTTTTTCTAGCTAATCATGGGAGTTGAAGTCACATTGCACAGAAGGTTGTGGAATGAATGAGAAGAAAATGGGATATCTTGAAATAGCATTTTTTCAAGAAATGAGTGAAGGCAAGGGATTGTATAAAGCAGACAGTCTGCAAGGTGATAAGAATGGGTTATGAATTGGGTATGAAGGGTATGGGGGAGAGTACGGGATTTCAGAGAAGTAGTGAAGGGTTGATTACATCAGCGACTATACTAGGGTATTGACAGGTTGGACAAATTGTAGCTGGAGTAAAGGGTTTTGTTATCATGTCTATGACACTAACTCAAAACAGCTGAAAACCAGTTGCTTCAGCTTCTTTGCATTTATTTATTAAGTTTTGGACTAAGACTTCAACTGCTAAAAATCCAAGGACTTTTGGGAGAGATTTATAATTATTTTGAAGTTAAACCGTTACATAATTTTTTTTGATGTTGCACAGTTATTTTCTGTAGTTTTTCTGGAATCGCAGTCATTAAGTCATTTGAATTACTGTTCCAGTTTCAAAATTTATAATCTCACAATCCAGAGATGACTTTTCATAACATTTTAGGTATTATTTTCTTTTGGGATTTTTCTCTAATTCTTTTTTTCTCATTTAAATGATAAAATACATCTCTTAATATCATTAAATATTATTTGTTTTTTTTTGGTTTGTCTGTTTTTTTGAGACAGTCTCGCTCTGTCACCCAGGCTGGAGCACAGTAGCGCGATCTCGGCTCACTGCAACCTCTGCCTTCCATGTTCAAGTGATTCTGCTGCCTCAGCCTCCTGAGTAGCTGGGACTACAGGTGCATGCCACCACACCTGGCTAATTTTTGTGTTTTTAGTAGAGAGACGGGGTTTCTCCGTGTTGGCCAGGCTGGTCTCATACTCCTGACCTCAAGTGATCTGCCTGTCTCGGCCTCCCAAAATGTTGAGCTTACAGGTGTGAGCCACTGTGCCTGGCGCTAAGTATTATTTTAAACATGAGTATTCTGTATGATTTCCACTATCTGTATGTATTTTCCCATTTATGTTATTATTAGCGATTCATAAATACTAGGAACATCTTTCTACATAGGATTTTTCTGCAAGATATTTTTGAAGCAAATATGCTACTTGTTGCTACATAAGACCTCTGTAGTAATTATGAATTGTTTTATATTTTTAGATTGTAAGTATTTGTGCAGGTAGGTAAGTTGGTAGAGGGAGAATGCTCTTAACATTCATACTTTTCTTTCTTAGGAATTCTTTGTTGCTTTGCGTCTTGTGGCATGTGCCCAGAATGGATTGGAAGTTTCACTAAGTAGTTTGAACCTGGCTGTTCCTCCACCAAGATTTGTAAGAAATGCTTTTAGATTTAAATTGTATTTAATTTTTAAAAAGTGACACCACGTTATTTGAAAATTAAAAGTAATATATTAAAAGGAATTCTCCCTTTGGCCCTTTCACTCAGCTACTTGGCTTTTTTCCCCCTACTGGCTCCTGCTGTTTTTAGTTAATTTCTTGTGTATCCTTCCAGAGTGATTATATATGTATATGTAAGAAACTATAGGCTGGGTGAGGTGGCTCACGCCTGTAATCCCAACACTTTGGGAGGCAGAAGTGGGAGGATCACTTGAACCCAGGAGTTCAAGACTGGCTGGGAAACAAAGCGAGACCCCCATCTCTACAAAAAAATCTAAAATTTAGCCGAGTGTGTTGGTGTGCATGTCTGGTCCCAGCTACTTGGGAGGCTGAGATGGGAGGATCATTTGAGCCTGGGAGCTCAAGGCTGCAATGAGCCGTGATCACACCGTTGCTCTCCAGCTTGGTTGATGGTTTAAGACCCTGTCTTAAAAATATATATATATATATAAATACTTATTTTCTTATTTTACTTTAATTGTAGCATGCTATATATTAATGGTCCCCAACCTTTTTGGCACCAGGGACCGGTTTCATGGAAGACACTTTTTCCATGGACCTGGGAGGGATGGATGGTTTCAGAACGAAACTGTTCCACATCATCAGGCATTAGATTCTTATAAGTAGCATGCAGCCTAGATCCCTCACATGCGCAGTTCATGATAGGGTTCGTGCTCCCATGAGAATCTAATGCCGCCGCTGATCTGGCAAAAGTTGGAGCTCAGGCCATAATGCTTGCCTGCCAGCTGCTCACCTCCTGCTATACAGCTCAGTTCCTAACAGGCCATGGACGGGTACCAGTTTGTGGCCCGGGGATTGGGGACTCCTGCTATACACATAATTCTATACCTTTTATAAGTAGCTTATTAAGTTTTAGAGGTATTTATATATCATTACATAGAAGCTTCCACTTTGTTTTTTATAGCTGTGTAGTATTTCTTTGCTTATGTTTATGATAATTAACTTTCTATTGATAGGCTTTTAGTTTGTTTTGAATCTTTCATTATAAAAAAATGCTGCAATGAATAATAAACTTGGACATATGTTATTTTGCATGTGCAGGAATGTATTTATATGTGTTAATTTCCAAAAGTAGAAATGCTGTTCAAAAGTTTTTGCCTTTGTAATTTCTATGTATTTTGTCAACTTGCTTTCCATAGTGGTTGTACTAGTTCACCCTCCCTCCAGCAATTGTTTGAGTGCCTGTTTCTGTACACTTTGGCTAGCATACTTTGGTTAAACTTTTAGATCTTTGCGGTTTGATAGGTGACAGTATGTAATTTTAAATTTATCCTTTTGGCTTTATGGAGTGAGGTTGAATAGCTTTTCTTGTGCTAATAAGAATAGCTTTCTTATAAGCTTTGCTTATGTTTACATTACCTTTATGTGAATGTCTGTTTATAGCTTTTGCCCATTTTTCTTGGTTGTTGCTCTTTTACTTATTGAATTTTAGGGCCTCTTTAATTATTAGGACATTAACTCTTTGTATGAGTTGCAAGTCTTTTTTTCCTATTTTGTCATTTGTCTTATTGTTTTTGAAGAGACAGAATCTTGCTATGTTGCCAAGGCTAGCCTTGAATTCCTGGGCACAAGTGATACTTCTGCCTTAGCCTCCCAAATAGCTGGGACAATTGGCATGTACTACTGAGCCTGGCTTATTATTGTCTTTTGTGTAAATAAATTGTCAGGTTAAATTTTTTTTTTATTTTTTACATTTAAGTTAGTATTGATCTAGGATGTGAGTACAGATTTTATTTTTATTTATTTATTTATTTTTTTGAGAGGGAGTTTCGCTCTTGTCAACCAGGCTGGAGTGTAGTGGTGCAATCTCAGCTCTCTGCAACCTCCACCCCCTAGGTTCAAGCGATTCTCCTGCCTTAGCCTCCTGAGTAGCTGGGATTACAGGCACCCACCACCACATCCGGCTAAATTTTTTTTTTGGGGGTAGAGATGGTTTTTCACCATGTTGGCCAGGCTGGTCTTGAACTCCTGACCTCAGGTAATCTGCCCACCTTGACCTCCCAAAGTTCTGGGATTACAGACGTGAGCCACCACACCTAGCCTAGATTCAACTTTATATTTTTTCAAGATGGCTACCCTACAGAAAGTATAGTCAATACAGTTTATTAAATAATCCATCCTTCACTTCCTGTCTCTTCATTCCCTTTGAAATGCCATCTCAGTTGTGTGCTAAATTCTCATATGTATTTTGATTGCTTACTCGATTTTTTTTGTTCTTACCTATTGATCTATTTATCCATACCATATGCTGATGTTACATTGTTTTAATTATCATATTTGGTGACATGTTTTTTAAATCTAGTATGCTAGTCCTCCCCACCTCACTCCTTTTTTCCCCCAGATATTTTATGGCTCCTCTTGTTTTTTGTTTTTTTAAATTTTAAGAGATGGCCTCATTCTGTTGCCCAGGCTGGAATACAGTGCTGCGATCATAGCTCACTGTCACCTTGAACTGGGCTCAAGTGATCCTCCCCAGTAACTAGTTGCTTGTTTTTAAACTCAACATTTTAGAAGTTTTTGGTCTGCATACTAATAATTTAATTTCTTAAGTTTAGAGAATTTCTGCACTTTTATGTTTAGGCATGTAGTCAGAAGGTTAATTTAGGGATTTGTTGCCTACGTGCATTACAGTCATGCATTGCTTAACATGGTGAAATCCCATCTCAACTAAAAATACAAAAATTAGCTGGGTGTCGTGGTGCATTCCTGTAATCCCAGCTACTCGGAGGCTGAGGCAGGAGAATTGCTTGAACCCAGGAGATGGAGGTTGCAGTGAGCCGAAATCATGCCACTGCACTCCAGCCTGGGCGACAGAGCAAGACTCCATCTCAAAAACAAAACAAAACAAAAACCAGAAAAGGTACAGTAAAAATATGGTATTATAATCACTTTGTTTCATTGTTATTTAGATGGTCTAGTAAATGTAAAATAGTGTCCTGTGTGCATTGAGATCCAGCATTTTGTATGAATATATTTAAATCCAAAAACCATTTTTTCTTCATTGCTTCTTGATGTGAGAATTTCAACTCTTGTTGTGCTTTACTTTCTTCTATAGCATGATACCAGTAGTCCTTTGCTAATCAGTGGAACCTCTGCAGCTGAGCTCCCATGGGCTGTAAAAGTAAGTAAACTTTGTAACTATTCTCTCACCCCTTCATTGCTTCCTATCTACTCTCTCTCTACCTCTGAAATATATTGCTATCTTCATTAGACTTTCATACATGTTTAGGGAAAGGTAGGGGAGAAGCTGTTACTGGTGTTTCTGAGGGATCTTTCGGCTCTGTCAGTTGTTTTGTGACAGTATTGGTCTACTTGTATATCTGTTATAATGTAAAGAAAAATGGTGATGTTATAATCTTGTATTAACTAAAATATTTGATTAAAAGATAGTTTACCCCACTGGTATTATCTCTTACTTGAAAATTCTGGTTAACTATGTATTTTCTAGATGACTCTAAAACAATTCTTTATGAAATCTTTTTAGAAATAGGTATTTTGCATTATAGTTTTTCAGAGCCACATCATATTGTACTATAAAACTTGTAATTTAAAAATGCTTAGACTATAGCAGATCAAATGAGCTTTGATAAATGTGTACAGTTTTTTTGAAAACCATTTTTATTTGTATGTCTTTGCATGCTGTGGACTGGGCACTAAGTTTTAAAAGTGTGGGAATATGGCCTTGACTGGGCAAATAATGAACAATAGTTTTTCATGTTACACTAATAACTTTTAAAAATTTAGGAGATATCTTGTTATTGACAAGAAAAAGAAATATTGCTTTGGGAAAAATGGAGAAATCTTGATGTTTATTCCTGTAGTAATTATTTTATTTTTAAAAATTTATTTGTGGCTCATGCCTGTAATCCCAGCACTTTGGGAGGGTGAGGCGGGCAGATCATGAGGTCAGGAGTTCGAGACCAGCCTGGCCAACATAGTGAAACCCCGTGTCTACTAAAAGTACAAGAAAATTAGCTGGGTGTGGTGGCAGGCGCCTGTAATCCCAGCTACTCGGGAGGCTGAGGCAGGAGAATCGCTTGAACCCGGGAGGTGGAGGCTACAGTGAGCTGAGATTGTGCCACTGCACTCCAGCCTGGGCGACAGTGCAAGACTCCGTCTCAAAAAAAAAAAAAAATTATTTATTTGAACTGCACCTCATACCATCTTTAGAGAGTCATGGAATGTCACTAATTAGCTGTGTGTTCTTATAAAAGTTACTTTTTTGCTCTGGGTCTATTTAAGTGAGAGGGTTGGACTAGATGTTCTTCAAAGCCCTTCTACCTCTGAAATATTTTGATTCTAACCCAATAGTTGGAAAATAAAGATGGTGTTCCAGCTACAAAAAGAATGGGCAACACCAGACTCTTGGGTAAAGTCACTTTGAAATTATTATTTCCTATGTATTTTTTTCTTGCGTATCTTTACAATGAATATTATATTTTGATGAAAGTGAAAAATGTTTTTTAAATGATAGTTTAAAAATATATGTAGTCTATTCTTTTTTTTTTTTTTTTTTTTTTTTTTTTTTTTTTTTTTTTTGAGACGGAGTCTCGCTCTGTCGCCCAGGCTGGAGTGCAGTGGCTCGATCTCGGCTCACTGCAAGCTCCGCCTCCCGGGTTCACGCCATTCTCCTGCCTCAGCCTCCCGAGTAGCTGGGACTACAGGCGCCCGCTACCACGCCCGGCTAATTTTTTATATTTTTAGTAGAGACGGGGTTTCACCATGTTAGCCAGGATGAGTCTATTCTTTAAGGACTTGATTTTTATAACTGCAGTTAAATCCTTTTCTCTATTATTTAACTTGTGATTTTGTTTTTTATTGTAGCCTGAAGATAAGGCCAAATATGATGCAATATTTGATAGTTTAAGCCCAGTGAATGGATTTCTGTCTGGTGATAAAGTGAAACCAGTGTTGCTCAACTCTAAGTTACCTGTGGATATCCTTGGAAGAGTAAGATATTATTTACTCCGAAATGTAATTTTTATGTATTTTAATTTTATATCTATTATACCAGGAGCATGTATAACTCTTTGTTAAAAATATACAAATCTTATTTTAAAGTTGTATCATTATAGGATTTTTTTTCTGACTTAATGTATAAAATTATTGCCAGCATATTTCTGTATTTGGTTATTCCCTGTAAAAATGAGTGGTTGAAATGAATTACATATGTAAGCCCCTTAAGTAGGTCCTTTTTTAGTTTGTGCTGTACACTCTTGACCTCCTATTTGCTTGAGTTAATTTCTAGAGACCATCAGTATTTTATGTCTGCCACTTACTCTGTGGCTGTATCATGGTGTCTTGTTGTAAGGAATAGTTTTATCTCTGAAATAATAAATTCTGCTCTCTAACTTGTACTTCCTGTCTTTATAGAGCTCTTTTCCAGAAACTAGCAAGACTAATTCTTTGACTGGTTTTACTAAGACCTTTAAATCTGACTTCTTGGCTGGGCATGGTGGCTCACGCCTATAATCCCAGCACTTTCGGAGGCTGAGGCGGGTGGATCACGAGGTCAGGAGTTCGAGACCAGTCTGGCCAGTATGGTGAAACCCCATCTCTACTAAAAATACAAAAATTAGCCGGGTGTGGTGGTGTGCAGTCTGTGGTCCCAGCTACTCAGGAGGCTGAGGCAGAAGAATCGCGTGAACGCAGGAGGCAGTGGTTGCAGTGAGCCGAGATCGCACCACTACACTCCAGCCTGGGCGACAAGCAAGACTGTCTCAAAAAAAAAAAAATCTGACTTTTTTACTTTTCCTCTTTTTTTCAATTTTTTTACTGTGATAAATATACATATCATGAAATTTAACATCTTAACCAATGTTAAGTGTACAATTCAGTGGTATTAACTACATTTACATTATTATGCAACTATCCCCAATATCCATCGCCATGAATTCTTTTCCTCCTGTAAAAGTAAAACTTTATTCCCTGTCTTTTGGTCTACAGCTTCATATCTATCCTTAGCCGCCTTTGCCATGTTATTTTTCTATCTCTCCTGCCTGATGGAAAAAACATGAAGTAAATTATCTGCCTTCTCTGTGGTGCATGTGGACTACTGAGCAGGTGTAGTAAGATTGCTGTCACTGTAAATTTATCATCACCAGCTTCAGCTGGGCTTCTCCGTACTGCCAGTCACTCTTGTGCTGTTTCCATAGTGATTTCTCCATAATCCTCTTCATATTTCAAATCTTATCTACTCTCTTTAAACCTCTTGCCCTTTCTTTATTTTTATTTTTTTATTTTTTTGAGATGGATTTTAGCATTTGTTACCCAGGCTGGAGTGCAATGGCGCAATCTTGGCTCACCACAACCTCCGCCTCCCGGGTTCAAGCAATTCTCCTGCCTCAGTCTCCTGAGTGGCTGGGATTACAGGCGTGTGCCACCACGCCCAGCTGATTTTTATATTTTTAGTAGAGATGGGGTTTCTCCATGTTGTTGAGGCTGGTCTTGAACTCCTGACCTCAGGTGATCCACCCGCTTCAGCCTCCCAAAGTGTTGAGATTACAGTGTGAGCCACCAGCACCCGGCTGCCCTTTCTTTAATTACCTGCTTCAGCAGATTACATAGGGTCAAATCCTGGCTGCACCACTTCTTAGCTGTGTGACCTTGGGCAAGTCATTAGAAAGCCATGTCTCAGTTTTCTAATCTTTAAAGGGGACATAATTCCCAGCTTATAGAATTGTAGTGATTGAATGTGATAATGAATGTTAAGTCCTGCCTATTACCATGATTGCTACATACTCTTTGAATGCTAGCTGCTATGATGATGACAACCACCATACCACCATATTATTACTACTACTGGATCAATGTTATATAGATTTTAGATGCTCAATAAATATTTATTTAAATGCCATTTTTTAGTATTGTTTCCCACTAATTATTTCTCCCCTGTGTGATCAGTGTGAAATTTCTAAACTATAAATACACTGTTGTTATTTTATTACTTAAACCTAACTTTTTAGTAGCTTTCCATTGCACTTAGAATAAAGCCCAAACTCCTTTCAAGGCAATTATAACCAGACACTTGCTTATCTCCATTTTTAACTCTCAACAGTACACTTTTTTTTTTTTTTTAAGAAACAATGTCTAGCTCCGTTGCCCAGGCTGGAGTGCAGTGGCATATCATAGTGCACTGCAGCCTTGATCTCCTGGGCTTAAGGGATCCTCCTACCTCAGCCTCCTGAGTAGCTTGGCCTACAGGTGCATGCCACCATGCCCAGCTAATTTTTTATTTTTATCTTTTGTAGAGATGGGATCTCGTTATGTTTCCTAGGCTGTCTCAAACTCCTGGGCTCAAGTGATCCTCCTGCCTTGGCCTCTCAAAGTGCTGGGAGGCCATATGGGCATGAGCCACCATTCCTAGCTCATAAACTTTCTTTTCTTGCCCTCGAGTAGAACGTGAACTGAAAGAACATTAATCTTTTTTCAATTATTCTCTTTTTAAGGTTTGGGAGTTGAGTGATATTGACCATGATGGAATGCTTGACAGAGATGAGTTTGCAGTTGTAAGTAATCTAATGCTCTTAACATCTTCATTATCTTAATGATTTTCTCATGTGCAAATTTCCTCTTTTAGTTTATCCTTAGAGGAAAACTATATTCTCATCAGATTATTGGGTGAACTTTTTTTTTTTTCTTTTTGAGACAGAGTCTCACTCTGTCACCCAGGCTGGAGTGCAGTGGCACGATCTTGGCTCACCACAACCTCTACCTCCCAGGTTCAAGTAATTCTCACGCCTCAGCCTCCCAAGTATCTGGGATTGCAGGCACATGCCACCACGCCCAGCTAATTTTGGTATCTTTTGAAGAGATGGGGTTTTGCCATGTTGGCCAGGCTGGTCTTGAACTCCTGACCTCAAGTGATCTGCCCACCTCAGCCTCCCAAAGTGCTGGGATTACAGGCATGAACCACTGTGCCCGGCTGGTTGAACATTCTTATATAGAATTTATATTTATTTTCTAAACAAATGGATAACAGAAAATGTGTGTTCTGCCATCTTCATTTTATTTGGCTTTAAGGTACATAGGAATGTATACTTTGTATAATTACTGTAAAGATAGTATCTTTTGTATCACAACCTGACCAGGTATCTTAGTACCTGCTTCTAATATGGAATAATTTTGCTTCAAATGTATCTCCCAAATTTCACATTTCCTTTTATTTCATTTAAAGGAAACATGAATAACACTTGAGTTTCACTTCATTTATGAAGGCAGAAAAGTTTTGACATTTTATCTGAAGACATGCCATCTTAGTAATTGAATAGTTAATTCCAAATATGGTTGTATTCACCTCTTCCTTAAAGGTTTGATAAAACTTTGCTGTGAATTCATCAGTGGTAAATTTCTAATTTTCCTTTTACTCTCAGATTTTCTCTTTTTATTTTGGTAAGGAATTACTAATTTCTTTTACTTTCAAACTTGTTGCTACAAATTTGTGATACTCTCTTTCGTGGTTGTTCTCTTTACTCACTCCAAGTCTTGGGAGTACTCCCACTTGTATTTTTACTTAATCTGATTTTGTCTAGTTTATTGATCTGATAGAAGAACCATCTTTTGAATTTACTTATCCTTTCTATTATATTTTGACTTTTAATTTAATGATGTTTAACATTTAATTCCCTGTTATATTTTCTTATTCTTTTTATTTTAAATTTCTCGGAGATGAGTATTGTTTCTTCAGTTCTCTTTATCTTTAATATTGAAATCATTTAAAGGATATATTCACCCTTGAATACAGGTTTAGTGGGATTCCATAGATATTGGTTCAAAGTTTTCTCCTTTATACAGCTTTTTAGATAATTTTTAGTTTTATTATCTGGTTAGGAATATGTTTCCTAATTTTAAAGTGGTTAAGTTTGGTTGGTTTTTGTTACTTTGATGTATACTTTCAACTTGATTGGATTATAACTAGAAAAATATAGTCTATAAAATGTCTAATTAAAAAAATTAGTTAAGGCTTTCTTTGTTGCCAAGTTTATGACCTGCTTTTACATATATTCCATGGATATGGCAGTATTTCTGTTTGGAGGATATTAGAGTTTTATAAATTCATTATATCAAATTTATTTTATTTTATTTTATTATTTTTATTTTTGAGACAGAGTCTTGCTCTGTCGCCCAGTATGGAGTGCAGTGGCGCAATCTTGGCTCACTGCAACCACCGCCTCCCAAGTTCGACGATTCTCCCGCCTCAGCCTCCCAAGTAGCTGGGATTACAGAAGTGCACCACCACATCTGGCTAATTTTTGTATTTTTAGTAGAGACAGGGTTTCACCATGTTGGCCAGGCTGCTCTTGAACTCCTGACCTCAGGTGATCCTCCCGCCTCAGCCTCCCAAAGTGCTGGGATTACAGGCGTGAGCCACTGCACCCAGCCTCAAATGTATTGATTATTTAGTTTCTCTTTGTCCTTATTTTTCTTTTGTTTTTGGCCCTTCCTTAAATTTTCCTCATTTTCCACAAGAGCCAAATGAAATAGGCAGAATACATATTACCACATTTTAAAAATGCAGAAAGAGAAACTTAAAGTGACTTGAATTCTTGTTCACAGGTACCTAATCTTTTTAATTTTAATTTGAATAATAGTTGGGAAATGGTAAAGGATACTCCCTCGCGGTGGTGACAAAAGTTATCTCAGTCGCATTTCAGGGGTTGAGCCATTGTTTGTGGGATGCTTTTGGGAATGGGGCCGTACTGAAGAGATTTCGGTGATGATATACTTTGAAACATCGTCAAACCCTACACATAAACTTCTCATAAATGGTTTTTGTGGTAAGAACATTGGTGCAAAATCTTTGCCTGGTACGATGTAATGAGGGATTTTTTTTCTCATAAAGACAAATTTTTTTTTTTTTTAGACGGAGTCTCACTCTGTCACTCAGGCTGGAGTGCAGTGGCGGGATCTCGGCTCACTGCAGCCTCGGCCTCCTGGATTCAAGTGATTCTTCCACCTCAGCCTCCTGAGGAGCTGGGATTACAGGCATGCACCACCACCCCCGGCTAATTTTTATATTTTTAGTAGAGACAGGGTTTCGCCATGTTTGCCAGACTGGTCTCGAGCTCCTGATAATAGGTGATCCACTCGCCTCGGCCTCCCAAAGTGCTGGGATTACAGGCATGAGCCACCTCTTCAGGCCCAAGACAAAAATATAGTTAGAGTAGATGGGGAATAGTAGTGTCATCATTTGATAAACGGTAGTGTATGCTAAGGTAAATGAATAAACACAATTTATCTTATATGCCTGGAGCCTATTCCCAGGTAACTGGCCTTTTTTTTTTTTTTAATAAAAAGCTTTATTAAAAGAATAATTTTTGAATAATAAATACATTTGTAGGAAATTACTACCTTGAATTTTGTTTTAAATAGTAGACACCCCTTTATCTTCTCCTAGATTTACTTGTTAACCATTTTGTCACATTTGCTTTCTCCCTGTATCCATATTCTTCAGAATTTTTTCCTAGTTTTAAACTCTAGCTTGTGTGATTTTAATACTGCTTCTCCTGTTCCCTCTTTTTTTGAATTACCTGATATTTCTTATGTTTGTTGTGTATGTCTCTTGAAAATGGCAGATTTCTGTATTTTAATGCTTTACCTAATTGGATAGTTTTTAAGATAATAGCACTTACATTGATTTGATTTTCCCTTCTTTACCTATTTATTTTACATTTTTATTTTCTCTGTTTCTTACTGTTGCTTATTATCAACTTGTGATTCATTCCCTTATCCCACCTCCCAGTTAATGTGGAAATTTTGTTATAATGTCTTGTTTCATTAATATAGTTAATACAGGTTGAGCATCCCTAATCTGAAAATCCAAAATTTGAAATGCTTCAAAATCTGAAACTTTTGAGTACTGACATGACCCACAAAGTGGAAAATTCCACTCCTGGTCTCATGTGATAAGTTGCAGTCAAAACTTTTGTTTCATGCACAAAATTATTAAAAAGATTGTATAAAATTATCTTAGATTATGTGTATAAAGTTTATATGAAACATAAATGAATTTCATGTTTAGACTTGGGTCCCATCCCCAAGATAGGATAATATTCCAAAATCTGAAAAAAAAAAAAAAAAAAAAGATAATATTCCAAAATCCGAAAAAATCCAAAACACTTCTGGTCCCAAGCATTTTGGGTAGGGGATTCGCACCCTGTGCCCCTTTTCCTGTACTAGTACTTATTTCTCCTATGTTGAAAACAAGATTTTCAACCATTACTCTAGCAAAATGAGTCCTTTAGATTATTTTTACTTATTTTCTTCCCCATCATGTTCTTTTTTTTAGTTTTAATTTTTTTTTTTTTTTTGAGATGGAGTCTCACTTTGTCGCCCAGGCTGGAGTGCAGTGGCGCGATCTCAGCTCACTGCAAGCTCCGCCTCCCAGGTTCACGCCATTCTCCTGCCTCAGCCTCCTGAGTAGCTGGGACTACAGGCGCCCGCCACCACGCCTGGCTAATTTTTTTTGTATTTTTAGTAGAGACGGGGTTTCACCGTGTTTGCCAGGATGGTCTTGATCTCCTGACCTCGTGATCTGCCCGCCTCGGCCTCCAAAAGTGCTGGGATTACAGGCTTGAGCCACTGTGCCTGGCCCCCCCTCATGTTCTAATTCCAGAAGACCTTAGAACATTTTTTGTGACTCAAATTCTAGATTTTGCTCAGTTAATTTATTTCTTTTGGTTTTGGTATTTTTCTTCCAGTTTTGTTCAATATTAATAACTAGTATTCTTTTGGTTAGAATTTGTCTGATAAATCTTTCTTTATCCTTTTACTTTAATAAATAGAGCAACATAATCTGTACTCTTTTTAAAAATTATAATTACTGCAAGATAGCCTGTGTAACTACAACTGCAAGTCATTGATTTGTTTTTATTTATTTACAAGCATCAATATTTTACAAAACTGAATTTTGAGAGCTGATATCATTCTTCCTTGAAAATTGAAGTAATTTAAAAAATACTTTTGCAGTAGTGACGTAGCTAAGATCTGAACATTTTAAATTATCCTCCTAAGTAATAAAATATAATGTTCTTATTTATATGATCAGTCCTTTTGGCCTATGGCAGTTTATACTCTGCCAGGATTTTGGTTTGTTGAAGTATAATACAAGTTTAGGTCTTATTTTACTAGATAATCAAAACTGACTTGAACATAGGAATCTTTTTGTTCAAGACTTACCTTTAAAATTCTTGCCCATTTCCCCTTGGGTTAAATGCTTTTTGTTTGTTTGTTTTAAAGACCCCGTGTCTGCTTTGTGTTTATTTTTTTGAATGGGAAAAAATGAAAATGAAGTTAAAGAGAGGACTCTAACTTGGTGTGTTGAATTTCAGTATAGATTTTTTAAAAGAGTAACTTATTTCAGTAATTAACCAAAACTTGATTGAACTTGAGTCTTTATGTTTAGACTTACTTTTAAAATTCTTAACCCGTTTCTTTTATTTTATAGCATAAATGAGATTTTTGGTTGGTTTATCTTTTTAGTTAGAATAAATGAAGTTAAAGATTCTAACTTGTATAACTTCTGTTGCCATGTGAAGCTTTGATGAATGGCCCTTGTTTCTTTTCAAATGTAAATGCTTGTTCATATTCTCAGAAGCCCAGTAGTTTAATTAAAAATCCAGAATCTAGAATATCTTTTAGTTTTTTGGTTTTTTTTTTAAAAAGTAAATTTGTAAAAGTTAGGCCTTGGCATGACCATGGGTATTCTGGCCACAACTAAAATGACTTCAGAGAGTTTTGTGTACGTGGAATGTATAATGTATATATGTATGTACATACACAAAAATAGATTTAAAAAATCGTATCTACCCCCTCAAATCTGGATTTTTAAAATATCTATGATTGTGTATCAGTATTCTGTTTACTCATTGATGAATTATCTGACTAGATTGTAAGGATATTGGAAATATATTTCCGAGTTTAACTTCTGGCCCATTTGGCTTTGTAGAAAGTCTCTGATGGAGCATTAAGGCGACATTTTGTAAAAGGAGCAAATTTTTCTTTTTCTTTCTTTTCTTTTTTTTTTGAGAGTCTGTCACCCAGGCTGGAGTATGGTAGTGTGATTTCGGCTCACTGCAACCTCCACCTCCCAGGTTCAATCTGTTCTTGTGCCTCAGCCTCCTGAGTAGCTGGGATTACAGGTGCCCGCCACCACGCCTGGCTAATTTTTGTATTTTTTGTAGAGATGGGGTTTCGCCGTGTTGGCCAGGCTGGTCTCAAACTCCTGATCTCAGGTAATCCACCTGCCTTAGCCTCCCAAAGTGCTGGGATTACAGGTGTGAGCCACCGTGCCCAGTCAAAGGGCCAAATTTTTCTGTTATGATTTGAAAACTAGAAATGTATCTAAAATTATGCTACTGCCAGTGAACCAAGGGAAGTGACTGATAATTATGTTAAAGTTTATTCTCTTTGTGGGGTAAGTTCTGCAAGTGTATAGTCCTATTCTGTGAAATAGTTCTTTGTTTTATTAGGGCTGAAACTACTGCTTTTTATTTTAAAGAAAAGGCCTGTAAATCTAGGAATCTAGTATTTGGTGAATGAGCCTATGCTCATGATTTTTGTAGATTTAGAGTTTGACAAGATCCTGTAATTTAGCTTCTTTAAGCACAGCAGTTCCTGGCTTACAACCCAGGCTAACCTGAGCCTTCTAGAGTCATGCTCTTTTTTTTTTTTTTCCTAATGAACTTTAAATTTTAGAGTGATTTTAGATTTATAGAAAAGTTGCAGAGAGCACAGTTTTCCATTCCCCTTCGCTATTTTCCCTTTTTAACATATTACATTACCATGGTACATCTGTCAAAACTAAAAAACCAACATTGGTGCATTATTAACTCCAGACTTTATTTGGGTTTCACCAGTTTTTCCTTTCTGTCACCGGATCCAATCTAGGGTATCACGTTGCATTTAGTTGTCATGTTTTCAGTCTCTCTGGTATATGAGTTTGTCAGTCTTGCCTTGCTTTTTATGACCTTGACATTTTTGAAGAATACTGGCTAGATATCCCGCAGAATGTCTCCCAACTTAGGTTTGTCTGATGCTATTCTCGTGACTAGACTGGACAAATGAGTTTTTGCAAAGAATAACACGGAGGCGTAATGCTTTTGTCATCACATTATATTGGGGGTACATGATATCCATGTGACATCACTATTGATGTTAACCTTCACTTATTTAAGATAAGTGTTTGCCAGATTTCACCACTGTAAAGTTACTTTTTCCCTTTTCCTACTCTATTCTCTGGAAGTATAGACTCATGCCCTTTTTACTTTGCTGTTTGTCTGCATATCTATCTATTGGTTTTTACATTCTTACTAAGCCTTAAATTTTTCTATCAGTTAAGTTCTTAGACTGAAAGTGGCTTAAGCTTTTGTCAGTAATATTTGTTTGGGTCTTCATTATGTGAAGAGTTTTTGGCACTTAGAGATGTATAGAGGAGCTATTTTTGTGTGTATTAGTGTGTATCACATTGTATTAAAATTAACTGTTTACATATTTCCTCCTCCTATTGGGTCGTAAAACTGAGCACGATCTTTTCCCTTTTTTTTTTTTTTTTTTTTTTGAAACAAAGTCTCACTCTGTCGCCCAGACTGGAGTGCAGTAGTGAGATCTTGACTCACTGCAGCCTCCACCTGCTAGGTTCAAACAATTCTCCTGCCTCAGCCTCCAGAGTAGCTGGGTTTATAGGCACCTGCCACCACGCCTAGCTAATTTTTGTATTTTTAGTAGAGACAGGGTTTCACCAAAGTCTTGGGCTTTGCCCAAGAATTAAAAACCCTCCAGGTGATTCTCATGGTGACTAAAATTTGAGAAATACTGCCTAAAAGCATGGAAAATGAAAAAATATCAGAGAAAGTGGGCAGCTGTTAGTAACTGATTGCAACAGTAAAATTAAATCCCCTCTTTCCCTCCTGTCTCAGGAATTTGATACTTTTATTATTCTTATTAATAAAATTTTTTATACTTTTACTTTGAAATAAAAAGACATTCTAAATGCTTCTTCCTTAAGTGTCTCTTTCTATGTAAATGCACTTGCTAGTATGTTTCAGTTTGACAACTAGTTACTAGCCAGATTTTTTTTGGTGTGTGTGTGAATGTGGTGCATTTGATTTAATTGCTTTTGTTTCAGTGGCATACTTTTAATAGGAATAAATACAATATAATAAGAAAACAAAATCACAACCCAGCAGTATTAAAAGTATTCTGTTCACTTTTGCTCTTTTATTTGGAGGTATAACTTTTGGCTTTAGTTTTGCCAGGGAAACTATTTTCAAGGCAACATGAAATTAATAATATATATTTTTAACTTTCATAAAAATGTGTTGTCTATTGGCAGCAGATGGCTAACGTTGCTTTTTCGCTTCTAGTGTCCACTTTTCCAGGAAATGACTCCCATCTGCAGCAAGAGAAGTGCTGACTGTTAATGTGTACACTAGGCACTTCTCTTAGCTCAGTGCCATTCTGACAATTTCACAGTACATGTATTGTGAATTTGGTTGGAAGTGTATGTTAGTCAGATTGTTTTCTTTCTGGAGTTTCAGGCTTTTGGAAATAGAAAGTTTGTGTGTTTCTAAAACTGAAATTGAATTCTTCCAGGTTGGCTAGTGAAAAAGGAGAGGAGAATTCTTGGTTAAGTGTGGTTCCTGGACAAACAGTATCAGCATCATTCGGGAACTTGTTAAAAATGCAAATTCTCAGGCCCAACCTTGCTGGTTAGAAAATTCTGAGTGCAGGGGCCAGAAATCTGTGCTTTATCATGCTGTCCAAGTAATTCTGATGCCTGCTAAAATTTGGGTACCAATGGGTTAAGGTTTAGTTTTATCGCTTGTAAAGGACAGCGTGGTATTGTAAGATTACATATGTGCTGCTAATAAAGCTGATCAAATTTGGAAAAAACGAGCTTTGTAGCCAGAAGATCTTGGTTTGAACCCCACTGTATCACTTCTTAAAAATATTATATTGGGCAAGTTACTTAGCATCTTAGCTTCAGTGTGTTCATTTGTAAAATGAGATTAGTAATCCTGGAAATCAGTGATGAATGTTGTTGCATTGAGTGCTCAATAAATACTGATTTGAGGGGTTGGGTGTGGTGGCTTACTTGATCCCAGAAGTTTGATACCAACCTGAGCAACATAGTGAGACCCCCATCTCTGCAAAACATAAAAAAATTAGCCAGGCATGGTGACGTACGCATGTAGTCACAGCTACTTGGGAAGCTGAGGTGAGAGACTCACTTGAGCCTGGGAGGTTGAGGCTGCAGCAAGCTGTGTTCTCGCCACTGCATTCCAGCCTGGGCAACAGAGTGAGCCTTTGTCAATAAATTATTAAATAAAATAAACAAATTAAATAAATATATAAATAGGTGTGAAAGCCCCACAAAACTTAATATATGATTATATGCAAATTTTCTCTGGAAGAAATATTTAACAAGAGACTGGGCTCAGTGGCTCACACCTGTAATCCCAGCATTTTGGGAGGCTGGGGTGGGTGGATCGCTTGAGCTCAGAAGTTGGAGACCAACCAGCCTGGGCAACATGGCTAATCCTCATCTCTTTAAAAAACAAAAAAATTAGCTGGGTTTGGTGGCGTTTACCTGTAGACCCAGCTACTTGGGAGACTGAGGTGGGAGGAAGGCTTGAGCCCAGGAGACGGAGGTTGTAGTGAGCCAAGATTGCGTCACTGTGCTGGGCAAAAAACAAACCAACCAAAAAAAAAAAAAAAAAGAAAGAAAAATTTAAGAAACATGCAAGCTTTCTTTTCGTGGTTGCTGGACTCTTTCTAGAGGTTCCAAGTTAGTTTGAGTGATTTCATATGCTAAAAGATAGTTATGGAAAACTTTCATGCTCTGAAAGTGTTGAAGGTACCTTGAATGCTTTAAAATGAAGAGAATATATTCTGGGACAGTCTGTATGCAAATTTTTCCCATTTTGTGCAGGTGCTTTATGTATTAAAAATACTTGTCATGGTTCAAGAATCAATATAAGAAGATATACAGTGAAAAAAATCTCATTTCCACCCCTGCTCTCAATTGCTCCATTTATCCCTATTCTTTGACTAATTTTCTTAATTTCTTATTTATCTTAGAATTTCTTTTTCTTTCTTTCTTTCTTTCTTTTTTTTTTTTTTTTTTTGAGATGGAGTCTCTCTCTGTTTCCCAGGCTGGAGTGCAGTGGCACAATCTCAGGTCACTGCAGTCTCCACCTCCCAAGGTCAAGCAATTCTCCTGCCCCAGCCTCCCAAGTAGCTGGGATTACAGGCATGCGCCACCATGCCTGGCTAATTTTTTTGTATTTTTAGTAGAGATGGAGTTTTACCATGTTGGCCAGGCTGGTTTCGAACTCCTGACCTCAGGTGATCCACCCACCTCAGCCTCCCAAAGTGCTAGGATTACAGGCGTGAGCCACCACGCCCAGCCTATCTTAGAATTTCTTAATGCAAATATAAACAAATATAACTAATTATTTCCTCCTTACCACAAAAGATAACCCACTAAACACACTGTTCAACACTATACTTTTTCATAGTTAACAGTTTATCTTGGATACCTTTTCACTATGAGAGCTCCATGATTCTTTTTTTCTTGGTTAGCATTATTCAAGGCTATCCACAACAAACTGCATCCAATTTAAGTATATAATTTGATGAGTTTTGGCAATTATATGCCTGAAGGCACCACCACAGTTAAGACACACAATGTTCTTTGTGATTTTTTTAATGCTTTATAGTATTTCATTATATGGATATACCATTTTTAAAAATAATTTTTTTACCTTAACTTCCCAGTGTAGAGTATACCATAATTTTTTAAACCAGGTTTTGTAGATGGGCATTTGGGTGCTGATACAAACGGTGCTGCAATTAATAATCTTTTTCATACAGCATTTCATATGGATAGATTCCCAGATGTGGGATTGCAGAGCCGAAGGGGAAATACATTTGCAATTTGGTAGATGTTGCCAGTTTGCCCTTCATAGGGGTGGTACCAATTTGAGCATGTTAGGGGAAGAAAAATAATTTTTCCTATACCCTTTTAACTTCTTGGCTGAGAACCCTGTAACAAAAGATAAGAGAAAAACAGAAGTTTATTAACATGTATATTTCATATATACATGGAAGAAACTCAGGAAAGGAGTAACTGTCAAATAGGTGGCTTACAACTCAGGTTTGCTCTTGCTCCTGCTCTTGCCATGTGACACGTCTGCACCCCCTTTGCCTTCTGCCATGATTGGATGCTCCCTGAGGCCTCACGAGAGGCAGATGCTGGAGCCATCTTGGTACACCCTGCAGAACTGTGAGCCAGTTAAGCCTGTTTTCTTTATAAATTACCCAGCCTTAGGTATTTATTTATAGCAATACAAAAACGGACTAAAATACAGCCCCCCCCAGTGTGGCCTTTCCATCCTAGGAGCTGCCCAGGAGTGCCCTGGCTCCTGCAGGGCAGCAGTTGGGAGCCTTATGTCCCACGTTGTGCCCATCCTTCACCACAGCTAGCTGAAGCCCAAAAATACCAGAACACATCCTCTCCAAATTCTGAGCTATTAGGAATACCTCCTTGGCCATCTCTTGAGTGATCCAGTGAGAAAGAGAAGAAGAGCAGCGTCTGACATCCAGCCATGGGCCAGGCACTCACAGCGAGGCCATGTAATTTTCCTACTGAATCTTCAGTGGAGCCTCCCTTATGCCTTTTCGACACCCTGGAATCAAGACAAGCTGCCCTGCACTTGGAGTTTTTTGCAACCATGGCTTCCTCCTGGACTTGTTCCTGTGGTCCCACCCAGAAGCCATTCAATGCACAGGAGGACAATTTTCCGTACCCCAAGATTGCACCCTCAGCCAGTCAGCAGCAAGCACCCATTGCCTAGCCACCCCCACCCCTTCCCCAAACTGTCTGAAAAACCCTAGCCCCCAAATTCTTGGGGAGATTGATTTGAGTAATAACTCTATCTTCTGTGTGGTGTGGCCAGTTTTGCATCAATTAAACTCTTTCTTTACTGCAAAAGAAAAGAACTTAGCCTAATATAGCATCTTTAACAAAGAACAATGAATTTTTTTAACTCTTATTTTAGGTTCAGGGGTACATGTACAGGTTTGTTATATAGGTAAATTGCATGTCACGGGGTTTGGTGTGCAGATTATTTTGTCATTCATTTAATAAATGATGGGTAGTTTTTTGAACCTGTTCTTCCCTCCACCCTCACATTGGCCCCATGTCTGTTGTTTCTTTCTTTGTGACCACATTTACTCCATGTTTAGCTCCCACTTAGAAGCAAGAACATACGGTATTTGTTTTTCTGTTCCTGTGTTAGTTTGCTTAGGATAATGGCCTCCAGCTGTATCCATTTTGCTGCAAAGGACATGATCTTGTTGTTTTTTGTGGCTGTGTAGTATTCCATGGTGTATATGTACCACATTTTTTTAATCCAGTCTACCATTGATGGGCATTTAGGTTGATTCCATGTCTTTGCTATTGTGAATAGTGCTGTGATGAACATATGTGTGCATATGTCTTTATGATAAACAATTTATATTCCTTTGGGTATATACCCAGTAATAGGATTGCTGAGTCATTGATAATTCTGCTTTGAGTTCTTTGAGAAATCACCAGACTTTTCTACAATGGCTGAACTACTTTACATTCCCACCAGCAGCATTAAGTTTGTTATGTAATTCTTCTGGCGACACCTCTAGGCTGATAAGGGTCTGAATTCATTTTGGGCAGGAACTGTTATCCTTCCTTGTAGAGAGGGCAAAAGGGATACCTTTGTAAATTTATATCCTGCTTTTAGGCATATAGTAGAAGGAGGGCAGAGAGCTTTTATTTATTTATTTATTTTTTTTGATGCTACTACTTCTCAGTTGCTTTCAGTTCAAAGTAATCCTTATGCCAAAGTGGAATGTTTTGGGGTAGCATGCTACCGCTCAGCTCCCACCAGCAGTGTAAGAATTTCCCCACAGTTTAGCTAACAAAGTATATTATGAAACTTTGAGTTTTTGCCAATTAGGTAGAAAATGGTATTTCAGTATAGTTTTAACTTACAGTTTTCATCTGAGATTGGGCATTTTTTTTATGTTAAAGAATGGACCATTTAAGGGATTTGCTTGTCTGTAAAAGATCTCTTCAAACTCTTTTTCCATTTTTCTGTTGGACTTTTTTTTCTGTTAATTTTTAGGAGCTCTATATATTAGGGAGAGTACTTCTTTCTTTGCAGATGTTGTCTTCTCAAATTGTTGTTTGCCTTTGACATTGCAAGAACTTTAGTTGAAGGGTACGTCTCTAAATTGTTACTAAGGATATCTTCCTAAAAATTTCTTAGCTTTTATTTCTTTCTTTTTCTCCCTCCTTTCATCCCTCCCTCATTTTCCTCTTCTTTCCCTCCCAGCCCAATTTCTTAAAAAAGGATTTGAGAGCCTGACGATGATTTATCATTGAACAATAATCAATTCAGTGGGTGGATGTTAAGTGCTTTTAATATATATGACCCTGGTTCATTTATTTTGAAGGCCATGTTTTTGGTATACTGTGCACTGGAGAAAGAACCTGTGCCAATGTCCTTGCCTCCAGCCTTGGTGCCACCATCTAAGAGAAAAACGGTCAGTATATCAGGCTCTGTGCGGTTGATCCCCTCTTCAGCATCAGCCAAGGAATCTTACCACTCCTTACCATCTGTAGGCATTTTACCTACCAAAGCACCATTAAGACAGGTATAGATTTATCAGTGTTAAAGGATTTTTTTTTAACAAAGTGCATGGCATTTAACAGTTTACTATTTGACAAAGATAGAGCAATTAAAAGGATAAAAATTTTAGAGCACCATCTGGTTGAACCTGCATAATGTGATACTCCAGAGAAGACAGATATTCCTTCTACATTAGGCCTTGGGTCATATGGATGTTTTATTGGCTTTATTTTGATCTCCCTGGAATTAAAGTTAGAAATGGAAGATGCTCCATGCTAACATGGCATGTTTGCCCTGGCATAATTAATAGTTGTTTTTATTTTTGTTTAATACCTAGTTAACTCTTGATTCTTTGGGATCAAATTATTGAATTCTGGGTTGTCCAAGGCTTTTTTTTTTCTGCCCCCAGCCTGCCTCTTGTCAGATTGAGTAAAGGAAGATAATGACAGGATATGCAAATCAGCCAGTTTGGCTATGGTTAACACTGCTGGGTCAAACTATAAAAAATATTGAGAATTATCTGAGTATTTTGTTTATACAGACTTTCAGTTACCTATATTAATGTGGGCATTAGTCAAGAGTTAACTATGTTTGAATTTACTCATTTCTTAAAAAAAAGTAAAAATGTGCACCTATGGATAAGTCCTAACTGACCTGTATTTTCTTCTGTTATTTTCTCTTCACCACAGCATTTTGATTGAGATGTCATATGGAAGTGATACATTGTTGCTCTGAGTTAGTAGGGTAGAATTGTTCAGAATTTGTGATGGATATTGTAATGGATTGAAAGAGTGACACTTCAAAGTTTGTTTCATTTTGGCAGAAATACTGTTTTTTTCCCCCCTGTAGTGGGTTGTATCCCCTGCAGAAAAAGCTAAATATGATGAAATCTTCCTGAAAACTGATAAAGATATGGACGGATTTGTGTCTGGATTGGAGGTCCGTGAAATATTCTTGAAAACAGGTTTACCTTCTACCTTACTAGCCCATATATGGTAAGACTTTATTTGAATTGATTTTTTAAAAATATGGTTTTGTATCAATTCCAGTTTCTGCATTTTGATTTTTAGTCATTTGTAAATAGGACAGTTTTTGTTTCAGAATTTTTTATAGAGAAAATCAGAATCTGAAGAATTCTTCTGGCTAATGGACAAAAGCTTGAGAATGGGTTACCTGAAGCTTTATAAGATTGACAGCATCCGCTGGGCATGGTGGCTCACGCCTGTAATCCCAGCACTTTGGGAGGCCGAGGTGGGTGGATCACCTGAGGTCGGGAGTTTGAGACCAGCTTGGCCAACATGGTGAAAAGCTGTCTCTACTAAAAATACAAAAAATTAGCCAGACATGGTGGTGTGCGCCTGTAGTTCCAGCTACTCGGGAAGGTGAGGCAGGAGAATTGCTTGAACCTGGGAGGTGGAGGTTGCAGTGAGCTGACATCACGCCATTGCACTCCAGCCTGGGCAACAAGAGTGAAACTCCATCTCAAAAAAAAAAGAATGACAGTGTCAGTTAATTGTTATTAGAATGTTAAAAATCCAGCTTCTGTTTATATCAATTAAACTTAAAATTTTCAGAGAGAATCCAGATATCTGAAATTTAAACAATGTAAAAAACAGTATCTTCAAGGCATACCTGCATAATTTTATAGTGTATATGTATACTTTCATACCTTCACATAGGAATAACATACTTGGTCCTTGAAAAGGCAAACCCTAGTGTCTTTAATGAATTTCACAGAAAATGAGATAATGTATATGAAAATGCTTTATAGTTTGTCTGCCGCCAATCCACCTAACGATACCAGAGGTTATCTTCAGGTTTTCAAAAGGCAGAAACCTCACAAGTGGGACCACATGGTTGTAAAGAGAAACTTAGAAAAGAAGGGAGGCAGACAGTAAGTAGATCTGCCTTAAAAGAAACAAGAACCCAAGACTGGGAAAGATTAAATATGCATAACTAGTAGTAGCTGCCACTATTGAGTGCCTAGGGTAGGCACTATACTCAATAAATGGCAGTTGTCACGGGCTTAATGTTATGCCTAAACTTTTTATATATCCTGTCTTTAATTCTCATAGTAATTTCGCAAGATGGGTGTTATCATCTCCACTTTATAGATGAGGAAACTAAGGTTTGGAGAGGTTAAAAAACTTAGCCAAGGTTATAAGAAGAAATAAGTAGAAAAGCTGGAATTTAAGATCTATGTGACATGTAGTCTTTTTACTTATGTAGTCTTTTCATCAGGCCCTACTGGCCTTCAGTGCATTAAACAGATCAGGATTTCAGAAAGCTGAGCTTTCTTTTTTTTTTAAATTACAGAAAAAGAAAGTAGAGTAAAACCTTTGCAGTTTCTCTTCAAGTGATTGTGTAAAGCTTTCCAGATTGCTGCCTTTTCCTCACATGTGATTTCCATTTGCAACTGTTCATTCTGCTTTGGCTTGGTGATCCTTGTATCCTCCTACTCCAAGAGTTGCAGGAGGCATAGCAATATCAAAATTGTGCTTGTTTTAGAATCCTTCTAATGCCACCAGTGAATCAAATTTGTTGAGACTTAGGTTTTATCTTTAATATCTTTTAATGTTAAAAATGTTGGGTGTAAGGAATGTTAGGATTCTTTGGCCCACCACAACTTTTACTGTATAGTGGTTCTGAAAATTGGTAAGAAAACACAAAGTGTAAACCCAGATTAGAGGCTCCTGCTCAGCACCAGGGTGAACATTCTCTTTTTACCATCTTAGCTGATCTACCTCTTCGAACAGTTGAGTGAGTTTTTAATAACCTGCAAGTTGGTGTGACTGTCTTTTTAAATTCACCTCATTATTTTAAAAAAGCTGCATAGTGGTACTTTTTCTCTGGACTTTTTGCAGTTGTGGCACTTATATACCATTCATTTTGTTTATTTGTGCAGGTCATTATGCGACACCAAGGACTGTGGGAAGCTTTCAAAAGATCAGTTTGCCTTGGCTTTTCACTTAATCAGTCAGAAGTTAATCAAGGGCATTGATCCTCCTCACGTTCTTACTCCTGAAATGATTCCACCATCAGACAGGGCCAGTTTACAAAAGGTAAGAAAGCTTAAAAGGAAACCTGAATGTATTAATTTCAAAGGAACAATACTATGTCGAATTACAGATTCAATTTGGATGAAATAGAAGAGAAAATATATCTGGCTAAGAGCAGAACAGTATACTGTTTGTGGTTTAGTTTGTGCCTATAAATACGCTGGAGTGCCTTGTATAACATCCTTGGCCAGTAGCTTGTTTACCCCATTCATTAAACATGACAACTATATTTCCAGTCTTAAAATTGGAAAATGTGGGCTTATTTTTCCTTTCCTGGATTTGTGAATTAAGTTTTATGAATAGATTATAAAAGGAAAGCTATAAAAATTAAATTATTGTGTTTCATTTGATGATTCACTCTTACATAAAATGATACAGATTTGAAAACAGAATCTTGCATATGATGGTTGCTTGCTGTCAATTTTACATCAAAAAAGCCTCCAAGGAAAACATTATGTTGAGGATGTATCTGTGCGGTTTTTGCCGTAGGTGACCTTTTGTTCCTGAGTATACCACTGAACTTCATATTTGAACAGCTAGAAGTGGGTTTTACCTAGTTTTGGTTTCTGGACAGCAGTGAGAATTTTCAAAACTTCATTGTTTTAGTCATGCCTTGATTTTTCTCTCCTCATGTAGAAACCCTTCCTAGTATGATGCATTTGCAATATCTTGGCCTTTAATAGACCTTTGAAAGGACTTGCATACCATAGTGGCTATTTGCCTTTAAAAATAAATACTTTGTATTTTTAAATCTCTTATGGCCTATAAAGTATAACCATGGCTGTGGCGATTTTTCAGGGTTGTTATACAGTAATAAGAGTTGTCAAATGTGTGGTATGAGGAGAGCTCTTTAAAATATCATGGAATATTTTGGGTTTTGCATTAATTTTGTCACATGGTTCTTAAAAATCCCATTTTAAAAAGCTTAATAAAAATCAAATTGGGACCAAGCACAGTGGCTCACACCTGTAAACCCAGTATTTTGTGAGTCTGAGGTGGGAGGATCACTTGAGGCCAGGAGTTCCTGGGCAACATAGCAAGACCCTGTCTCTACAAAACAAAAACAAAAAAATTAGCCAGGTGCGTTGGCGTGTACCTGTAGTTCTAGCTACTCGGGAGGCTGAGGCAGGAGGATCACTTGAACCCAGGAGTTTGAGGTTGCAGTGAGCTAAGTAAGATCCAACTGCTACACTCCAGCCTGGGCAACAGAGCAAGACCCTGTCTCTTAAAAAAAGAAAGAAAGAAAGAAAGAAAATTGGATTTTTTTGGTAAGCTAAATGGAATTTATAGCTACCAGGTATGGAGAGTTACTTATAGAAGTTTTTGTCCTTATTTGTAATAAAATAAATATTTTATTATCTGCTTTGTGAGTTATGGGGGGGGCCTTTTTGTGAATTTTTTGATTCCTTATGATGTATGACATGAGTCCCTTAAGTTGTGGAAAAGGCTGAAAGTGATGCCACCCAGAAGGATAAAGGTTACTGAATATGCATTTTTGCTCTTTGCTATATAACTGTACCTCAGTTATGGAATACTGTGTTGTTTCATGCTTTCTTTCACCTATGCAGACTGCTTTTTTTTTTCTGCCTTCTTCATTTTATAACCTATTCAATTGCCTACCAACACAAATTTTAGATATGACAGAAATTTCTGAAGCAAATTAAAAGTTTGAAGTCTATGTTAGTAGATGCTTGAAGTTGCATGAGGTATAGTTTTTAATTTAGTAGATTTGTCTGAAGTTCATTCACTAGATCATAGATACGTTTGTCTATTTATGTCAGATACCAGTATTATTCATTGAAATGGGAATTTATCACTGCTGTCTTATCTATTAACCCAAAATTTTAACTTTAAAAATGAAAACTTGCATTGTTTTATCTTTCAAATAACCTCTTTTCTCTTTAATCTGGTTTTTTTAGTACTGCATTTTTTGCAGCTTTGACTAATCCTTTTTTGAATGTTGCTTTCCTTTCTGTGTTTTTTCTAGTTTGGACTATTTTTTCCATTCTGCAGCACTCTGCTTTTCGCCTTTCTTGTACTGTCAGTTTCTTAACTCTACTCTCTCTCAAGGTTAGAGCTTTACTTTATGCCTTTTTTAGCTTTGTGGTTTTTGGTTTACAAGATACATTTTGAAATGAGAGGTTTTTTATTCAGCAAAAAAGAGAAAATTCCTAAACAGCATGCTTTTGTCACATGTCACTTGGTCCTTGTGTGCATTTTAGTCTGCCTTCCCTAGGCTCTCTGATCCACTTAACATCACCAAAGTAGAATTTTTGTGTAATGCACAAGATAGGGTAAGAGAAAACATTTTGAAAGAAGGGGACATGCTACATATTTTTTCTCATATACCCTTCAAATGCTACATAAAATATTAACTAAACTTTTTTCAGTATCTGGGGTGTCACTTTCTAACTTGTTTGAGGTTAAACTAATTTGTCTCACTTTGTCTTCTTATTTGATGATATTTTTACAGGCAAGACTATAAAATGTGAGTCACCTTTTTTTGAGTTAGAGTAACAGAGGAGATGTGGTAGTCACAAGTTCTTTGGTACATTTGCACCTCTGATAGCAAATTTCTGATAGCATTTAAGTGAAGTAATTTACTCTTGCTGATAAAAGTGAGACCAAGTGCTAATGTTTCATTTTGTTTAGCTGTCTGGCCAGGCCTAGCTCATAGGTCAAGTTTAGATAGAGTTAAAATACTAGTGAATAATTGTCACATTCAGAAATCCACTTTAAAATATCTAATTTAACACTGATAAGTTTTTGTGTATCAGTGGAACACAGAAAATAGGAGGTATATTTCATACAAAGCTGTAATTAATATAAAATTGAGATTAGTATTAAACCTTTGTAGATGAGTTTTGGTACTGATAGTCAAAACAGCTCAGTACTAAAAGTGCAGTGTGGCATAAAGAAATACAGAAGGAATTACTTGCCAAATTTTATTGATGTACCTGTTTTATCAAATTTACTTTTAGAGTAATAATTTCATTTACCTAAATGATCTTGATATGCAAGTGCCACTGGGGGTATTGCGTGAAATAGCACTTAAATCGGAAGACTCTTGATTAAACTACGTATTGGCTGGGTTCAACTTTGAGCAAGTTATTTAATCTGTTTCTTCAGTTCTAAGATGGGGTTAATAACAATATCTGCCCTACCTACTACCCACTTTTCAGATTAGTTTTGAGAATTAACTAGTGGAATTTAAAGTGCTTAGTGAATTGTAAATGAGTATATAAATATGAGGAGATGGGATATTGTGTGCTTTTAGGTTTCTTCTGTTGTGCAAGTTGTTGACGTAAATTAACTATACAACAACATAAGTATTAACACAAAGTCTTATGTTCTGTTATATAAAGTCAGCAGTATATCTTAGTTTTTAAATGTTCAGGCCTCAGTTTTAACATTTCCAGATGGTAATTATCCTGTTATTTGTTAATCTGGTTGTAGCATTGGGTGTAGATGAAATGTTTGAGGAAGCATTTATCTTTTCGCTCTGACTTCAGCCAGCTATCTGGGGCATCAGTGATAGTTTACAGAGGACATTGAGCCAAGGTAGAAACAACTCAATGGGAGGCAACATCTTTTAAGAGCATATTCTGTTGAAGAGTTAATTATAACAATAGCTTACATTTATAAAATATCACAGTTTGTAGACTGATGTCACATCACATTATTTCATTTAACTTGTAAAGTGGGCAAGGCAGAGATTATTTCCCTATTTTACAGGTGATGATAATGCAGTTAGTAAAATAGCAGGACCCAGAATAAACCCAGCTAGATTTTCTGAATACAAGGACCATTCAGAGACCAATTTTGTAACCTTCATTGTTGAAAGAAAACTGTATGTACAGGATGTCATATATGAAGACAGTTTCATATATGATGGTATTAATATTTATTATGGAACATGCTTGAGCAGTTGGTTTTACTTTAAATAAAATAGACACAGTATGTAACAAAAGTAAAAATTCCTTGAATTAAATAAAATCAACCACTACTGTAGTTCTGAGATTCAACAAAAATTTGTGTGTTTACTCTCAGCCAGTTTATACAAATACAAATAAATCACCATCAGTTTCTCTGAGAAATTTACACTTCAGTGGAGGAATTAGTTTATGAATCTGGCATCTCTTTTACTGCAAGGTTCTGAACAGGCTAGGATCAAGTGACAAAGACATTCGGATCGGAGGTGGGGATGGGGTACATAGTATAGAATAACAGTTTTCAGAGAATTTAAGGGAAATGTAAATGTCTTACTATATAATTAAGTATAAAATTATATATAATTGTACTAGATATGATTTTCTTAATTAAAAATGTCAGTAATACAGTAAAATATGCAATACCTTATATCTGCGTAGAGCTTTAATATTTTTAGTGTTTTGTCATATATTACCTAATTTTATAGTAATGTATAATTGTGAACTTTTTGTTTTTAGAACATCATAGGATCAAGTCCTGTTGCAGATTTCTCTGCTATTAAGGAACTAGATACTCTTAACAATGAAATAGTTGACCTACAGAGGTATGTAAAGCAAAATTACAGCCTACTCACATACACACACACACACACACACACACACAGTACATGTATATAGGTATACAACTTCCTCCCCACACACACCTTTCTGTTTCTAATGTATATTTTGATAAATGCTACCTAATATTTGGTTAAGTACCACAGTTCTGTTTAAACGGAGTCAGTGTACTTCATCATATATGAGGCAACCTTTAATTGCAGGATACACTGTTTACTTATGTACCACTGAAAAGTCACTGCCAAATAAACAATGACGTGCCATTAACTATAAGGTACTGTTTGATTTCATTTAGAGAAAAATGCGAAAAAACGTATATCCTAGAATGACTGAAAAATAGTTTTTCTCCAACCTTAGATATTTGAATAACATATTAGAAAAACATTATCATTTAATACATTTAATAGATGGAATGTTAAATTCAGACACCATGCCAAGAGCTTTCATAATTGTTATTTGACCCTCACATAAACCTTGTAATTTGAGATAGGTGGTGGTGTTTCTATTTTACAGGTAAGAAACTTAAGATGCTTAGATATTTTGCCCAAAATGATACAAGCTTGTCAGCTGCAGAGCTGATACCTGATCCCAGGACTACTTTATTCTAAGTTGAATCTTCTTTCTTATACATAGGTACTATGTAGAACAGACTCAAATACAATTTGATTTGAATCTGAGTATAGCAGATATTATTGATACTTCCTTAATTTCCGTGTTCCCTGGAAACTTTATAGTAATACTGATTGTAAAAATGACTATAAAATTACTTTTTAAAAGTGAGATAATTTTTCTGTCTACAGGGCACTGTATCTAAATATTCACACCAGTCTTTTTCTTTTTTTAACCCTCACAGCACTTTGAAGCAGATAATGGCTGATATACTTTATTTTACTGACAGTATTGAGATATAAGGAGATTAAATGAGTTAACTGCCTTATATGGCAAGAATTTGGCAATGATCTTAACCTTATCTGTGAGACTATGTTGAGATTTCTGTAGAAAAACTGGTTGTTAGAATTTTTCAGTTGTAAGAAAGAACTAAACCCAAACTAAGAGTGAAATTTATATTGACTTGTGAAGCAAACCTTTCAGAGGTAGGGCTGGCTTAAAGCATTCCTTGATATTGAGGCTCAGATGATATAATCAGTTCTCTTGCTCTCCATTTCTTGTTTCCATTTCCACTGGGTTGATTCCATTCTCAGATAGACTTTCTCCTTATTTTGGCAAGAGGGCTATAGTACATCTAGCTACATGTACTTATAATTTCAAATTTGGTGAAGAGTGCCTCTCTTCTGGCATTTCCTGGAGAAGACCTGAAATTCAGTCTGATTGGATTGGCTTATTGGCCTTTTCCTATGACATAAAACTTCTAATATTGAAATCTGACCAGGGCAAAAAACACTTCGTGGTGATTGTATAGTTTAATTTTGTCCTTACTCACGGAAAAAAAAAAAAATCAAATCCAAAGTCACACATCACGTTAAGAGACAGTATTGGTATCAAAACCAGGTTGTATAAGTTCAGCATTCTTTCTGTTGTACAATTCTGCCACTCATTAGGATTTTTAAATTTTTGACTTTGTTGCAAAATAGAAGTAGTAAACAATTACTGAACCTATAATGGTGTTTATACTGTTCATTTTCATGTGGTCCATAAATGGTCCATAAACATTTTTGCTTTCCTTATATATGTAATATACATGTTATAGTAGGTAGATTTGAAAATACTTATCATATGGGCCTCTTAAGCCTATGGAAATGGATACATACACCAATGTTCTAGGACTTGCTTGATTTGACTTCAAGTGTACTTGTTTAATGTATAAAATATTTCTATAATGAATTTTAATGGGAATTAGAGCATCATAGATAAAATGCTCTTACTGTTGAAAACATTATTTGTTACATTTTGGTCAACTAATCTTTCAATAACTTTTAGTAACTATAATGTTAAGTTGTACCAGTGGCAGTCTTATATAGTAAATGACAGCTGACAGCATGAAAATAACATATCTAATATTTTGTGACTATCTTATTAGGAAAATCAGAGAATTTCAAAACCTTGTTAGTTTTTAGGGTATAGTCACATTTTATAAATGTGTGGTATATTTATACATGATTTGACGTTTGTGAAAATATTTTCCCTGGACTTTTATTTTAGGTGAGATCTACAGTGTAGGCAAACTTATATAATCTGTCAACTCCATTAGTGTCATAGTCAGACTCATCGCCCTGCTAAAATTATAGTTGTTAAAATACGCTTTTGTAAATAGTTGTGTTAGGTCATTATCACCAAGTCTTCAAGGTATTACATTATAAAAACCTTGGTTTTTATTCTTGTGATAACCGTTTTTTCTGTGCAAAGTTAAAATTCTTCACCCTTTAATTTTTTTATTAATATATAAGGATGTGATGAATATGACTACAAAACAGGAAAAAATAAACAGATTTCGTTTGTGGCTTTTGCTAAATTGTTACCTGACAAAATCTTAGCCAGTTCTTCATTTTCGTTTTGAGATGAAGATACTTAGTTTTAGTCCAGGGGCTGGGCGCGATAGCTGATGCCTGTAATCCCAGTACTTTGCGGGGCCGAGGCAGGTGGATCACTTAAGGTCAGGAGTTTGAGACCAGCCTGCCCAACATGGTGAAACCTTGTCTCTACTAAAAATACAAAAATTAGACAGGCGTGGTGGCACACATCTGTAATTCCAGCTACTCAGGAGGCTAACACAGGAAAATTCCTTGAACCTAGGAGGCAGAGGTTGCAGTGAGCCATTGCACTCCAGCCTGGGCAACACAGTGAGACTCTTGTCTCAAAAAAAAAAGAAAAATTTTTTTTTTTAGTCCAGGGATCAAACCTCTAAGTAAGCAGCATGTATGATGTGAAATTATAATTACTGTATAATGAATGTAGTACTTTATAATACTTTTTTCTTAATGATAGTTATAATACATATTCATTGTAAAATTCAGGAAATAGATAAATGCATAATGAAAAAAGGAATATATTTCTTAGAATCATATTTTGTTTTGAGCATTGCAAACCAATGGAAATATTGAAAGCTATATATAAACTTGAGTTAGTTGGGTGAAGAATGTTCTTTGTTATTGGTCAGAAAATGAGATTTCATTGTCTTTGTTTTCATCTTTAGTTCACCAAATTGTTTCTAGTAGAAAATATAAGACATTGGGAGCTTGAAGTGCGAGATACCTTTAGGTATATTTTAAAATTTTTTTCTGTGATTTCTTCAACATTTGCTATTAATTAAATGATTTAATTATGCCAATTAGATTAAATTAGTATGATATTTTTAACTTAAGGAAAAGCAATACAGGTAGTTGTAATATAACACTCATCGAATATCTGAATCTCTTACTTGAGCTCAAGACCTGTATTTTTCATTGCCTACTAGTGTTTTCATCTGAATGTCTAGTAGGATATGAATTCCCTAATTGTCCCCTCACCTCTGTTTTGTATCTCCCTTCTCAGTGACATCACCATTCACCTAGTCACTCAAGCTAGAAACCTGAGATTTTTCTTCTTCTCATCTTTAGTCTTCTACCTTTGAAATGTCTGTTGAATTGATTCCTACCTTCCCATCTCTTTTGTCTAATCAACTTCTCACTCTTCAAATCTCATCTTAGACATCATTTCCTCTGGGAGAGGAAGCCTTCCTTGATTTACCTCCCAACCTCCATACTCTCTTCAAGTCTTATTTAAGAGCCTATTTTATGTAGTCTTTATATTTACAACTGTTATAACACTTATCATTCTTTGTTATAATTCTGTGTTTTTTAATCTCCCACTAGATTATGTGCTTCTTAAACACAGGGGCTGCTTGTATCCCTTAGTGTTTAGCTCATAATAGATGAGAAAATAATTTTTTCAATATTGTTGAAATCTGTCTTCTCTGTTCTATGTTTCCTTCTTAGTTTTAGCCTTTGTCTTTTATCTGGATCATGGCTGTAACCTCCTCATTGGCTCTCTGCTTTGAGCCTTTTCCTCCTTTGGACCATCCTACTTCCAACTGATATATAAAATACAACTCAGATCCCTCAGTGACTTCCCATCTCCAGCTGAATCCAGTTCACTTCTTTGAACATGGTGTAAAGGCTCTTCCTTCATGGTGTTCTCTTGGCATTCTGACCGTTCTGTCTTAGCCACCTCTCACAGTATGCTGCCCTGTGGTACTAAAAAGCTATTTGAGAACAGATACAGTGTGTTTGCTCTTTGTACTCTGAGTGTTCAGTACAGTACTCGAATCTACTATTTCAGCTTTATCCCCTTTCTCCAGTCGTATGATAGATGGGTTTATTACCTCTTACTTCAACATACCACCACTTTTATTCTTCTATGCCTCTGATCCTACTGTTCGCCTTTGCCTGGAGCATACCTTTTACCTTATAAAGTTTTGTTCATGTTCAAGATCCGTCTTAAATATTGTCTCTTCTGTCAAGCCTTCCATGAAATCTTCAGATTACTTTTCTTTCCTCTTCTTCCAGAGGCTTTATTCGTTTATTGTAGTATTTCTACTGTTTAACTATAGTAATTTATATTGCTTTTTTGGTAAATTTTTAATTCCTAAGGGCAAGAGCTATGTCTTGTTCATTTTGATAGGCCTAGAAATTAACACACACATTACTTAACACCGAGGAATAGGCTAGTTGGTTGAATGAATGACGCAAAGTATGTTATAAATATTAGAATATTTCCAAGACTTACTTCCTGCAAAATTTATGGCAGAATAGAAGC
The DNA here is from genome assembly GCF_028858775.2 of Pan troglodytes. Lineage (NCBI taxonomy): Eukaryota > Metazoa > Chordata > Mammalia > Primates > Hominidae > Pan > Pan troglodytes. The sequence goes on from NC_072398.2 coordinate 179,585,590, forward strand.
CATGTGTTAAATGTTGAACTAAGGCAAAGACCTTCTGAATAATAGCTTATTTTGAAGACTATAGGAAAGGATTTTAGGCCGGACACAGTGGCTCACACCTGTAATCCCAGCACTTTGGGAGGCTGCGGCGTGTGGATCACCTGAGGTCAGGAGTTTGAGACCAGCTTGGCCAACATGGCGAAACCTCATCTGTACTAAAAATACAAAAATTAGCTAGGCGTGGTGGCGCATGCCTATAATCCCAGCTACTCAGGAGGCTGAGACACGAGAATCGCTTGAACCTGGGTGGCAGAAGTTGCAGTGAGCCGAGATCACTCACAGCCGAGATCACTCCAGCTTAGGCAACACAGTGAGACTCAGTCTCAAAAAAATAAAAAAGAAAAAAGAAAAAGAAAAGGATTTTATATATAAAAGGTTTTTGAATCCTCACAGGAACATTAAGGTTAGTGGGCTGATTTTTTTTTTTTTAATATTCTGCAGACTTAGTTTTTCTTTTTTTTCACACGTTTAAAAATTGTGATAAAATACACATAACATAGTAATTTATCATCTTAACCATTTTTAAACATACAATTCAGTGGTATGAAATATATTCACATGGCCAGGCACAGTGGCTCATTCCTGTAATCCCAGCACTTTGGGAGGCTGAGATGGGCGAATCACCTCAGGTCAGGAGTTCGAGACCAGCCTGCCCAACATGATGAAACTTCGTCTCTACTAAAAATACAAAAATTAGCTGGGCATGGTGGCAGGTGCCTGGAATCCCAGTTACTCAGGAGGCTGAGGCAGCAGAATCGCTTGAACCCGGGAGGTGGAGGTTACGGTGAGCCGAGATTACGCCACTGCACTCCAGCCTGGGAGACAAGTGCGAGACTCCGTCTCAAAAAAAGAAAAAGAAATATATTCACAGTGTTGTGCAACCATCATCACCATTCATTTCCAAGACTTTTCATCTTACAAAACTGAAACCCCATACCCATTAAACAATAACTCCCCATACTCTACTCCCTCCCATTTTCCCCGCCCTTCCTCATAGCAGCCACCATTCTATTATACTTTCTATCTCTATGATTTTGACTACTGTAACTATCTCATATAAGCAGAATCATGAGATATTTGTCTTTTTATGACTATCTTATTTCACTCAGCATAATATCCTCAGGGTTCATATGTGTTGTGGCATATGTCAGAATTTCCTTCCTTTTTCAGGCTGAATAATAATTCCATTGTACTTACATACCACATTTTGTTTACCTGTTCATCTATTGATGGACATTTGGGTTGTTTCCACATTTTAGCTATTATGAATAACGCTGCTATGAACATGAACGTACAAATACCATTTCAAGACCCTGCTGTCAGTTCTTTGGAGTATATTTGCAAAAGTGGAATTGCTGAATCATGGTAATTGCAGACCTGTTTTTGTGTCAAGGATTTCCTTTGAAAATCTGATGAAGACTGTTATACCCTGCCCACAGAAAAAAAGAACATGTATATCTGTGATACTATTTTGTATTTATTTCAGGAGTTCCCAGACACTTAAAAACTATCTGTGGACCCATTCTTGAGAGCTGTTGCTGTGACAGTAAAATGCCTCAGTTAGAGAAGTTCTTGGCAGTGGAAAAGATGAAACTACTAAGAGAGTGCTTCAGTCACTTGGATAATGTGGTAGTGGTAAATTATGCTGAGGCAGGAGTTAATATTTTGTCATCTACTAGCTTCCATTTCCTTCCTGTCTCTGTCCTTTTAGCAAGAACATCAGGAAGTTAAAGCCACATCCTGTCAGGCCTGTTTGTTATCCTGGTCTTGGGCCAGTAAACAGGATAGATAATTAGAATAATAGTTATCAGGCATTGTACTGTGCCTTCTTTATGTAAGTTCACTTGCTGAGCTCTTGTAACATCCCTGAAGGGTAATAACTTTATTTCAGTTTTTCAGATGAAGAAATAAACTAGTCTTCACTTCCACGAAGCTTTCCCTGATTATCTACCTCAGCTCAGAGAGCACTCAATTTCCTTCTCTCCCAGTAGATTCTCGACTCTGTGTGATGGCACAGGCCAACTCTTACTTCTAATGAGGCAATATAGTGTAGTATTTCAGAGCATGGGCTTTTTAACCAGATTTCCAGATTGCCTGACATGACCTGGATATACTTAACTATCTGTACCTCAGTTTATTTATCTGTAAAATGGAAATATGAATAACCATGTACAATGCTTAACGCAATGCTTGGAACATAGTAAGTTCTCAATACATGTTAGTATTTATCATCATCATCCCCAACACCGAGTTCAGCACTTAGAGTACAGGATTTACTCAATAGCTGTTCACTAAATATTGGTTGGAGTAGCTGAATGAACTTTCTTTCTCTAGTTGAAGAGTGAATGGAACTATGTAGCCAGGTAGCCAGATTCTGTGTTCCTAAATATATAGACCTCTACTTCAGTCATATTCAAGAACCGATTTTTTAAAATTTCTAAATCCTAGCATGTGGTTCGAATTTTTAAAAATTCTATGTTTTTGTTTTACTTCAGTTCAAATATCATTAGAAACCATTGTCTGGAGAGTTCATTGCTTATATTATCAAATCTGGAGCTCTTTTGCTTATGATCCAACTTGATGTGTTTGTGACCCTCTAAAGATCTGTGACGCTGACACTAAAAGGTCTCTTTTGTGACTCTGCCTTAAGAATGGTATTACTGGTTAAATAATTGAAGCTCTAGGTTGCGGTGTGCATTTCTTTGATAGTAAGGAGGCAGCCTAATTCATTTTCACATAAAGTGTATAGATCATCATTAAAACCTCTGTTTTGGGAGACTCTCCTTACTTGAAAACCTCCTTGCTAAAGTCTGAACCTGTGCTGTCCAGTATAGTAGCCACTAGCTGTGTGGTGATTGAGCACTTGAAATATGGCTAGTCCAATTTAAGATGTGTTGTTAGTATAAAATATACTGGATTTCAAAGATTTAGAATGAAAAAAATGTAAAATATCTTAATATTTTTCATCTTTATTACATTTTGAAATATTACATTAAAATAAATTTCATTTCTTTTTATTTTTTAATGTGTGCCTGTTAGATCATTTAAAAATTACTTAGGCTGGGCATAGTGGCTCACATCTGTAATCCCAGGACTTTGGGAGGCCAAGGCAAGAGAATTGCTGAGGCCAGGAGTTGAGATCACCCTGGGCAACAAAGCAAGTCTCTATTAAATATATACATACATACATACATACATACATACATACATACATACATACATACTCTATGTGGCTTCTTTGTACCTGTTCTGAGTTAGAATTATTATACATTTCATTTGCTTGTACTGTTTTGTGGCTCTGGTAGCTTACTAAGGGGCACTTACCTCTTTTAATACAGCAGTAATTATTGAGATGTATTATAGTCTGTCTTTGGAAAGCAAAAGCATCTACCAAGAAATTTCAACTCCTGGAGGATTTAAGAGTCACAGTCTCTGCCGACATACTGGAGGCCTGATTGCCATCACTCCAGGTGATTTATTACAGCTTTCAAAAAGCCAGTAAATGTATTTTTATACTAGTAAACAATGTAATGGTAATAATAATAATAGCTGAAATTTATTTAGCACTTACTACATGCCAGGCATTGCTCTGGAGTCTTTCTAGATGTAACATAAATTAATCCTGCCCATCAACTTTATTATCCCTATTTTGTAATTCAGAAAGTTAAGGTTTCGTTTTATATTTCTTTTCTGTTTCTTTTAATTTCATTTTGTCCTGCTAGATAAGTAGAATAAATTATTATGGATTTGCAAAATAAATTTATATTTCTGGCCAGGCACGGTAACTCACGCCTGTAATCCCAGCACTTTGGGAGGCTGAGGTGGGAGGATCACCTGAGGGTCAGGAGTTTGAAACCAGCCTGGCCAATAAGGTGAAACACCGTCTCTAGTAAAAATACAAAAATTAGCCGGGCGTGGTGGTGCACACCTGTAATCCCAGCTTCTCCGAAGGCCGAGACAGGAGAACTGCTTGAACCCGGGAGGCAGAGGTTGTAGTGAGCCAAGATTGCCCCACTGCATTCTCGCCTGGGTGACAGAGTGAGACTCTGTCTCCAAAAAAAAAAAGAAAAGAAATTATTTCACCTTTGAAAAATGAACCATCTGATTTTGGGACCTGCCACTAAGGGGGTGTGCTTTGTCATATAAGCCACACCCCAAAGTTTGTATTTTTTCTGATTCTAGTTAGGCTCTCTTTTCAGTTACTTACACCCATAAATATATTCTCTTATTTTTAAAAATAAAACCCATTAAAAACAGCCAGTCTCTCAGAACTAAGTAAGAACATTAGTTATTCCCATAGTACCATCATACTTTCACAGAATTTATCTTTAATTTTTATAATTAATGGCCATTAATTTTCCCCAGCAAACTATAGAGGCCCAACTACAATCTTGTTTGGAATATAGTAGACATTTAATAAATATTTGTTGAAAGAATGAAATTGTATCACATAAAGATTATACAATTAAGGCAAGTTTTATGTGTGTGTGTGTGTGTGTGTGTGTGTGTGTGTGTGTGTGTATGTATGTAAGTAATGTATTTTTCAGATAGGGTCAGGCTCTGCTGCCCAGGCTGGAGAGCAGTGGCGCGATCATGGGTCACTTTAGCCTTGACCTCCCAGGCTTAAGCAGTCCTCCCACCTTAGCCTCCTGAGTAGCTGGGACTACAGGCATGTGCCATCATGCCCAGCTAATTAAAAAAATTTTTTTTATAGAGATGTGGGTGTCACTATGTTGCCCAGCATGGTCTCAAACTCTTGGCTCAAGTGGTCCTCCCACTTCAGCCTCCCAAAGTGTTCAGATTACAGTTGTGAACCACTGTGCCTGGCAAAGGAACTTTTAGAGTAATTTAAAACTTATGGTAAGAATAAATGTCTTTGTTCTCAAACTTTAACCTAAGCTTTTATGAACTACGAATTCTTGTTTTTTTTTTTTTTTTTTTTTTTTTTTTGAGACGAAGTCTTGCTCTGTCACCCAGGCAGGAGTGCAGTGACACGATCTTGGCTCACTGAAGCCTCCATCTTTCAGGTTCAAGTGATTCTCCTGCCTCAGCCTCTCAGGTAGCTGGGATTACAGGCATGCGCCACCGCACCCGGCTAATTTTTGGCAGGAGAATCACTTGAACGCGGGAGGCAGAGGTTGCAGTGAGCCAAGATCGCGCCACTGCACTCCAACCTGGGCTTCAAAGTGAGACTTCATCTAAAAAAAAAAAAAAAAAAAAAAAAAAAACCAACAACAACAACAGTAAAAGGCTGTCTTTACCTAGTACAGAAGTTCTTTATAATCTTTTTCTGATTTACCATTTCAGCTTTATTTAACCACACATGAACCTTCCATTCTAGGTAAGTTAGTCTGTCTAGAATTTTCTCATCTCTCTACTTTTTTTTCATTAATTTTTTATTATCATAAAATATACATAACATAAAATTTACTACTTTAAATTTTTAACTACTTAAAGTGTACAATTCAGTGTCATTAATTGTACACTTAAAGTGGTTAAAATTTTAAAGTGGTAATTTTTTTTTTTTGAGACAGAGTTTCACTCTTTTGTTGTCATTTTTAAATGTACTTAAATGTCATTAAATACATTCACAGTAATTGTGTAGTTATCACCACTATGAATCTCCAGAACTTTATCATCCCAGACTGAATAATCTAATTGGAATTGATATCAACTTACTTCAGTCCCATACAAAACTGTGCTCCTGGCCAGGCGTGGTGGCTCACGCCTGTAATGCCAGGAATATGGAAGCCAAGATGGGAGGATTGCTTGAGGTCAGGGCAACATAGTGAGACCTTGTCTCTACAGAAAATAAAATTAGTTGGCTGTGGTGGTGCATACCTGTAGTCCTAGCTACTCGAGAGGCTGAGGCGGGAGGACTGCCTGAGGCCAGGAGTTCGAGGCTGCAGTGAGCTATGATCACACCAATGCACTCCAGCCTGGGAAACAGAGAGACTCTGTCTTTAAAGACACAAATAAAATTCTGGTCCTATACAGCTCCATTCTCTCCTCTGCCTTACCCCCACTTTTTTTTTTTTTTTTTTTTTTGTTTGAGATGGAGTCTTGCTCTGTCATCTAAGCTGGAGTGCAGCAGTGCAATCTCGGCTCACTGCAACCTCTGCCTCCTGGGTTCAAGTGATTCTCCTGCCTCAGCCTCCCAAGTAGCTGGGATTATAGGCGCCTGCCACCGCACCCAGCTAATTTTTGTATTTTTAGTAGAGACAGGGTTTCACTGTGTTGGCCAGGCTGGTCTCGAACTCCTGACCTCAGGTGATCCATCCGCCTCAGCTTCCCAAAGTGCTGGGATTACAGGAGTGAGCCACTGCACCTGGCCCATTCTCACCCTGTTATGTTATTGATGTCACAAACTGTATCAGAACTCCCCCTGTTATGTTATTGATGTCACAAACTATATCTTTATACATTGTGTATCTACTAACAGATTCATAAATTCTTTTTTATGCATTTGTCTCTTAAATTCTATAGAAAGTATAAAGTGGAGTTGTCAACAAAAATTACAGTAATACTGGTTTTTACATTTGTCCATGTATTTACCTTTACTGGAGATCTTTTTATCTTCATGTGGCTTTCAGTTACTGTCTAGCATCCTTTCATTTTAACCTGAAGGACTCCCTTTAGCATTTATTGTAGGGTAGATCTAGAAGTAATGAACTCCCTCAGCCTTTGTTTGTCTGGGAATATTTTAATTTCTCCCTCATGTTTTTGAAGCACAGTTTTGTCAGGTATAGAATTCTCAGTTGACAGGTTTTTTTTTTCTTCCAGCACTTTAAATATATCATTTCATTGCCTTCTGACCTTCAAGTTTCTGCTGAGAAATCCATTGATAATCTTATTAAGGATTGATTATATGTCACAAATTGACAAGTTGCTTTTCTTCTTGCTTGCTATTTTAAAGATTATTTCAACAGTTTGATTATAATGTGTCTCAGTGTGAGTCTTTTTGTGTTTATCCTACTTGGAGTTCATTGAGCTTTTTAGATCTTTAGATGCAGATATTTTATCAAATTTGAGTTTTCTTCTTAGTCTGCTTCTTACTGCTGTTTTGCCAACATCTTCTGTGCTTTCTTACATAAGCTCTCTCTAGTAGAAATACCATTTTCTTACCTGACATTTACTCTTTCCTTCAAGGCTTAGCTGAAGTCTCTCACCTCCATCACACAGTATTCTCAGACTGGAGTAATTTATATTGTAAATATGACATTATTATCTGCCCAGCTCACTTTGCAATTAATCATCCTGCCTTCAGTGATACCAAGGAGGCCTTTTCTGACCTCCTTCAGGGAGAGTCAAGTTCCCATTCTCTGTGTTCCAATAGCACCTTACCTGTCCCACAGTGCTTACCTGTTGTAGCACCTAGTACACTGCATTGTAATTATCTCTTTATATTCTTATCCCCAACCCCTCACACCAGGTGTGTGTTCACATACACTGAATTAAGAGCTTCTTAATGACAGGTGCCTATCTCACTGGTTTTATGTACCTCCTAAGTATAGCATAGTGACAAGTATGTAATAGGATTCAGTATGTGTTATTGAGTAAGTAGATAAGTTGCATAGTGGTATATTAGGTTTTATTGTGTATTTTCTCTATCGCTCTTCATAGCAATCCCATATATGGTTTGTAAAGTAGATATTCATTTTATAGCTGCAGAAACTAGAGCTTATAAAGAGTTTGTTGGTGTTTAACTTTTTATTTAGCATCTACTATGTAAACTGGGTATGCTGGCATAAATTATGTAATCCTGTATGCAGTTGTGAGATACAGGTTTTATTATCCCTCTTTGAAGAGAAGAAAACGGAGGCTTAAAAAAGATGAAATGACCTACCTAACTGGAGCTGGTTTAGGCAAAAAGAATTTGATGACCCCTATATAATTGGAAGAGTAAAGGTATAGGTGGGCGGGAAGGAGGGTTAGAAAGAGAACAAATAGGATGTGTATATATATGTATGTATATATGTATATATGTGTGTGTGTGTATATGTGTGTATATATATGTATGTATATACATATATATAGAGAGAGACAGAGAGATTTATTTTAAGAAATTTTTAAGATTGTGGGAGCTGGCAAGTCCGACATCTCTAGGACAGGCTGGCAGGCTGGAGACCCAGTGAAGAGTTTATGTTGCATCTCAAGTTTAAAGGCAATCTGAGGTAGAATTCCTTATTCCTTGGGGGACCTCATCTTTTCTTAATGCCATCAAGTGATTGGATGTGGTCTACCTACATTATTGAGGGTAATCTGCTTTACTCAAGCCTACCGATTTAAATGTTAATCTCACCTAAAAAATACCTTCACAGTAACATCTAGGGTCGTGTTTGTCCAAATATCTGGGTACTGTGGCCTAGCCAAATCAGCCCATAAAATTAAGTATGACAGGAGGTGACAGGAGCCAGGGCTTGCTACCTAGAATGCTAGCTTTTTATCAGTTCCAAATAAAGGCATCCTAGATGAAGATTCTGACTGCTTTGGCATTGGTCACAGGCTCATTCTTGAATTAATCTCTGTGATTGTGTGGTGGGGTACTTTGACTGGCTAAGCTTCGACCAGGAGCCAATTTCTGGCCAGTCATTGCCCAGAGAGATGGCATCTTCTGTTTGAACTATATGAGTAGAAGGACATTAGAAGAGGCAGAAAGAGAAGCAATCTCCTAAAAGGACTGCTGAACCCTAGAAGGAGAGAGAGTCGGTCAGAACAAAATAGCTTACATCACCACTACAGTGATGTAAGGTGACTTGTGACAGAGTTTGTATTTAGTATTTAGTAACCTATTTTTCTCCAAATCTGATGGTTTCAAAACCATATAATGAGTTTCTAAAAGTAGAGAGTAGATAGGTTATTTTGAATGATATTGAGATAAGATTTTGGGGGCAGAAATTTTAGTGTTTACATTATTTATTCTGTAACTATATTAGATCAGTGTTTTCTAACCTTTTTTATAACCCATAATTCCTTTTAACAAATTTAAAAACTACTTCACTATTGTTTAAAATTCTAAGTAATGTTAATATTTAGGCTCAATATTAATTACTTGACATCTTACATATTTTGCCTTGCAAATCCTAAGATGATAGAGATATTAACATCCACATATGAAAAATAAGACTAGGGTTCTGAAAGGTTAAGTGACCTGATCAGAGTGAGAAAAACTATTTCTCAGAAGAGCTAGATTTTTCTCTGTTTGCTTGTGAGAGAGATTGACAGTTAAGCTACTTGATGATACCATTTTTATGGTGAAATGTACTCCAAGAGAATTTTTATAAATAAGTTTCAGGATTGGAAAATACAGCTTTGTGAGTTTTCACAACTTTGTAGTTTCTAATAGTTTCTAGTTTTTAATGTTTTCTGGTTACGAAATAGTGGATGCTGCTGTTTAGGAAAAAAGACATAAAACTGTGTTTCTGGGAAGGACTTTGAAGATGATTTTATCTTGTCTTTGATAATATTGGAATTGCATCAAAAACTGAGACAGATGGCTTACAACCTACTCCCTGTACATAGAGTCTAGGAAAATGGAAGTGGATTGCATAGACTCAAGGTCCCTCAGCCTAACTGTCCTTGTGAATAACTTGACCATTTCATATTAGATTTATGTATTTATGAACCTTAGGCTTCTGAAAGCCTAGCTTGGGATTTGCTTTCCTTGATGGTTCAAATTCACCGCTCCATGGAATCAGAACTGTGAGCCTTTGGAATACCAGGGAGGTTTATTCTTGGCTTGTTCTTTATAGCTTTGGTACTTGTGGATTCCTCAGGATGTGTAAGCATCTTAAAAATGAAAAGAACCTGAAAGATAGTCTAAAATAGGGGATGAGTAGGATCATTTCATTTCCCTTTTCTGGAGATTACTAAGGTGAAGGTAATAGCTTTTCCTGTCATGACATCCAAGATGAGTTGTGGTTCGAGCAAAATGCTCACACACCTTATTTTATTTTATTTTATTTTTTTTTTTGAGACAGAATCTGACTCTGTTGCCCAGGCTGGAGTGCAGTGGCCTGATAGCTGCTCACTGCAGCTTCCGCCTTCTGAGTTCAAGTGATCCTCCTGCCTCAGCCTCCTCAGTAGCTGGGACTACAGGTGTGCGAGACCACACCCAGCTAATTTTTGTATTTTTAGTAGAGACAGGGTTTACCACATTGGCCAGGCTGGTCTCGAACTCCTGACCTCAAGTGATCCATCCACCTCGGCCTCCCAAAGTGCTGGAATTACAGGTGTGAGCCACCACACCCAGCCTCACACACCTATTTTTGAAATAATGTCTTATATCTGTCTTATCTACCTATATTGGTGGGCTCCTTGAGAAGTTGCGTATAAATATTACTTCTTATTGTGGCACAGATCCTTAAAGAGAATTGTTTTTAAATTACTAGTGTTAAAAATAATGCTTGTATTGATTATGTGTCCATCAACTGTAGAAAAATATACACGTTCAAAATTAGGGAGAATATAAGAAATATGGTCAAGTATCCTAAGTGCACACAAAGATATGTTTAGATATTTTTATTTGCCTGAAATGAGAAGAATAGTTATAAAGGTTAAGAATCATTGCAAGACAACAGAATAACATTTGAGCATCTCTGAAACTGTAAACTAGGTCAAGAAAATTACTTGATTTTCAGTCTGATATACAGGACAGGTTTTCAGTCATAATTTTTTTAATAGAAAGTGATATAATTGAACATTTAATTCTTTTTAAGTTTTCTGTTTAGCAATATATGTTATACTACTTGGTTGTGCTAATAAAAGGAATATTGTAAGACCAGAATTTTATTAGATAAACATGAATCAAAAGTTAAATTTAATTGATCTTCTTACTAAGAGGAATTAATGCCTAAAGATCTCCATATTTTTTTTTTAGTTGGGAATGGTCTTCAGGATATGTTTAGAGATAACACCATCCTTTCCTCCCCTTCCTCTTCCTCCCCCATAGACCCCAAATTATGAAGAGAAATTTGTAGTCCTCAAGCTTCCTCCATTTTACCCAAACATAGACTGTGTTTGCTGTTTATAGCTGAGTCCTTTGTAATCTGTTTTGGATTTTCACCAAGTGAGCTTCCTTCCTTTGCTCTCCCATCCTTCTGCCTTGGCTACTTTGAGTCAGCTCACTGGCTTCTTATAGCCCTGTTTTCCTGCATGCACACTTGATCTGAGCAGACACTGTCAGTGACAGCAGTTAGCAGCAGAGCAGAAAGAATTCAGTACAAATGTGTGCACTGCTGATCTGTGACACTGTAGTGTTTTCTATTTTTGTTATTATCTACTTTCAGAAACCAGGAGCTGAGTTGATACTGACCTTGTGTGGAATGCCTCTGAGGATTTGGGATGGGGGGAGGGTGCTAGATTTTCATGTGACTTATCTCTAACATGCTGCAGCAAGACTGAAAACATTCATTTGCTCACATAAGGAGGAAAGAAAATTTCCAAGATTGAGCTTGCAGAATTTGTTGGGTATTTTCAGAAATTTTTCCCCCTGTGTTTTTGTATTTCTTGAATTTGCTTAATTTATATAAGGGTTGGAGGTGGGGGATGGTCTTTGCATGATAAATAGGTTGAGGTATGGAAGGATCGGGCTGCAACAATGATTCTCATGGTAAGGGACTGTTTAAAATCACGACATTGCGACCCACATTGCGACCCATCTGACAAACGGTTAGTGAGCTCCTTGGCCATCTCAAATGTTTAAAAGTAACAGTGTACAAATAGCTTTATTTGTATGCTTTCTTCCATAGACATCTTAAGAACATTGTGCCTACGTATCCAAAACAGTTGATTTTTGTCTACATTTAAAATCTCACCTCAAGAAGGTGAGAAATATAAATGAAGCATGCAGTTGTCCCTTAAGTATCTGCTTTGGTATAATTTTCTCACTTTCCTTTATGCTGGAGCTAAATGGAGCCTGAGCTTACATTCTGGGTTATGTCTGAGATGGAAACTGAAATGTAGTCTTGAAGCTCGAAGGAGAAACTTGGCTATACTAATCTGGAGGACTTGTTAAATGCTGTCTTCCCTTCTCCATGTTGCCGCCTTTTACCTTTCCCTGCAACCCCAGAAATGTACTGCTGCAGAATTCTTTGAGCTTTTTCTCTCATTTTGTAGAAAAGGAAGTGAAGGGAGGTGTGTGTGTTTGTGTGTGCGTGTGCACGCATGATTTCAGTACAACTACAAATGGGCAGTTAAATTGTTACATCAAAAGTAACAGCTTTATTTTGCAATTCTGAATCTAAGATTGCTTGGGATTCGTTCATAGCCACTCAGGCCTGATTAAAGCATATAAGAATTTAGGTAACGATGTTTCAAAGTAAAAGCGGAGCCCAGCATGTTTGATTTGAAGAGTAGAAGAGATAAATGCTGCTGTGGTTCTTTTTTTACTTTATATATACTGTTTGTATATTTGATCAATTGGATTTGATATATGGTCCTAAAATAGCTTTTTTTGAGATGTAATTTTTGATAGAGCAAATTGCCTGTGTATTAATAATCTTTCCCATTTTCTCTGTTGTTTCATTCTAAAATTGATGCACACCAGTGATTTAAGGGGAAATTAACACTTCAGTAAATGTCTTTTTCCTTAGTATTGTTGACTGTTTTTATTAGCCATTTTCATTTAATTTGACAGTGGTACCTAAGGGTTAACCTTACAGAGCTGATGCAACCCCTCCTTTTCTTTACCAGCAATTTTCATTGGACACTATTTCCATAGCAACAGTGACATCAGTGAAACCTGAGTGTTTCATTGATTATTTTTCTCCTCTTCCTTTTTTAATCTATCCTCTTTTCACCACATTTTAGTGAGAAAGCAATTTTTTTTTTTACAAACGGAGCTTATATTGATTTTTATTTCATAAATAATTGAAAGAGGGTAGAAAAATCTGCCCTTCATTTAAAAATTGAATGTTTCACTATGTATTTAAAAAGCGATTCAGGATTAGGAGGATGGATAACCATACCAGCTGTAGCTGATGTTCTAAAATATTCTTGCATTGTTTGCTGGTCTTCTAGGGAAAAGAATAATGTGGAACAGGACCTTAAGGAGAAGGAAGATACTATTAAACAGAGGACAAGTGAGGTTCAGGTAAGTGACCATAAAATTTAGTGTTCCACTGCTGATTTAGGACTATTCATTTTAAATTTATATGGTTATTTACTATTTGCTGGATGTAGTATTAGGTCAAGAGAATGCCTAATGTTTATATTATATAAATGTTTATCTTTTCCAAGATGATTGTTCTTGCTTGGAATTCTGGCCTGCAAAGATTATACTGCAATGAGAAAGCAGTATTTTTCAGCATAGATTTCTAGTTTTGAAAGTATTTTTTAAATGGTACTTACCTGCATATTATATCATTAAAGGTATAAGTTTGCATGACTTACAATGTTAATATTTTTGCACCAGTAAAATTAGAGTGAGACCATCATATCATCATCATCATCATCAAAAACCAGAATGCTTTTTCATGCATGTGAGGTTTTTGTTAGCTAGGAGACCTAGTATGTTAAAGGACTGTTTCTCATAATACTTGTAGGGTGGGAGATGATACAGAACAATTTAAAGTAGCATTTTATGAGTAGCTTAGTAACCAGCATATCTTAAACTTTGGCATAAAGAGCTTTAATTCATTTTCATTAGGTGTTGTGTTAAATTGTTTCATTTTACAAAGAGAAAGGATGACAAAAACCTCAGTTTTTGTTTGGGAAATGATAAAAATAAGGGAGTAGCAGTGTTTCTAACGTTAGAAATAGAGAAAACTGGGCAGTGCCTCACTTAGAGCAGTAAGCAATGCATGTGGCCATGTTATTGGGGTACTGTTTCCTTAGTGCTGCACCGGCACATAGAGGAGATTGGATATAGAAGCACTGGTAGCAGTTGCTAGTAAGAACTCTTGGATGGGCATTTCTTAATGTGTTGCTTGTATGTTGGATTTTCCTGCTTTTCCTAATAGTTTTAAGTAGGGAAAAACTCTAAATTGTGTTAGGCCCATTGTTTTGTTTTGATGCAGGACATTCATTAGAGATTGTCTGTCTGGTGGACTGTGCTAGGGTGGGGAGAATGATTTACTGAAGAATTGAGGAAGAAGCCAGAGAGACTTCTTGCTGGAAGTTGATTCTCTGATTGGGTGACTACATTTATTATATTTACTTGAATTTTCCTGAAGGAAGTGCAAGTTAAGAGATCATCATCAATATAATTCTCTCTCTGGCAGTGAGGTTAGGTGGGCATAAGAGGGTAAGTTATCTGAATTACATTATTTTGTGCAGTTTTTGAGTTTCTTAGGAAATGCAAAAGAGCCACACATTCTAAGCAGTTATTACTAAAAATAGTTTAAAATGGAAGATAAAATAATCTACACAAGTTTTCATAATTTGAAGAAATAGATGTAGCTACTGATACAATTTTGGACAGCTTCTAAATTTAGCCAGTTACTGCTTTAAAGTACATAGGTTCTTGTGATAGACAGTATTTTGTTGAGTATATCTACCTGTTGGTTTTTCCCTGGTGCATTTTTTGAGGATGTGAATTTAAATACCCAGTTTAGAAGAGTGCTGAAATTTACATTGTTTCCTTCAGTTTAAATAGGCTATCCCTGAACATTTGGTGTCTTATAATTATAGAAGTTTTGTTGTCCATCAGAATTTCTCCGTGATTTGCTTGCCCTTCTTACTTAGTGGCAATGGTAAGGTGTATGTCTAACCTTAAGCTTTGCAAAATCCAAAATGTGTGATTGGCACAGGAAGTCGAAATGGTTCAATTTTTCCACATAGAGTGCTCTAAGTATAAGTAAGGCATCTTGGGCCATGGTAAGTAAAGACCAAGTAATAATCAATGAAAAAAATAGTGGATTAATTAAAGATTTGGGTTAGTAGATTCATTATTTATTCATTATACACTACAGTTATCTATGTTATGCATGGTAATGAGGTACTAGACTAAGAATGATGTGGATAATTGACATCTACCAGTAATTAAAACTCTTATATTAGTGATCATTTTCAATTTTCTGAAGCAAAACTTACCATAAGTGGTAATAAGTATATTTCATTACCTATTTTGAGGTAACTCTGATTTACCCATTGGTACTGAGATGTAGACTGGAAATAATATGGATAATTAAAGTCTGTAAATAACTCCAACTCTCAATACTTACTTTCTAATTTCCCTGGCAAAAGGCAACTCACTGGAGCTATTAATAAATGGCAGAATCAAAGAGAGTGTATTTCACTGCTTCTTTCTGATCTACTTTCTAATGGCAGTGCTAATGAGAAATGTCAAAATGAAGACATTGGGGAGGAGAAGTAAGGGAATTTTGACCTATCAGTACCTGCCGCACTTGGCTTTTTGAGTGTTCTTGCTTTTCTCCATATTAATAAAGTCACAGTGATAATATGAGCTCATATCTCAAACACAGAAATCAAACTTTTAAAGCCAAAAGCTTTAATTTTTTTTGTTTTGTGTTTATGTAGTCTGTCTAATTCAGTTAGAGTAGAAAGTCTGCTATGTAATTAATTTCTGAATTTTTGTTTCCTGTCTGTATTTCTGTTAATTACTGCCTTGAAAACTTTCTGTTTAGGATTTTTTCTTGAAGATGACTTCACATTTTATTTCATGAGATGATCACTGTTAGCTTGTATGAGATATATACCAGTGGATCAAGTTCTGTGGACAAATTAGGCCCAAAGTGATCCAATTCCAAGGGGGAAACGTTGTGAAAAGCCATTTTATCTAAAATGTCTAAGGTTTGGGTGTGTATTTTTTGTTTTGTTTTTCATAAGGGGAGAAAGTAGACTCACATTCTTCCTACCTTAAAGAATTGCCTATGTATGATCTTATTAAAAATTTTTTTCTTCTGAGTAGTCAACAGATATTTTAGAAATTCACTCTCATATGCCTGGTTTCTTCAGTTTTGAGTAGAACTTTATAGCAACAATTTGATGTCAAACAAACTTTGAATTCAGTTCCTAGCTCTGCCACTTCCTAGGTTTGTGATCTTAAGTAATTTAACCATTCTATACTTTAGTTTCCTCTTCTGTAACATGGGATAATAAAAATAACAAACACTTAAGAGCTGATGTAAGAATAAAGTGAGATAATGCAGTAAAGTGCCTCACAGAGTGATTGGCACTTGGTAAGTGTTCAGTAAATGTTCTTACTAGCTGTATTATTCCGCACCCTACAATCATCTCTTTATTATCTTCTCTTCACCTTTAAGCTCTTTCTTCTCTGATATCCATCTTCACATAGGCCTCTTGGACATAGGACTCTTCAATTTGAAAATAGCCCTTCCTTGGCTATTGCTGCCACTTTAACTACCAACTTATTTTGCTCTACTTTCATTGCTTTGTGTGGCCATTTCCCCCCCCTTCCTATCTTTGTAGCAACCCTGTTCAGTCTGCTGCTTGCCCATACCACACTGTGCATTTTCTCCCCAGGGCCAAGAATAATCTTAAGGCCAAATCTGTTCGTCCTTCTTGTATTAGGTACTCCTTTCTTGGGTTGTATTCTCCTGGATATCTTCCTACCTCTCTGAACCTTTGCTTCCATTGACTTTGCCAGGGACAGATGGACAGACAGATTGTGTGTGTGTTTATGTGTGTCCTTTCTTTCCTTCTCCATAACCCCTGTCATCCATATGCTGATAACACCCAAATGTTTATCAAGCTCTCAACTCTCCTGAGTGCCAGTCCCACATCTCCAGTTAGCCATTTTGGTGTTTATCATTTGAAAATCCGTGTGTCTAAAATGAATCTTATTGAAAAAACTTGGCTTCTGGTTTGAACTTTCCTATTTTTCTTTCTCACTACTGCCACCTGTATCGCCTAATATCTAAAATCTTAAAGTCATATCAGAAGTGCTCACTCCATTCGCTCTTGCCTTTCCTCCTAAACCAATTTAGTATCATGACTCTCAGTTGTGGGAATCTTTACTGTTGCTCACTGCCACCATTAATGATGGGAGGGTGTCATACCTCAGGTTATTGGAGACAGAGAAAAAGATGAAATACAAACCCTCCTCTTTTTTGACTGTCTGACTCTGTACTCTGTGCCATATATATTCTCCTTCTTATTCCCACTTTTATACCTCTTGTTGTTATAGTCCAGAATGTTCTCTACTTTCCTGCTTATGTGAATTCCACTCATGCCTTAAAGCCTAGCTCATATCCCACCGCTTGTCTTAAACTTTCCCTTCTCTGTCTCTTGGTCCACACCAGTCTTTCCTGTGTTGGAACTCCCAGAGGAAGGAATACGTATCCACTTATATATGACATGAACCATATGTTACCTGGTAGTGTTAGCTTGGTGTGATGTGTATAGCTTCCAATATCTTCCTTCCTATATATTGTGAGCTCCTTGGGCTTAGAAATTGTGCCTTGGATCATATTTTTCATTATATTTGGCAATATATTGTTAGATGGAGGTAAATTTAAGGAAGCTGTTCATAACAGCAGTGAATAAACTTTGGTTTTGTGTATACAATTTAAAATAAGACAATATAACTGGAACCCATAGGTAGAAAAGATTGAGAGCATAGTAGTTATCATGAAAAGTCAGACTTCTTCATATTGTTCATATTAACCTCATGTAAAAGAAGCTCCCTATTATTTATGTTTCATCATAAGATTCAGTAATTCAGAGTACTTGTCCATGTTTTTTATTTTAATTCACTTAGTTTTTTTCTTAGATGAAGAGGGATGACTTATCTTAGATAGAAATAAAATTAGATACATGAGCTCAGCATTCTTTTTCTGGCCATAATGCTCTTTAGAACATACTGGGAAGCATAAGATTGAGAAATAAAGGCAGTCTGTTAATGGGGTTTTCTAACACCCACCCTAGTTTATTAGGCTTCCTTTCTGTTCATTGACTTAAACATCTTGTTCTATAGTTGATACATTTTTAATGTTAAGAATAGTCCTAAAACTTCCATCAGATAAAACAGTGTATCTGATTATTTCTAATTGTAGGTTAGTTTATAGAGGTTTTCTTTTAAAAATAAATAATTATATAATTATGTATAATATATAAAATATATTACTGATATTGATATGAACTATTAACATGATATGTTTGCATCTGTTTCATATAAAATACAGAGTTAAAAGGTTTAACTTTTCAGATAACTTTTAAAGTAACTTCATCAGTTGTACATCTGACTTGAGTTGCTAAAATGAAAGTTTTATTTTTTCATATGTCTAAAATTCTTAGGTATTTGTTTAAATTTTATTTCCACTACCCCATAGCACTTCATGGGGGATAGAGGGATAGCAGATAATTTGCCATTTTCAGTAACTTCAGTGATTTCTAGAAAACAGGACGTTTTCCTTGAAATTTCTTTTTAAATAAAGCCAAGATTGCCAGCTCAAATATCCCTTAATTTCTAGATGAGTAACCTCGGATATGGCTTGCTTTGATATTTTTCTAAAATAAACCTTGGCACTATATTGCTCTAGTTTTGTTCACTTCATCCTTGCCATGCTTCAGCTGCTGCTATCTTCCTTTCTTTTGCTGTTGATGGCACTAGTAGGCAAGTAGACCATGATCAGGGGAATAAAGCAGAACTAGGAAAGCATCTGCAAATGTCTTCTGTCATTCACTGGAGGGAATGGCATTTGATAGTGCTGAGTCTGTGCACAGACCCAGGAAAGGATGTTCCCAAGGGCCACATTTAGGAAAGAGAAAATTACCCAAGTTCAGCAGAAGACACTGTTTGTTAGGAGAACCTTCCACTGCTCTAGTTAAGGGCATGGCGGGGGAGGAGAGAGCAGGAAGAGAGAGAGAGAGAGGTACATCTGTTGCCTTAATTTAGTCTCAGGATAAGCAATCTGTACCAAAATAAAGTTGCTAAGTATATCTAGATGCTGATATTGATATTGAAATTGCATTGTGATGGTGGTAGCCTTACAAATAATTTTCCAGTGAAATTTGTTATTAGCATGTATATTTGCATGAGTTCATTTTGATTTTGTGCAGTTTAATAATTTTAATTCTGTATACTGGAAAGGAAGGCCTTTTTGTATGTAGTTTAGTGTTGGAATTTTTTTTTTTTTTTGAGACGGAGTTTTGCTCTTGTTGCCCAGGCTGGAGTGCAATGGCACGATCTCAACTCACTGCAACCTCTGCCTCCCAAGTTTAAGTGATTCTCCTGCCTCAGCCTCCCAAGTAGCTGGGATTACAAGCATCCGCCACCACGCCTGGCTAATTTTTTATTTTTAGTAGAGACGGGGTTTTTCCATGTTGGCCAGGCTGGTCTCGAACTTCTGACCTCAGGTGATCTTCCAGCCTCAGCCTCCCAAAGTGCTGAGATTACAGGCGTGAGCCACCACGCCTGGCCCAGAATTTTTATAGACCTTTTTTCATATTTAGAAATAGACATAGAGAGACATTAATTATAATGAATTTTAATATGGACATCGTTCCAGCTTGAAGTTTCTCATTAATGTTAGGTATTTCCTCAGTAACCTTTCCTTTAAGTCCTGTAGTTTTGTATTACTATGTGGATTTTTACTGAAGCTAAGAAATGGAAAAGGGCAGTGAGTCTGGGAAATTTGAATGAATGTGTTTGCTCTTTGGGAGAGAAAGGGCAGAAAGAAGTAAATATTATATTGGTTTGTTTATTTGCCTTCCTCTTACATAAGCCTGTCTTTTGAGGTTGTGTTTAAGTGGCTCACTAAAAATATTATTTATGAAAAATAGTTCAGTTTATTAAAGGAAACCAGCATTGATTCTATTATTGGTAGTTCTTACATAAAAATTTAGTCACATCAGAATATTTTTGTATTGGCATTTTTATATTTTATATTGGTAGCAATGTGATACTTAAAAAAACAGCAAACTTGACATTTTCTGATTATAAAAGTAACATGGGTTCATGGTAAATTTGTAAAATGAAGAAAAGTATGAAAAAGATGTAAAAAGCCTTTCTAGAGAGAGCTATTGTTAACATTTTGCTGTATTTTCTACAAATATGTATAAATTTCTTTATATTAATTTGTGATCATACTGTATATGCCTCTGTATTCAGCTTTTAAAACTTAGTGTCATGTCCTAGACATTTTCTTATATTGTGTGACCCTTTTAAGGTAAATTGTGTTTTTTGTCCCTGGATTTACCATAAAAGACATCAAAATTACATCTGGCTTTAAAGATATTATTAGAGACATGAAGTAGATAAAGAATATTTTTCTTTGGGGTATGAGGGAGGGTGGGGAATATGACTAGAGTATTTACTAATGGGGATAGATAACATATATTTTTCCTATTCCCACTCTTGAACATTTTTAGTTAAAGGGAAAGAGAAAAAACTTTTTTCCCTCTAGTATTTAAAACATGCTTTTGGGACCAGCATATTGTTATATAAACCTATATAATAATTTTATGAACAAAGTAAGGAATTCAAAATAGATTATATTTTCTTTTTTCTTTTCTTTTTTTTTTTTTTTGAGATGGAGTTTCACTCTTGTTGCCCAGGCTGGAGTGCAGTGGTGCCATCTTGGCTCACTGCTGCAACTTCTGCCTCCTGGGTTCAAGTGATTCTCCTGCCTCAGTCTCCCTAGTAGCGGGAATTAACAGGCGGCCACTACCACGCCCAGCTGATTTTTTGTATTTTTAGTAGAGATGGGGTTTTACTATGTTGGCCAGGCTGGTCTGGAACTCCTGACCTCAGGTCATCCACCCGTCTCAGCCTCCCAAAGTGCTGGGATTACAGGCATGAGCCATTTTGCCGGCTCAATAGATTGTATTTTCAAACTAACAAAATTACTTTAGATCTGCAGATAACATTCTTTTAAAATATTTTATAGCTGAACTAGACCAAGCACTGTGGCTCATGTTTGTAATCCCAGCATTTTGGGAGGCCGAGGCGGGCAGATCATTTGAGCCTAGGAGTTTGAGACCACCCTGGGCAACATGGTAAAACCCCATCTCTACAAAAAAATTTAAAAATTAGCCAGGCGTGGTGGCACATGCCTGTAGCCTCAGCTACTTGGGAGGCTGAGGTGGGAAGATTACTTGAGCCCAGGAGGTTGAAGCTACAGTGAGCCGTGATTATACCACTGCATTCTAGCCTGGGTGACAGAGCAAGATCCTGTCTTAAAAAAATAAAGGTATATGCCACAGTGACATGTTAAAGCAGTAATGATTATTTCCAAATAATGAAAGTTTTAAATGTCAGATCAGCCTTGGTCTATAGATTATAAAAATACTGAATCAGTTTAGAAATGTAGGTATTATTTTAAAAAGTTTAAAAAGCATTTGTCATAGGTCAGTTTGGGGTATTAATAAATAGCTGTAGTTTAAATACATAGTGAAGTGTTTCACATTATGTAAAAAGAATGTAAGTCTTTTCTTTCTGTCAGTCTCATGCGTGTTTCCCATTAGTTTCTCCCACATACTAAAATCCTATGATAGTTACAGTAATTGCTTAATTAAGCCCCTGGAATGTGCTAGGCATTGTACAAGATTTTGGATAATCAAAGAAAGATGAAGCTGGACACTGTCCTTTAGAAGTTTGTAATTTAGAGTTTAGCTATGATTACAGTGTATTAAGTATGACAGTAGAGGTTAGGAACAAACAGTAGAGTTTGAGCATAGGTGAAGGAAGCCCAAGATGAGTCAGACGAGATTAAATTTGGCTGGATTCTGAAGAATCAATAGTGGGTTTCCAGGTACATATGGTGTGGAAGGACATTGAAGACAGAGGTTATGGCTTGTGGAAAGGCATAGGGTCATTGAAATATGTTGTCTATTGGAGAAGGAATAGGGTCTTCTGAGGCTGGGTCACAGGTGAAAATGAGAGGAAAAGAAGGTAGAACCCAGAACTGAAGGTTTTAATGTGTCTTGCAGCAAGTTTTACTTAATCCTCTAGATAAGAGGGAACAACACATATTTTAAAAATAACAGTGACTAGAGAAATATCCTTTGCAGTGAGTTATTTTTTAAGCAAGTTGGACATTTGGAATAGGAAGAAACAAAGGGAGAAAACCCAGTTGTATGTCAAGGAAGGAACGATGAAAGCTAAAATAATTTGGTAAACAGCTTAAAGAGAGATTTTAAGGTAGAATCTATAGGACATGTATGAATGGAGAAAATCAAAGATGAATCTGAAGTTACTAGACTGGGTGATACAGAAATTGAAGTCATTTTTCTCTTTTGGCATGGGTTTATTCAGAGCCAATGCCATGTGCATATCTAAAGTCATATCTCTATATGGTATGGATTAGTTAACAGTGTAGGCAAGGTTAAAAATTTAGACATGAAAAAAATTAGGCATGCTGGTAAATTAATGATAAAGTACTAAAGGAGTTCACCAGTTTGAAACTGTGATCACACAGACTCACGGAATGTTAGCACTGGAAAGTCTTTCATGATCATCTATTGTGTTGGCATTTTTAAAGGAATTTTTAAAATAAATTATAGTAAATAATTGATAAACATTTTTGTCAAAGGAATCAGAAAGAGAACATCTAATTCTTTTTTATTATTATTATACTTTAAGTTCTGGGATACATGTGTGGAACGTACAGGTTTGTTACATAGGTATACACGTGCCATGGTGGTTGGCTGCACCCATCAACCCATCATCTAGGTTTTAAGCTCTGCATGTATTAGGTATTTGTCCTAATGCTCTGCCTCCCCTTGTCCCCCACCTCCTAACAGGCCCCGGTGTGTGATGTTCCCCTCCCTTGTGTCCATGCGTTCTCATTGTTCAGCTCCCACTTATGAGTGAGAACATGTGGTGTTTGGTTTTCTGTTCCTGTGGTAGTTTGCTGAGAATGATGGTTTCCAGCTTCATCCATGTCCCTGCAAAGGACATGAGCTCATTCTTTTTTATGGCTGCATAGTATTCCATGGGATGTATGTGCCACATTTTCTTTATCTAGTCTATCGTTGGTGGGCATTTGGATTGGTTCCAAGTCTTTGCTATTGTGAATAGTGCTGCAATAAGCATACGTGTGCATGTGTCTTTATAGTGGAATAATTTATAATCCTTTGGGTATATACCCAGTAATGGGATTGCTGGGTCAAATGGTATTTCTGGTTCTAGATCCTTGAGGAATCGCCAGACTGTCTTCCACAATGGTTGAACTAATTTACACTCCCACTAACAGTGTAAAAGTGTTCCTGTTTCCCCACATCCTCTCTAGCTTCTGTTGTTTCCTGACGGGTTAATGAGAAAACATCTGATTCTTAAGAAACCTAGGCAAATCAAAACTCTATATAATACAATAAAGAAAAATTCAATTTAGAAGGGGCATAAGCATATTTAACTGAGATTTAAAATGTACTTATTTCCTCATTTAAAATTTCTTCTCCTTCAATATTATAATTTCAAGTCTCTTAAAATAAGAACTGAATTAAAATACAGAAATTGTTTTTCTTCCAGAAATCAAGTGTCCCTGTATCTTAAATTCTCTGTACAGTTCCATTTATCAGTCCTTTGTGCAAGAGTTAGCAATTCATGGCACAAGGGTCACTTTTTGCCTTTCTTTGCAGAGTTGATGATACTCATCAAACATTGTCCGAATTCCTCAAGTATCATTGAGGAATTCAAAGGCTACTGCCTTTGAGTTTCCCTTTTTGTCTGCCTGCTCTGCCTGGGCTTTAAAGGAATTTTTTAAAGAAAGCAACATGATATTTTTAGACTAACCAGTTGGTTAAGAAAATATAAGATAAAAAGCAATTATTGAGAGCATTGTTCAGTGTTCTATTTAATCACAGAAACATCTGCATATATTTGAAAAATAGTGACACATGTGAGACATTTAGTCTGCAGATAGTATATCACATGGTGGTTAAGAGCTCAGGCTGTGGAGTCAGAACCCACTTTGAATCCATAGCTTACTATTTTTAACTTTGGACACATTACCTACACATCAGTACTTCAGTTTTCTCATCTGTAAAATATGAAATGATATCAGTACCTAACTCGTAGATCTGTCATATAGACTATAAATAAGTTAGTATATTTAAAGAGCCTAGAGCACAACCTAGCACATTTTAAGTAGCATTTAAAGTGTTGGCTATTATCATGATGGTGCTATCTTGTGTAACCTATGCAGTAATTCAGAGACCTTTTACTTGTAAGTTTCTCTTCTGTTCTTAGATTCTTATTCTGGTGAATGACTGTTGGTACCTTTGAATAGATATTATTTTTAGAAATTTGTGTTCAGTTTTACCTCACCCTCTTTGAAATCTTTGCCTACCTCCTGCTGACAGATACTTTGGAGTTATTAATCCCTGAGCCACTGCGCCTGGCTTTTTAAAAATTTCTGTAGTTCTTGTTATTAAGCATGAGGTCTGGTATGTACATGGATGAATAACATTTTCAAAATGGTTCTTTTTTCTTTTAAGAAATCTTTTCCTACACTGAGATCTGCATTTCTTCTACACATTTTAAAGTTAGCCTTTTACATTCAGGTCCATTATTTACCTGGAATTAATTTTTCCTTTTTTTTTTTTGGAGACAGTGTCTCACTCTGTTGCCCAGTCTGGGCATGCTATGGCATGATCACAGCTCACTGCAGCCTTGACCTCCTGGGCTCAAGAGATCCTCCCATCTCAGCCTCCCAAGTAACTGGGACCACAGGCACGTACTACCACGTCCAGCTAATTTTTTTTTTTTTTTTTTTTTTTGAGATGGAGTTTCACTCTTGTTGCCCAGGCTGGAGTGCAATGCATGATCTCGGCTCGCCGCAACCTCCGCCTCCTGGGTTCAAGCGATTCTCCTGCCTTAGCCTCCCGAGTAGCTGGGATTACAGGCATGCGCCACCACGCCCAGCTAAATTTTTTTTTTTTTCCATTTTTGTTAGAGACAGGGTTTCTCCATGTGGGGTTTTTTTTGACCAGAGAATCTGAGAGGGGAAAGATTGAGCTTAAAACAGATTTGTGGGGAAATTCCAGGAGTTCTATTTTCAACATGTTAGCAAAGCCCATCACATGTCCAAGGACAGATTTGAGTTAGCAAATTGAATATCTAAATATGGATTCTAGGAAAGATGTCCTCAAGTAAAGATTGTATTTAAAGCTGTTAAGTACCCTAGTCTCATCAACACAGTATACTCAGTAAGACTTTATTCTTTCTTAAGGTAGATTTAAAATTACTAACTTAACCCTCCCCTGCCCGCAAAGAAAATAAATATATTAATTTTCTTGGATTTTAGGATCTTCAAGATGAAGTTCAAAGGGAGAATACTAATCTGCAAAAACTACAGGCCCAGAAACAGCAGGTACAGGAACTCCTTGATGAACTGGATGAGCAGAAAGCCCAGCTGGAGGAGCAACTCAAGGAAGTCAGAAAGAAATGTGCTGAGGAGGCCCAACTGGTAATGTCTGGCTGTTTCCTGCTGCCTGCACCTATACATTAGTTGCTTTTCCTGGCTTAAGATGAAAACATTCTCTACTTTTTGTTATTGATGGTGGTGGTTGGCAATCCAGTCAGCATTTGGGTTCATGGGGGCGATGGAGCAAGGTTCATCCAGAAATTACAGGCCTTCTTTAGAGGAAATAGAAGGGCAGTTAATGAACTGTTTTTCCAAATTTTTGTTGGAAATATGGTGCCTATACCTTCAATTCTCCTCTGTCCCTCCCCCAGTTACCCTTCTTTACGAAAACCATACATCAAAAAACATCATAATTGGCTGGGCACAGTGGCTCACACCTGTAATCCCAACACTTTGGGAGTCTGAGGCGGGGGGAATTGCTGGAGCCCAGGAGTTGGAGACCAGCCTGGGAAACATGGAGAAATCCCATCTCTACAAAAAATATGAAAGCTGGTTGGGTGCAGTGGCTCACGCCTTTAATCCCAGCACTTTGGGAGGCCGAGGCAGGCGGATCACGAAGTCAGGAGATCGAGACCACGGTGAAACCCCGTCTCTACTAAAAATATAAAAAGTTAGCCAGGGCGGTGGCGGGTGCCTGTAGTCCCAGCTACTCGGCAGGCTGAGCCAGGAGAATGGTGTGAACCCAGGAGGCGGAGCTTGCAGTGAGCCGAGATCACGCCACTGCACTCCAGCCTGGGCAACAGAGCGAGACTCTGTCTCAAAAAAAAAAAAAAAAAAAAATTGAAAGCCAGGCGTGGTGGCCCACATCTGTAATCCCACCTACTCGAGAGGCTGAGGTGAGAGGATCACCTGAGCCTGGGAAAGTTGAGCCTGAAGTCTGAAGTGAGCTGTGATCGTGCCATTGCACTCCAGCCTGGGTGACAGAGTGAGACTGTCTCAAAGAAATAAAACATCAACAACAACAACATCAAAAACTCCATAATAGGGCTAGGTATGGCTGGGCATGTTCCTATAGTCCCAGCAACTCAGGAGGATCACTTGAGCCCAGGAGTTTGAATCCAGCCTGGGCAACATAGCAAGACTCTCTCTCTCAAAAATTAAATTAAATAAATTATTTGCTATTGCTGTCAAAAAAAAAAAAAACACCAAAATAGTAAACTAAACAAATAAATGTATTGCATTTTGGAACATTTTAATGACATCTCTTCTTTTAATCCCCATTTCTTCTCATTCACTTTCACATTATAGATCTCTTCTCTGAAAGCTGAATTAACTAGTCAGGAATCGCAGATCTCCACTTATGAAGAAGAATTGGCAAAAGCTAGAGAAGAGCTGAGCCGTCTACAGCAAGAAACAGCAGAATTGGAGGAGAGTGTAGAGTCGGGGAAGGCTCAGTTGGAACCTCTTCAGCAGCACCTACAAGATTCACAACAGGAAATTAGTTCAGTAAGTCTTTGTAAAGCAAGAAATATATTCAAATGGATCCTCTGTGTCCTTTAGTCAGTTATACTTTCCAACTTCTGCTCCTTCAACCTCTTGCCTAGTTTACTGTTCATTTTTCAGTCATTTTATACAATAGGTTTTTTTGTCACCTGTTACATATTGAAACTATCATACATCTTGTATATCTATCTGACGATTATCATTGGAGTAGTGATTAAGAGTGTGGGCTTTGTGGCTAGATGGTCTAGGTTTAAGTACTGGTGTGCCACTTACTAGCTAAATCACCTTAGTATCAGATTCTTCATCTTCAAAATTGGAGGATTAATAAATACCCTACCCCTTAGGGCCACTGTGAGGATTAATGAGGCAAAACCTGTAAGACATTTTAGCATGGTGCTTGGTACATAAATGCTCAATAAGTGTTGCTTATTTTATAAACAATAACCTAGTTTCTTCTGTTTTGTGATTCTAATTTTGAATTCACATTTGCTAATTTGGAAACTTTTTTCTTAAGGAAATTGTTCCTTCTGTAGATAAATTTGCAGTGTTATAGTTGGTCTTATGTATAGATCCTTTGCTTTATTTCCAGGTTTCCCTACATGAAGACTAATGTTTTAATGAATGATGAGATAGTTAGGGCTTGGCATGGTGGTGGCCCATGCCTGTAATCCCAGCACTTTGGGAGGCTGAGGCAATGGATCACTTGAGGCCGGGAGTTCGAGACCAGCCTTGCCAACATGGCCAAACTCTGTTTCTACTAAAAGGTACAAAAATTAGCTGGGCATGGTGGTACCTGCCTGTAATTCCAGCTACTTGGGAGGCTGAGGCACGAGAATCACTTGAGCCTGGGAGGCAGAGGTTGCAGTGAGCTCAGATCACACCACTGCACTCCACCCTGGGCAACAGAGTGAGAATCTGTCTCAAAAAATAAAAACTAAAAAAAAAAAAAGGATAGAAACACAGAGATCATGGAGTTGATTTCTTTCATTATGAATTTGAACAAACTAAAGCCAAGGAAGTTCAAGTAACTTTCTCAAGGTTACATATCCTTGAAAAGAGCTACATCTGAAATCCAGTTCTTCTAAAACCCAGTCCAGCGTGCTCAGTTATTACATATAATGAAGTCCTTCACTTTTGCGCTTCCTTACCCCCTGTTATCTGGCAGCTGAGTACCTACCTACTCATTCATCATGCAAGATATACCTTAAATTCTTATTTCTTTATGGTATTTTCTGCATCCTGCTTTTGTTGGACTTTGTATTTATGTTACAGCAATAATAAGATTTTTCCCTGCATATTTGCTTATATGTCTATCTCCCCTAGCAGAGTCATGGTTTTGGTCTGGGAACTTACACATTTTTAAAAATCCGTATCATTTAGCACGGTTCTTGTCCCAGTGTAGGTACTCAATAAACAGGTAACCTGAAAGAGTTGTTGTAGTGAGAATGCTACCAGATGAATGGGTATTCTTTAAAGTATTTTCTTTTTTTGAATCTCTTTAAGAAAAAAATCCATGTATACTAAAATTTCAAGAGAGAAATACTTATTGTCAGAAATTACTGAATCTTTTCTCTAAGTCATGTAGCATTCCCAGAGGATTCTTCTTAAAGGAAGCAAATGTATCCTAGACCAAGTCTACAGGTATAGCCATTTTTATTTTATTTATTTTTTTGAGACAGGGTCTCATTCTGTCACTCGAGTGCAGTGGTGTGATCATGGCTCACTGCAGCCTTGACCTCTGGGCTCAAGTGATCCTCCCATCTCAGCCTTCTGAGTAGCCGGGACTACAGGTGCACTCCATCATGCCCAGCTAATTTTTATATTTCTTGTAGAAATGAGGTTTCACCATGTTGCTCAGGCTGGTCTTGAACTCCTGGGCTGAAGCAGTCCTCCTGCCTCAGTTTCCCAAAGTGTTGAGATTATAGGCATGAGCTACCACACCTAGCCCGTCAGGAAGTGGAGGAGGGCGTTTTTATGTTACATGTCTTTCTAGTAATAAATTCTGTTCTATATTTCTTCTTTGTGTTGGCAGATGCAAATGAAACTGATGGAAATGAAAGATTTGGAAAATCATAATAGTCAGTTAAATTGGTGCAGTAGCCCACACAGCATTCTTGTAAACGGAGCTACAGATTATTGCAGCCTCAGCACCAGCAGCAGTGAAACAGCCAACCTTAATGAACATGTTGAAGGCCAGAGCAACCTAGAGTCTGAGCCCATACACCAGGAGTCTCCAGTGAGTCTAATACTTTCATAACCTTCGTAATCAACCTCCTTGTGCAGATCCAAGTTTCACTGACATTATATCTAATATAAATACATGGCCTTGCCTCATCTGAGGACAATTGAGATATCCTTTTTAGAAGCAGAGAGTGAGTCCTAATCCAAACAATTGTACGTTTTAACTAGTATAAAAAGATAACTTTAGCTAATTTTTTTTTTTTTGGAGATGGAGTTTTGCTCTTGTTGCCCAGGCTGGAGTGCAGTGGCGCGATCTTGGCTTACTGCAACCTCCGTCTCCCGGGTTCAAGCAATTCTCCTGCCTCAGCCTCCTGAGTAGCTGGGATTATAGTCGCGTGCCACCACACTCAGCTAATTTTTTGTATTTTTAGTAGAGATGGGGTTTCATCATGTTGGCCAGGCTGGTTTCGAACTCCTGACCTCAAGTGACCCACCTGCCTCGGCCTCCCAAAGTGCAGGGATTGCAGGCGTGAGCCACCATGCCCAGCCAGCTAATTTATTTTTTGTAGAGCCTGTTTTTAAAACGGTGGTTCTATAGAGTAAAACTTTTTTTTTAAGTACCCTCACCGAAAGCTAAAATTATTTTTATTACATAGTGTTAAGGACATTCATTTACCAATTATTTGACGAGTACCAACTATGTGCAAGAGTGCTGTATTACATAATATAAGAGCTACAGAGACAAGAGACCTCAGTCTTTCCTTCAAGCAGCCTACAGTGTAGTAGTGTAACACTGTGTTAAAGGGCTGTGCTAAAGGAAGTGCAGAATTTTCAGTTAGGACAGTTTGGAGGGGGTTCATAAAGATTTTGTTGGGGAAAGCTTTGCGAGTTTAGACAAGTGAGAAGGGGTTAAGCAAAGAAGAGGAGGATACATTCCTGCCAGAGAAAACAGTATTAGTATAGGTACAAGGTGGAAGAATACATGCAGCACAGAATCTTGAGAAGTTCTGAAGGATATCTTGTGATGGTGGAGAGGGTATTGGTAAGAGATGAGGCGCTTCTAGTAGGCATCTGCATTACCTCTGGTGATTATCAAAGTATAAGTGTGTATCCCTTTCCCCAAACTTGCTGAACTAGTTTCTGGGATAGAGCCAGATATGTATATTTTAAAAACACATTCTATGGGTGATTGTCATGTGCACCTGGATAAAAATGACCAATTTTAGGTCAGAAAGTGCCAGAAGATGAGAAATTTAGATTCATCTTAAAGCATTGGGGGATTTATCCTACTGCAATGAACAGCCATTGAAGAATTTTAAGGAAGAAGTGACGTGATTAACTTTTAGAAATGTGGAAAACGGATTAGAGAGTGAGACTGTACCCGTAGAAGGGATAATGAGAAGAATAGAAGTTTGAGAGGTATTAAAAGTGAAAAGTTAACAGACTCGATTTTATTTACACAGTGCAGTCATGTATGCATTATAAAATATTCTTTCAAGCGCAAAAGGCAGATTACTAGGTTATCCTGCAAATAGATAAGGGTGGTATAAAATAGCTATTGCCCTGCTACTTTTTTTTTTTTTTTTTTGAGACGGAGTCTCGCTCTGTTGCCCAGGCTGGAGTGCAGTGGCGCAATCTCAGCTCACTGCAACCTCTGCCTCCTGGGTTCAAGCTATTCTCCTGCCTCAGCCTCCCGGGTTCAAGCTATTCTCCTGCCTCAGCCTCCCAAGTAGCTGGGACTACAGGCGCGTGCCACCACACCTGGCTAATTTTTTGCATTTTTAGTAGAGACGGGGTTTCACCGTGTTAGCCAGGAAGGTCTCAATCTCCTGACCTTGTGATCTGCCTGCCTCGGCCTCCCAAAGTGCTGGGATTACAGGTGTGAGCCACTGCATCCGGCCTGCCCCTACTACTTCTTAAGTCTTTCACCCACTCGTCTAAATGAAGAAGACAATGGGAAGCCATTGAAGGACTTTTAACCAGAAGGGTCACGATCACATCCACATTTTAGAGCTGTTAGTTTGGCTACAATAAGGAGAAGAGATTGGAAATACATGTATTGGAGGCAGGAAAGCAGTTGGAAGGAAGACTGCTATAGTAATTGGAACCAAAGATGATAATACTATAAGTGATTGATAGTGACAGTGAGGATGGAGAAGAAGGCAAGGATTTGAAAAAGAGGTAAGCGGTAGACTGAGCAAGACTTGGAGTCATATTCTGAGGATTAAAGATGACCTGAAGGTTTCTGACATGAGTGACTTTGATGCTTGATGACACCATTTCCCCAAAAAAGATTATAGAAGGAGAAGTTATTTGATGAATACATTCTGCTTGTCTTTTTTTATTTTTAAATAATTTTTGGTTATCTTTAGTCAGTTTTCTCTGCCATGTCAAAAAGTATATTGTTAATCTACTTGCATTAATATTTTGTAGGCAAGAAGTAGTCCTGAACTACTGCCTTCTGGTGTGACTGATGAAAATGAGGTGACTACAGCTGTTACTGAAAAAGTTTGTTCTGAACTCGACAATAATAGACATTCAAAAGAGGTAAAAAATGATTTTATATTTACATTGGGGACTTGTAAGGGTGGAAGGACAGGAGGAGGTGAATTATCAGACATTACTTAATGGGTACAATATACATTATTCAGATGATAGATACATCAAAAGCCCCGACTTCACCTTTAGGCAATATAGCCATGTAACAAAATTCCACTTGTGCCCCTTGAATTTATACATATAAAATAAATAAATGTTCTTAATAGCTGGATGTGGTGGCAAGTGCCTGTAGTCCCAGCTACTCAGGAGGCTGAAGTAGGTGGATTGCTTGAGCCTGAGTTGGAGGCACTAGGCAACATAGAGGGACCTTATCTCTAAAAATTAAATGATATTTTTAAAAAGTGTCCTTATCACTGTTTTCCTCAGATGAATTATACACTATTTTAGGTGAAGGAAAGAGAAAAATATGTTAAAGTGAAGGAAAGAGAAAAATGTGTTAAAGGTGCTTTATGACTAGAGAGATATTTGTTACATTACCATCAGTTGATTTTCCTTTTGTTTTCAAGACCAAGTCTCACTCTGTCACCCAGGCTTGAGTGCAGTGGTGTGATCTTGGCTCACTGCAACCTCCACCTCCCAGGTTCAAGCAATTCTCCTGCCTCAGCCTCCCGAGTAGCTGCACATGCCCAGCTAATTTTTGTGTTTTTGGTAGAGACGGGGTTTCACCATTTTGGCTAGGATGGTCTCTATCTCTTGACCTTGTGATCTGCCCACGTCAGCCTCCCAAAGTGCTGGGATTACAGGTGTGAGCCACCGTGCCTGGCCCATCAGTTGATTTTTCAAAGCATGTGTATGACCGGAATGTGTGTTATTTTATTTTAAAATGTTACCTTTTAAAACTTTGGTTTCTAAAAAATAATTTTAATTTAAAATTATTTTTAGGAAGATCCATTTAATGTAGACTCAAGTTCGCTGACAGGTCCAGTTGCAGATACAAACTTGGATTTTTTCCAGTCTGATCCTTTTGTTGGCAGTAAGTACTCTTTTTTTTATATTATAGATTTACCCAAAAAAAAGACTTTTTAATATATAAACTAAGGATTCAAGGCTTCAGTTTCAATAGCCTACCAACTCAGTCTGTCGCCCAGGCTGGAGTGCAGTGGCATGATCTCGGCTCACTGCAACCTCCGCCTCCTGGGTTCAAGCGATTCTCCTGTCTCAGCCTCTTGAGTAGCTGAGACTACAGGCGCCCACCACCACACTCAGCTAATTTTATGTATGTATGTATGTATGTATGTGTGTATGTATGTGTGTATTTATTTATTTATGTAATTAATTTATTTAGAAATGGAGTCTCGCTCTGTCACCAGGCTGGAGTGCAGTGGCACAATCTCGGCTCACTGCAACCTCTGCCTCCCGGATTCAAGCTAATCTCCTGCCTCAGCCTCCTGAGTAGTTGGGATTGCAGGTGCCTGCCACCACACCCAGCTAACTTTTGTGTTTTTAGTAGAGGCGGGGTTTCACCATGTTGGCCAGGATGGTCTCCATCTCTTGACCTCGTGATCCGCCCACGTTGGCCTCCCAGAGTGCTGGGATTACAGGCATGAGCCACTGCATCCTGCCTAATTTTTGTATTTTTAGTAGAGACTGGGTTTCACCATTTTGACCAGGCTGGTCTTGAACTCCTGATGTAAGGTGATCCGCCTGCCTCGGCCTTCTAAAGTGCTGGGATTACAGGTGTGAGCCACTGCGCCTGGCCTGCTTTGTATTTTCCTACTGACTAATGTTGAACATCTTTCTAGATGCTTATTAGCCATTTGTGTATCTTCTTTGGAAAAGTGTTTATTCAATTTTGGTGAAGTCCAGTTATCTATTTTTTCTTCTGTCACTTGTGCTTTTGGTGTCATCTAAGAAACTATTACCTAAGTCGCAAAGATTTAATGCTCTCTTTGTCTAAGAGTTTTATAGTTTTGCTGTTACAGTTAGATCTTTGATCCATTTTGAGTTTATTTTTGTATATGATGTGAGATAGAGGTCGAGCTTCATTCTTTTGCAAGTGGATATCCAGTTGTCCTAACACCATTTGTTGAAAAGACTGTCCTTTCTCCATTTTGTGTTCTTGATACTCTTGTCAAAAATCAAATGACCATAAAGGTAAGGATTTATTTCTGGACTCTTCAATCCTGTAAGAATTTTTGTTTTGGTTTTTTTTTTTTTTTTGCTTCGGTAAAGCTCAGTATCTTTATTTCTGAACTGGTGATGATAATACCCTCCCAGTACTCTTGTGGAGAGTAGAGATTTTGTTAGTAAAATTTTTGCTGTAATGTCTTCCCCTCCATCCGTAACCTCAACTTGTGATCAAGGTAAGTATAGTTGGCTGTACATTTCATAAGGTCAATGACATTCCTTATTTTATCTACTGTGAAGTGAAGTTATTGAAATAAACTTTGCTTTGCTTTTGTTTGAAAGTTACTCTTTAAGTAGTGGTGTCACCACAGTAAATATTGTTATTTGGATTTCTTTGTGTTTATTTTATCACAGGTGATCCTTTCAAGGATGATCCTTTTGGGAAAATCGGTCAGTATCTTATTGAGTTTCATCTTAGCTTTCACTCATTTCTGCTTAATAATAAGCTTTATGTTATTTAGGTCTGAAACTGAAGCCCCAGTAAGATGCTCTGTGTGCCTGGCATTTTCAGAAAGAGAGTAGTAAATTCTTTTGATTTTGCTTAATGAATTGTTGCTTTACTTTTACTTCTCCTTTTTTTTTTTTTTTTTTTTTTGGTGTTTTTTGTTTTTGAGACAGGGTCTTATTCTGTCACCCAGGCTGGAATGCAGTGGTGTGATCATGGCTCACTGCAGCCTTGACTTCCTGGGCTCAAGCAATCCTCCTGCCTCAGCCTCCTGAGTACCTAGGTCTACAGGCTCATGCCAGCATACTTGACTGATTTTTTTTTATTTTTTGTAGAGACAGGGTCTCACTGTGTTGCCCAGGTTGGTCTCGAACTCCTGGGCTCAAGCAGTCCTCCTGCCTCAGCCTCCCAAAGTGCTGCGATTACAGACAGGTGTGAGCCACTGTGCCCGGTAGCTTTACTTTTTTAAAAATGACATTAGTGTTTAGACTTTGGTGCTTTAAATATTTATTCTGATTCCTCCTTACTAACTAAAGGTTTGGTGAGCATAATGATCTATACTACTTCAGGGTTTAGAATGTAATTTTGTTTTCCTAAGATTATAGCCCACACGTGTGATTAGAGGCAGAGAATCTTGAAGAATTACTAAAACATCAGGCTTTTTGAGATATTCTTTTTCTGGGAATTTTCATTAGAATAATGCAAATCTTGTTTACCATTTAGTTTTGCATCCCAAACCTGTTCTAAACTATTGGCTGTTAGCTTTGAGCTCAGAGAGAAAAATACATTTAGAAGTTTTTATTGTGTTTTCTTTAGTTA
This sequence comes from Pan troglodytes, assembly GCF_028858775.2. Classification (NCBI taxonomy): domain Eukaryota; kingdom Metazoa; phylum Chordata; class Mammalia; order Primates; family Hominidae; genus Pan; species Pan troglodytes. Next base: position 179,620,495 of record NC_072398.2, read on the forward strand.
TGGTAGCGTAGAATAAGGGGACTTAAAATTGGATCCCTTGAAATTATATGTTAATTTTAAAAATAAGTTTATTAGGTGGAAGGTTCTGTATCTTTTATCAAAATTGCAAAGGAGTCTGTGAAATAAAAAGTACTCAGTTTAGATTCTACAGGATTTCAAACTGTCTTTTTGGGTTTTTTTTTTTTGAGACAGTCTTGCTCTGTTGCCCAGGCTAGAGTACAAGTAGTGCGATCTTGACTCACTGCAACCTCCGCCTCCCATGCTCAAGCTATTATTCTCATGCCTCAGTCTCCCGAATAGCCAGGATTATGGGCGCGCACCACCACGCCTGGCTAATTTTTGTATTTTTAGTAGAGACAGGGTTTCACCGTGTTAGCCAGGCCGGTCTTAAACTCCTGAGCTCAAGTCATCCGTCTACCTCAACCTCCCAAAGTGCTGGAATTACAGGTGTGAGCCACTGCACCTGGCCCAAACTGTCTTTTTGTTTGTTTGTTTTTGAGACAGGGTCTCACTGTCACCCAGGCTGGAGTGCAATGGCAGATCTTTGCTCACTGCAGCCTCTGCCTCACAGGTTCAAGTGAGTCTCCCACCTCAGCCTCCCGAGTAGCTGGGACTATAGGTGCGCACCACCATGCCTGGCTAATTTTTGTGTTTTTTAGTAGAGAGGAGGTTTTGACATGTTGGGCAGGCTGGTCTTGAACTCCTGACCTCAAGTGATCTGCCTGTCTCAGCCTCCCAAAGTGGTGGGAATGCAGGCGTGAGCCACTGCACCTGGCCCCAAACTGTCTTTTAATTAAGGCACTGATCATACCTTCAAGTGATGGGAAATTTAGTGCAATAATTTTTTTTTTGTCTCTTATATTCGTGCCTTATTTTTTTAGATCCATTTGGTGGTGATCCTTTCAAAGGTTCAGATCCATTTGCATCAGACTGTTTCTTCAGGCAATCTACTGATCCTTTTGCCACTTCAAGCACTGACCCTTTCAGTGCAGCCAACAATAGCAGTATTACATCGGTAAGTGGGAGAATTAAAAACTGTTAAGTTAAATGGATAATAAGTGTCCTAAGCAAGTTTCTTGAAATACATAGTGATGAAAGAACCCTCATTTAGATTACTTCTAATGGACCATATAAGAATTTCAGTCTCATCCCAATTCATTTAGTTTTTGGTTCAGACTGGTATTTCATAGTTTGATTACCCACTGGAATTAACTGGAATGACTAAACGGGGTCCAAAAGTGATGTTCATCTTTCAAGAGACTAAATCTTATCCTATTGAGGATACTAAAAATGATTGGAAATTTATAAGCCAATCTTACATAAAACTTTTCTGAAATGTTCGGTATATTATTGAAATAATGAAAATTAAAAGAATTTTAGAAAAAATCGTTTATGTTATTTCATAGACACATCTGGAATATTAATTCTGCAAAGTACAAATTCTCACTAAATGTCAAGCTCTCTTGAGAACGTACATACCTACAGCAATCACTGTTTAATAACCACATGCCTGATCCAGGTACTGGTGTGTGCTTTACATTCATTGTTTCTAATCTTCACATCAATTTTGCAAAGTAGGTGTTGATATCCCTATTTTAAAAATAAGGACACTGGGACTTAGAAAAATTAACATGTTTAAGGTCCTATAGCTAGTTGCTGTTTTATCTGGAGGCTTTAAAAAAATCTTCATGGCCGGGCGCGGTGGCTCACGCCTGTAATCCCAGCACTTTGGGAGGCTGAGGTGGGTGGATCACGAGGTCAGGAGATCGAGACCATCCTGGCTAACACGGTGAAAACTCGTCTCTACTAAAAATACAAAAAATTAGCCAGGCGCGGTGGTGGGTGCCTATAGTCCCAGCTACTCAGGAGGCTGAGGCAGGAGAATGGCGTGAACCCAGGAGGCGGAGCTTGCAGTGAGCCGAGATCGCGCCACTGCACTCAAGCCTGGGTGACAGAGCGAGACTCCGTCTCAAAAAAAAAAAAAAAATCTTCATCTTGTGGATATTTAGAAATACTCAAAAGAGAATAATGTAATGAAATATTTTAACAAGCTTCCATGCATCCATTACCCAATTTCAATAGTTAGGAATGGTTTTGCAGGTTTTTGGTTTTGCTTTTTAATTTGTATTTTGAGACTTCGTTTTTGAGACCGCAGTTTCATGTCTGTAGGTAAACTGAACCTATAAAGGACCAGTTAACTGAGAAGCATTTGAAGCAAAAAATTTGTCTTCTAGTACTATTAGATTAAGAATATTTCCTTTAAAATGTAATTGATTATTTTAAAGATCATAGGTTTTCTATTATTGAAAGTTGCTTCTTTTTTGTATTCAGTAAAGAGCTGCTTGGCTAAGAACTGGTGTTTCCATTGAATAAAAACTGGACAGATACCTTCGTGACTGAATATTTTTCGTTTCCCTGGGCCGCTGGATACTCTGTTTTCCTATAGCACTTAGTTTGCAATGTGGACCCATTTGCCAAATTCTTCTAAAATTGCTGCTACTGGAATTCTTCTCCTCTCACCTTCTTATTCTAGCCTCTCATTCTCCTATCATCTAAAGAGCAAGAAAGCTAAATTAGCTCTTCTAATTTAAAAATGAATACATTCCTCTTGTCCTGTCCCCCATGAGATTTTTCTACCATTTGTTTTACTGACTTTTATTCCCAGTTTTCTAAAGGAATATTGTCCTTGCTTTACAGCTTGTAATTTCACCATTCAAAACAAAAAACCAGATTGGCAATATAATAATAGCTGCAGTTTATCTAATTTCCTCTGTGTGCCAGGGATGGTGCCAAGCTCTTTATATGCATTGTCTCATTTACTTTTCACAGTAATCCTATGAGGTTTATGTAGGTTAAGTTGAGGCCAGGTGTGGTGGCTCCCACCTTTAATTCCAGCACTTCAGGAGGCCAAGGCAGGAGGATCACTTGAGGCAAGTAGTTCACAACCAGCCTGGGCAACAAAGTGAGACACTGTCTCTACAAAAAAATTAAAATATTAGTCAGGTGTAATAGCATGCACCTGTAATCCCAGCTACTCGAGAGACTGAGGTGGGAGGATTGCGTGAGCTCAGGAAGTCAAGGCAGCAGTGAGCCATGATTGTACCACAGCACTCCAGCTTGGGTGACAGAGTGAGATCTTGTCTCAATTAAAAAAAAAAAAAAGATAGATTAAGTTGGTAGTAAGTTAGTAACTGGTAGAACTAGACTCAAGCCAAAATCTAAGATTTTCACCAATACAATCTGGAAATTTTTTTAAAATTGCCCTGCTAAACTCCCCAATTATCAAACTGACATAGAGTTTTGTGGCCCCTTACTCCTTCATGGGCTGCACAATCTATCCTGTTCCCCCTGCTATCCTGATGGCCTTTTAGGGTGGTTGCACAGTATATGATGAAGGACTAGAAACTAAACCTGACACACATGTGGTTATACCCTTTCCCTTTCTCCTTGTGATGGCAAATCAAATCTGCAAGCTGTTGTTTAAAACACAGCCTGTTAGTTTTTTCTTCTCTCAAAGAGAAGAAGTAATAATACAGGTTGAGCACCCCAAATCCGAAATGTGCCAGTGAGCATTTCCTGAGTATCATGTCAGCACTCAAAAGGTTTCAGACTTTGGAGCATTTCACGTTTTCAGATTATGGATGTTCACTTGGTAAGTATAACACAAATATTCCAAAATCTGAAAAAAAACCCAACATCCAAAATACTTTTTGTCCCAAGCATTTCAGATAAGGATGCTCAACCTGTACTTGGTGACTTGTTATGTCAGTGACCTTCTCTTACACTGGTGTTATGACTATCATATTAGGAAACATGGAAAGTTATCTCGCTATATAGACCAGTTTAAGTTTTTCTTTAATTGCTGTTTATTCTGCAGATATCTAAGTTAGTGTGCTAGTTGTATAATAGTATAATTGGCCTCAGTTAATACTATCATTACTTTTTATCATTCATAGTTTTCATCTCTAAAAACTTCATTAGTATTAATTCTTTCCGCTAGTAGTTTTAATGGATTTTCTTTTATAAAGAGAGAAGGTTAGTCCCAGTTAACATTACCTTTCTCTACAATTAATTTTTTTAACTTGGAGATTTATACATTAGCTCTGGCAGTATTATTTGACATTTATTTGTAATATCCAACTTCTTGATAATTGGAAATAGAGTCTGTAATACAAATGACATTGATAATCATGCATCAGAGTTGCATATAAATGTTCAGAAACTCTTTTCACACTGTTTTTACCTGTTTGCCAAGTCTTTCATCTAGCCCCTTAAAAAGAGCCTGGTGCCAGAAAGAGGAAACTCAAGTTATCTTCCTAGATATACAATTTGTTTGACTATGATTAAAAACTAAAGTATAAAGTAGGAAGACAGTTAAAAGCCAGAATCGCTGGCATCTGGTAACATCCTCATCTTTAGCAAGATCAGTTGCTCTTGATCGCAGACTTTTACATAGCTTATTGTTGAAAGCAGGATCTTAGCAAAAAGCTATCTTTGTGTATATGTGTGTGTGTGTGTGTGTATGTGTGTATATGTGTTTTCTCTCTGAGGGTCAGAATGCAGAATTATTTTTAGATAACAATTAGAAAATAGAAATGTAACGTTTTATGATATTAAGTACTAGGATATTTGAGAATTAAAATAGTGTGTGCATTCTAAACGTAAAATGATATTCTGGAATCGAAAAAGGACATTAATGGAAAAACTGGTGAAATCTAATAAAATCTATGGTTTATAGTTTTGTACCAGTGTTCTTAGTTTTAATAGATGTACTATAATTATGTGAGATATTAACATTAGGGGAAACTGGGTGAAAAGTGTATGGGAACTCTGTACTATCTTTACAACTCTTATGTAAATGTAAATTATTCCAAGATAAAAGGTTAGTGGTGGCTGTCACCTAAAATCCCAGTGCTTTCGGAGGCCAAGGTGGGAGGATTTCTTGAGGCCAGGAGTTTGAGGGAAACATAGCAAGACCCTATCTATACAAATAATAACAAAAATTACCCAGGTATGGTGGCATACACCTGTAGTCCCAGCTATTCAGGAGGCTAAGGCAGGAGAGAGGCAGGAGGATCACTTGAGCCCAGGAGTTTGAGGTTACAGTAAGCTGTGATCACACCACTGCATTCCAGCTAGGGTGACAGAGCAAGACCCTGTCTCTAAAAAAGAAGTAAAAAGTTAAAACAGTGTACATCTATACAACTAGCAAGATTATGAAGAAAAAAATAAACGAATATCACCAAAGTCAGGATTGTGATTATAGAGGGGCACATGAAGACTTCTGAGGTATTGGCAGTTTCCTGGGAGATGACTACACAAGTGTTCACTTGATACTTACTTGTTAAACCATAGATCTGTTTCATGTACTTTCCTGAATAGATGTTATATTTCACAGTTAAGATTAGAAAATAATATGTATTATTTCCAGTTAGTAAGATTGCAGATCACTATGGGGAAACATTTGTTCCTAATGTCTATATTCCTTAATTAATTAAGAATTTGTAAAGAATATATTCTTTGGAGTGGTGATGAGATTTCAGCTGTGAAGTGTTGCCTCTCTCATTCATGGTTTTGTATGCTTTGTTTAGGTAGAAACGTTGAAGCACAATGATCCTTTTGCTCCTGGTGGAACAGTTGTTGCAGCAAGTGATTCAGGTAAATAAATAATTTATCAACTTCATTGAACATTAAACATTTTTTTTTAAGATTCTTTTTTCTTTGTCTCTAAATATATTTGTCCTGTTATTTATAGCTTTAAAATTATTGCATAATTATATCCAATTGTAATTTACCAATAATAAGCATTTGTATATCGCTTTCTACTTATCTTTCATTCTTTCATTTATTGTTCATGTTGAATATTACACTAGAATATGAACTCTACCCAGTATCAGTAAACCAATAAAAATGTTTTGCTTTATAAAATGCTGTGTTGCTTGGCAGCTTCAAAGTCAGCATTGACTGTTACGGATCTTGGTCTAAGTTAAAAGATTAGTGGCTTCCAGTAGAAAATGAAAATTGCTTTACAAATACAAATGGGTTCTGTTAATAATACAGAGAAAAGCTAAATGTTATTTTAGCATCCAGTCTTCATACTTCATTTATGGTATCAAATTTTTTATTTATTCTTTTAATAACTTTTTAAATAGTAATCTCATTTTAAACATAAACTGAGGACCAGAATATTAAGCAGTGTTCATCAAGATCGTACAGTTTAATAGATTTGAACCAGGTAAAGCCAAGATTCAATATTAGGTCTGACAAAAAGCTTTTTCAACAAAGTAACTCTGCTTCTTTTCTACTGTTCATTTAAAACAAAACAGATAAACAGACCAGCTATCATTTGGGATGGGAGAGCAGAAAATTTGAGGAAGGTAAACTCAAATGTGTAAATACTCTTAATATTATGCTGAAAATAGATCACTTTATTTTTCTAGGTGAATACAGAGTGAGTTGTTCAGTATACAAATGTATTAATTGTGACTAATTAAGGATTATGAACATAGAAAAAGAATAGTAGAAATGCCTTTACAGGAGCCTGGGCCCGGTGGCTCACGCCTGTAATCCCAGCATTTTGGGAAACCAAGGCAGGTAGATCACTTGAGGTCGAGACCAGCCTGGCCAACATGCTGAAACCCCGTCTCCACTAAAAATGCAAAAATTAGCCAGGTATGGTGGTGGGTGCCTATAATCCCAGCTACTTGGGAGGCTGAGGCAGGAGAATTGCCAGAAGGTGGAGGTTGCAGTGAGCCGAGATTGTGCCATTGCACGCCAGCCTGGGCAACAGAGTGAGACTCTGTCTCCAAAAAAAAGGCTGCCTCTAAAAAACAGATTGGGTTTCTTATAATGAACAAATTGTAACAAGATGAGATTTAGCAGACTGCATTGTTTTCGGGTTGGAAATTAACTCCCAACATGAGTAGCAAGAGTGAGGAATACAAAAAGGAGATATGTAGAAAATAAGATTTAATGTAGGCTGGATATTGATTTAAACAGAAACTTAGAATGAGAGCAAATGAGACTTCTAAAAGGCTTATTGTATTAACAGTGGTTAAATTACATATTTTTTAAGTACATGTGCTCTTTTTATACCCTCATTATTAAGCTGATTATATTGCTAGGGGTACTATAGAATTAAAAAGGATAACCTAAGAGAATAAAATGAAAGGTTAATACGTTTATGATTGCCCACACCAAGGAAATGGTAAGTGCCATAAGAGTTAATTAAACCAGCAGAGATTAAAGGAAGGGGAGATCACATTAAGGATAAATCATTAATGATATCAAAGTGGAATGTAGCTTTTGTGGTATGCCTTGAAAGCGTGGGCTAGTATTTTAGCAGGTAAATATGGAAAGAGATTATGTGGAGCAAAAAGAACAATGTGAACAAGGAATGGAGGCAGAACATATAGGGCATATTCAAGGAAAAACTAACACATTTTTGCAAGAGCTACTTCTCTTTTTTTTGCAAGATAGAGGAATAGTCAAGGCTGAAGTGGTAGGTTACAGTGTTGCATTAAAGATTTCTAATACCTCTGTTGATCTTCTGCTTAAATTCCAGTTCCTAATTCATTTCCTGTAAAGTGGTAGAATAAATGATGATAATAGCCTAGGAGGGGGCAAAGATTTATCATTAACTATAATAATAATGGCTACTATTTATTGAACACTTGCAGAGTTCCAGCAGTCAACATGCTAATCATTTTTCTCTTCTTGGTCCCATTTAATTCTCACAACAACTACGTTAGATTATTTGTATTATGTTTATTATACAGACAAGGAAAATCCAGGCGTGGAGAGATGAAACAGTTTTCAGAAGGTTAAAGTAGTAGTATTAGATGTATCCAATTCAAATGAGGTCTCTGGTTTTCCACCTGCCTCTTTGGTCATTCTTTCTTAATCTCCTTTGTTGGTATTTCCTCTTTTTCTCAACCTCTTAATATTGTGTTGTCCCAAGTCTTAGTCCTTGGACCTCTTTTCTTTTTTATCTGTACTCCCTTGGGGGAACTCATCTGTGGCTTCAAATACTGCTGATACACTGATCTATATCTCTAGTCACATCTCTTTCCTGAACCCCAGGCTCATTTTTCCAGCTATTTATTTGGCATCTCCACTTGAATGTCTGATAGATATATCTAATGCATAAGTCTAACACAAAGCAGCTATTTTTCCTTCCTAAACCTGCTTTTCTTGGCACCTTCCACATCTTCATGGTTCATCTTTAATGTTGTCCAGGCCTAAAATCTTAGAATCATCCTTGGTTCTTCTTTTGCTCTTCCTCTGTCTCTAATCTGTCAGGAAATCTTACTGACTCTACCTTCAAATTATATCCAGTAAAAGCCTTACAGTGGCCTGCACTTTTCTAACAATATCTCATCATTATTCCCATTACTCACTGTGCTCCAGCCACACTGGTCTTCTTGCTGCTGCTCAAACAACAGACCCATGTTCTTTGGCCCTTTGCACTAGCTGTTCCCTCTTCCTGGGATGATCCTTCTCCGTATGTTCACATGATAATCTCTACTACCTCTGACAAATCTTTTATTTTATTTTATTTTATTATTATTTAAGTTTTAGGGTACATGTGCACAATGTACAGGTTAGTTACGTATGTATACATGTGCCATGCTGGTGTGCTGCACCCATTAACTCGTCATTTAGCATTAGGTATATCTCCTAATGCTATCCCTCGCCCCTCCCCCCAACCCACGAAAGGCCATGGTGTGTGATGTTCCCCTTCCTGTGTCCATGTGTTCTCATTGTTCAATTCCCACCTATGAGTGAGAACATGCGGTGTTTGGTTTTTTGTCCTTGCGATAGTTTACTGAGAATGATGACTTCCAGTTTCATCCATGTCCCTACAAAGGACATGAACTCATCATTTTTTATGGCTCCATAGTATTCCATGGTGTATATGTGCCACATTTTCTTAATCCAGTCTATCATTGATGGACATTTGGGTTGGTTCCAAGTCTTTGCTATTGTGAATAGTGCTGCAATAAACATACGTGTGCATGTGTCTTTATAGCAGCATGATTTATAGTCCTTTGGGTATATACCCAATAATGGGATGGCTGGGTCAAATGGTATTTCTAGTTCTAGATCCCTGAGGAATCGCCACACTGAATTCCACATGGTTGAACTAGTTGACAGTCCCACCAACAGTGTAAAAATGTTCCTGTTTCTCCATATCCTCTCCAGCACCTGTTGTTTCCTGACTTTTTGATGATTGCCATTCTAACTGGTGTGAGATGGTATCCCATTGTGGTTTTGATTTGCTTTTCTCTGATGGCCAGTGATGATGAGCATTTTTTCATGTGTCTGTTGGCTGCATAAATGTCTTCTTTTGAGAAGTGTCTGTTCATATCCTTCACCCACTTTTTGATGGGGTTGTTTTTTTCTTGTAAATTTGTTTGAGTTCATTGTAGATTCTGGATATTAGCCCTTTGTCAGATGAGTAGGTTGCAAAAATTTTCTCCCATTTTGTAGGTTGCCTGTTCACTCTGATGGTAATTTCTTTTGCTGTGCAGAAGCTCTTTAGTTTAATGAGATCCCATTTGTCAATTTTGGCTTCTGTTGTCATTGCTTTTGGTGTTTTAGACATGAAGTCCTTGCCCATGCCTATGTCCTGAATGGTGATGCCTAGGTTTTCTTCTAGGGTTTTTATGGTTTTAGGTCTAACGTTTAAGTCTTTAATCCGTCTTGAATTAATTTTTGTATAAGGTGTAAGGAAGGGATCCAGTTTCAGCTTTCTACATATGGCTAGCCAGTTTTCCCAGCACCATTTATTAAATAGGGAATCCTTTCTTCATTGCTTGTTTTTCTCAGGTTTGTCAAAGATCAGATAGTTGCAGATATGCGGCGTTATTTCTGAGGGCTCTGTTCTGTTCCATTGATCTATATCTCTGTTTTGGTACCAGTACCATGCTGTTTTGGTTACTGTAGCCTTGTACTATAGTTTGAAGTCAGGTATTTGATGCCGCCAGCTTTGTTCTTTTGGCTTAGGATTGACTTGGCGATGCGGGCTCTTTTTTGGTTCCATATGAACTTTAAAGTAGTTTTTTCCAATTCTGTGAAGAAAGTCATTGGTAGCTTGATGGAGATGTCATTGAATCTATAAATTACCTTGGGCAGTATGGCCATTTTCACGATACTGATTCTTCCTACCCATGAACATGGAATGTTCTTCCATTTGTTTGTATCCTCTTTTATTTCATTGAGCAGTGGTTTGTAGTTCTCCTTGAAGAGGTCCCTCACGTCCCTTGTAAGTTGGATTCCTAGGTATTTTATTCTCTTTGAAGCAATTGTGAATGGGAGTTCACTCATGATTTGGCTCTCTGTTTGTCTGTTATTGGTGTATAAGAATGCTTGTGATTTTTATACATTGATTTTGTATCCTGAGACTTTGCTGAAGTTGCTTATCAGCTTAAGGAGATTTTGGGCTGAGACAATGGGGTTTTCTAGATATACAATCATGTCATCTGCAAACAGGGACAATTTGATTTCCTCTTTTCCTAATTGAATACCCTTTATTTCCTTCTCCTGCCTAATGGCCCTGGCCAGAACTTCCAACACTGTGTTGAATAGGAGTGGTGAGAGAGGGCATCCCTGTCTTGTGCCAGTTTTCAAGGGGAATGCTTCCAGTTTTTGCCCATTCAGTATGATATTGGCTGTGGGTTTGTCATAGATAGCTCTTATTATTTTGAGATACGTCCCATCAATACCTAATTTATTGAGAGTTTTTAGCATGAAGGGTTGTTGAATTTTGTCAAAGGCCTTTTCTGCATCTATTGAGATAATCATGTGGTTTTTGTCTTTGGTTCTGTTTATATGCTGGATTACATTTATTGATTTGCATATATTGAACCAGCCTTGCATCCCAGGGATGAAGCCCACTTGATCATGGTGGATAAGCTTTTTGATGTGCTGCTGGATTCCGTTTGCCAGTATTTTATTGAGGATTTTTGCATCAGTGTTCATCAAGGATATTGGTCTAAAATTCTCTTTTTTGGTTGCATCTCTGCCTGGCTTTGGTATCAGGATGATGCTGGCCTCATAAAATGAGTTAGGGAGGATTCCCTCTTTTTCTGTTGATTGGAATAGTTTCAGAAGGAATGGTACCAGTTCCTCCTTGTACCTCTGGTGGAATTCGGCTGTGAATCCATCTGGTCCTGGACTCTTTTTGGTTGGTAAGCTATTGATTATTGCCACAATTTCAGAGTCTGTTGTTGGTCTATTCAGAGAGTCAACTTCTTCCTGGTTTAGTCTTGGGAGGGTGTATGTATCGAGGAATTTATCCATTTCTTCTAGATTTTCTAGTTTATTTGCATAGAGGTGTTTGTAGTATTCTCTGATCGTAGTTTGTATTTCTGTGGGATCGTGGTGATATCCCCTTTATCAGTTTTTATTGCGTCTATTTGATTCTTCTCTCTTTTTTTCTTTATTAGTCTTGCTAGCGGTCTATCAATTTCGTTGATCCTTTCAAAAAACCAGCTCCTGGATTCATTAATTTTTTGAAGGGCTTTTCTGTCTGTTTCCTTCAGTTCTACTCTGATTTTAGTTATTTCTTGCCTTCTGCTAGCTTTTGAATGTGTTTGCTCTTGCTTTTCTAGTTCTTTTAATTGTGATGTTAGGGTGTCAATTTTAGATCTTTCCTGCTTTCTCTTGTGGGCATTTAGTGCTATAAATTTCCCTCTACACACTGCTTTGAATGTGTCCCAGAGATTCTGGTATGTTGTGTCTTTGTTCTCGTTGGTTTCAAAGAAGATCTTTATTTCTGCCTTCATTTCGTTATGTACTCAGTAGTCATTCAGGAACAGGTTGTTCAGTTTCCATGTAGTTGAGTGGTTTTGAGTGAGTTTCTTAATCCTGAATTCTAGTTTGATTGCACTGTGGTCTGAGAGACAGTTTGTTATAATTTCTGTTCTTTTACATTTGCTGAGGAGAGCTTTACTTCTAACTATGTGGTCAATTTTGGAATAGGTGTGGTGTGGTGCTGAAAATAATGTATATTCTGTTGATTTGGGGTGGAGAGTTCTGTAGATGTCTATTAGGTCTGCTTGGTGCAGAGCTGAGTTCAATTCCTGGATATCCTTGTTAACTTTCTGTCTCGTTGATCTGTCTAATGTTAACAGTGGGGTGTTAAAGTCTCTTATTATTGTGTGGGAGTCTAAGTCTCTTTGTAGGTCTCTAAGGACTTGCTTTATGAATCTGGGTGCTCCTGTATTGGGTGCATATATACTTAGGATAGTTAGCTCTTCTTGTTGAATTGATCCCTTTACCATTATGTAATGGCCTTCTTTGTCTCTTTTGATCTTTGTTGGTTTAAAGTCTGTTTTATCAGAGACTAAGATTGCAACCCCTGCCTTTTTTTGTTTTCCATTTGCTTGGTAGATCTTCCTCCATCCTTTTATTTTGAGCCTATATGTGTCTCTGCACGTGAGATGGGTTTCCTGAATACAGCACACTGATGGGTCTTGACTCTTTATCCAATTTGCCAGTCTGTGTCTTTTAATTGGAGCATTTAGTCCATTTACATTTAAAGTTAATATTGTTATGTGTGAATTTGATCCTGTCATGATGATGTTAGCTGGTTATTTTGCTCGTTAGTTGATGCAGTTTCTTCCTAGTCTCGATGGTCTTTACAATTTGGCATGATTTTGCAGTGGCTGGTACTGGCTGTTCCTTTCCATGTTTAGTGCTTCCTTCAGGAGCTCTTGTAAGGCAGGCCTGGTGGTGACAAAATCTCTCAGCATTTGCTTGTCTGTAAAGTATTTTATTTCTCCTTCACTTATGAAGCTTAGTTTGGCTGGATATGAAATTCTGGGTTGAAAATTCTTTTCTTTAAGAATGTTGAACATTGGCCCCCACTCTCTTCTGGCTTGTGGAGTTTCTGCTGAGAGATCCGCTGTTAGTCTGATGGGCTTCCCTTTGTGGGTAACGCGACCTTTCTCTCTGGCTGCCCTTAACCTTTTTTCCTTCATTTCAACTTTGGTGAATCTGATAATTATGTGTCTTGGAGTTGCTCTTCTCGAGGAGTATCTTTGTGTCGTTCTCTGTATTTCCTGAATCTGAATGTTGGCCTGCCTTGCTAGATTGGGGAAGTTCTCCTGGATAATATCCTGCAGTGTTTTCCAACTTGGTTCCATTCTCCCTGTCACTTTCAGGTACACCAGTCAGATGTAGATTTGGTCTTTTCACATAGTCCCATATTTCTTGGAGGCTTTGTTCGTTTCTTTTTATTCTTTTTTCTCTAAACTTCCCTTCTTGCTTCATTTCATTCATTTCATCTTCCATCACTGTTACCCTTTCTTCCAGTTGATCGCATTGGCTGCTGAGGCTTCTGCATTCTTCACGTAGTTCTCGACTTTTGGTCTTTGATGATGGTGATGTACAGATGGGTTTTTGGTGTGGATGTCCTTTCTGTTTGTTAGTTTTCCTTCTAACAGACAGGACCTTCAGCTGCAGGTCTGTTGGAGTTTGCTAGAGGTCCACTCCAGACCCTGTTTGCCTGGGTATCAGCAGCAGTGGCTGCAGAACAGCGGATTTTCTTGAACCGTGAATGCTGCTGACCGCTGACAAATCTTAATTCAGATATCACCTTCTCAGTGAAGCTTATTCAGGCCACTCTGTCTGACATTTACAAGTACCACTACCCAGCTCAGTGCTCCCACATTACTATTCTCTACTTTTCTTCTTTCATTGTAACTTACTTTCCATCTTATTATATAAATTACTTTACTTTTATCTGTTTCCTTTTCATCCTATTAGAAATTAAGCTCCAGAAGGAATTGCGATCTTTGTTTTCACTGATATAACCCAAGAACCTGAAAATATGCCTGGGCGTATGTTATTGAATGAAAAAGTGAGCCAGCTCCTCTTCTCAGAGAACATGTAATGGGAGTCTAGTGGGTAGACATTATTTATTTTGTTATGATAAGTAGTTTTTTTAAATTGTGGTAAAATATACATAACAAAGTTTGGCATTTTAACCTTTTTTAAATGTACAGTTCACGAGCATTAAGTACATTCACATTGTTGTGCAATCATCACCACCATCCATCTCAAGAACTTTTTTCATATTCCAGAACTGAAATTCTGTATCCATTAAATAATAACTCCCTATCCTCCCTCTCACCAAACCCTAACAACCATCATTACTACTCTGCATACTTCATATAAGTGGAATCATAAAAAAAATTTGTATTTTGGTGATTGACTTATTTCATTTACCATAATGTCCTCAAGGTTCATCCATATGGTAGAATGTATCTGAATTTTTTACCTTTTTCAGACTTGATAATATTCTATTATATGTATATACTGCATTTTGTTTATTTGTTCATTCATTAATGGACACTTAGTTGCCATCACATTTTGTTTGTGTGCATAATGCTACTGTGAATGTGAGGATACAGATATCTGAGTCCCTGCTTTCAGTTCTTTTGGGTATAATTCTAAGAGTAGAATTGCTGGATCATATGGTAATGCTGTTTTTAGTTTTTTGAGAAATGATCATACTATTCTCCACAGCAGCCATACCATTTTATACACCAGCCAACAGTTCACAGTGGTTCCAATATTTCCACATCTTTGCCAACCCTTACTACTTTCTGTTTTATAGGCATCCTAGTGGGTGTGAAGTGGTATCTTATTGCTTTGATTTGTATTTCCCTAATGATTAGTATGTAGTGCCTTTTTTTATATGCTTATTGGCTATTTGTATATCTTCTATGGAGAAATACCTATTCAAGTCCTCTGCCCATTTCTAAATCAGGTTGTTTTTGTTGAATTTTTAATATATCCTAGATATTAACCCCTTATCAGATAAATGATTTGCAAATATTTTCTCCCATCCTGTGGGTTACCTTTTCATTCTGTTAATACTGTTCGTTGGTGAACAAAAGTTTTTAATTTTGATGTAGCTCATTTTATCTATTGTGTTGTTGTTGCCTTTGCTTTTAGTGTTATAACCAAGAAAGCGTTGCTAAATCCAATATCAGGAAGCATTTCCCCGATAAGTTTTATAGTTTTAGCTCTTACATTTAGGTATTTAATCCATTTTGAGTTAATTTTTGTATATTGTGTGAGGTAAGAGTCCAACTTCATTCATTTGCATATGGATATTCAGTTTTCCCATCATCTTTTCTTGTAAAGACCGTCCTTTTTCCATTGTTTGTTCTTGGCACGTTTCTTGAAAATCATTTGACCATATATGTGAGGGTTTATTTCTGGATTCTGTATTCTGTTCCATTGATCTATATGGTTTGTATTTATGCAGTTCCTCACTGTTTTAATTACTATAGCTTTGAAATAAGATTTGAAATCAGGAAGTTTGACTACCAACTTTGTTGTTCCTTTTTAAGACTGCTTTGGGCTGGGCACAGTGGCTCATGCATGTAATCCCAGCACTTTGGGAGGTCAAGGTGGGTGGATCGCCTGAGCTCAGGAGTTCAAGACCAGCCTGGCCAATGACTGAGTTCAGGAGTTCAAGACCAGCCTGGGCAACATAGTGAGACTCCGTCTCTACAAAAAAATGCAAAAATTAGCCAGGCATAGTGGCATGCACCTGTACTTGCAGCTACTTGGGAAGCTGAGGTGGGAGGATCACTTGAGCCGAGGAGGCAGAGATTACAGTGAGCCAAGATCATGCCACTGCACTCTAGCCTGGGTGACAGAACCCGACCCTGTCTCAAAAAAAAAAAAAAAAGAAAGAAAGAAAGAAAAAGAAAAAGACTGCTTTGGCTATTCAGGTTCCTTGAGATTCCATATGAATTTTAGGATGAATTTTTCTATTTCTGCCAAAAGAAAAAGTCATTAGGATTTTTGATAGGGATTGCATTGAATCTGTAGATATCTTTGGGTAATATTACCAACTTAAAAATATTAAGTCTTCTAATCTGTGAACATGGGATGTCTTTCCATTTGTTTGTGTCTTTAATTTCTTTCAGAATGTATTGTATTGTCAGTATACAAGTCCTCCTTGGTTAATTCCTAAGTATTTCATTCTTTTTGATGCTGTTGTAAATGGAATTGTTTTCTTAATTTCCTTTCCAGATTGTTCATTGTTGGTATATAGAAATATGACTGATTTTCATATGTTGATTTTTGTATCCTGCTACTGTGCCAAATTCAACTATTAGTTCTAATTGTTTTTTGGTGGAATCTTTAGGGTTTTCTACATATAAGAGCATGTTATTTGCAAACGGATTTTATTTCTTTGTTTTGAATCTGGATGCCTTTTATTTCTTTTTCTTGCCTAAGTGCTTTGGCTAGGACTTCCACTACTATATTGCAGGGATCCCCAAACCCTGGGCCACGGACCAGTACCAGTCTGTGGCCTGTTAGGAACCAGGCTGCACAGGAGGAGGTGAGTGATGGGCAAGTGAGCAGTACCTAATGCCTGAGCTCCGCTTCCTGTCAGGTCAGCAGCAGCATTAGATTCTCATAGGAGCTTGAACCTTATTGTGAACTGCACATGTGAGGGATCTAGGTTGTGCACTCCTTATGAGAATCTAACGCCTGATGATCTGAGGTGGAACAGTTTCATCCTGAAATCATTCCCCTCATCCCACCCCCAAGTCCTAAAAAAATTGTCTTCCACAAAACCAGTCCCTGGTGCCAGAAAGGTTGAGAACTGCTGCTGTATTGAATAGAAGTGGTAGAAATGGTAAGAGCACGCATCCTTGTCTTGTTCCTTATTGTAGAGAAATGGTTTCAGCCTCTCAAGATTGAGTGTGATATTCACTGTTGGCTTTTCATATATGGCCTTTATTAAGTTGAGGTAGTTTTCCTTCTATTCTTAGCTTGTTGAGTGTTTTTATCATGAAAGGGTTTTGAATTCTGTCAAATACTTTTTTTGCATCCATTGAAATGATTGGTGTTGTATTTTTCCCCTCATTCTGTTAATGTGGTGTATTACATTGAATGATTTTTGTATGTTGAACCATTCTTATATTCCAGGAATAAATCCCACTTGGACATGGTGTATAATCCCTTTAATGTGCTGTTGAATTCTGTTGAGGATTTTTACAAAAATATTCATAAAGGATATTGATCTATAGTTTTCTTTTCTCATCTATATGTCTTCATCTGGCTTTGATAGCAGAGTAATACTGGCTTCACAGAATGAGTATGGAATTGTTCCTGCCTCTTCAATTTTTTGGAAGAGTTTGAGGGAGATTGGTTTTGATTATACTTTAAATGTTTGATAGAATTCACCCGTGAAGTCATGTAATCGTGAGCTTTTCTTTGTTGGGAAGTGTTTTGTTTTGTTAATTTTAAAAATAATGGTGGCCGGGCACAGTGGCTCACGCCTGTAATCCCAGCACTTTGGGAGGCTGAGGCGGGTGGATCACTTGAGGTCAGGAGTTCAAAACCAGCCTGGCCAACATGGTGAAACCCCATCTCTACTAAAAATACAAAAATGAGCCAGGCGTGGTGGTGGGCGCCTGTCATCCCAGCTACTCAGGAGACTGAGGTAGGAGAATCTCTTGAACCCGGGATGTGGAGGTTGCAGTGAGCCGAGATTACGCCACTGCACTCCAGCCTGGGCCACAAAGTGAGACTCCGTCTCAAAAAAAAAAAAAAAAAAAAAAATTAAAAATATGGAATGCCACAAGAATTTGCATGTTATCCTTGCACAGGGGCCATGCTAACCTTCCCTGTATCTTTCTAGTTTTAGTATATGTGCTGCCGAAGTGAGCACTGTTGGAAGGTTTTTGATTACAGATTCAATCTCTTTATTAGTTATGAGTCAATTCAGATTTTGTTTTTGTGATTCAGTTTCCATGACTTGTGTTTCTCAGAATTTGTTCTTCTCATTTATATTATTCAGTTTGTTGATGTATAATTGTTCATAGCACTGTGTTAACAATCCTTTTTATTTCTGTGAAATTACTAGTAATGTCTCCTCTTTCATTTCTGATTTTAGTTATTGAGTCTTGTTTTCTTAGCCCATCTAGGAATGTCAATTTTGTTGATCTTTTCAAAGAACAAACTCTTGGTTCTATTGATTTTCTCTATTTTTCTATTCTCTGTGTTGTCTCTGCTCCAATTTTTATTATTCATTTCTTTCTGCTAGCTTTGAGTTTAGCTTGCTTTTCTTTTTTTAGGTCCTTTACAGTGTAAAGTTAGGTTGTTGATTTGAGCTCTTCTTTTTTAAGTATTTATAGTTAGAAGTTTATCTCAGCACAGCTTTTGCTGCTATATCCCGTTAGTTTTGGTAATGCTGTGTTTCCATTTTCATTTGTTTCAAGATATTTTCTAATTTTCTTTGTGATTTTTCTTTGACCAATTGGTTGAGCGTGATATTTAATTTCCACCTATTTGTAGGTCGTCTAGTTTTGCTTCTGCTGTTAATTTTTAGTTTTATTCTGTTTTAATTGGAAGAGATACATTTATTTATTATTTTTATTTTGAGATAGAGTCTCGTTCTGCCACCCAGGCTGGGGTGCAATGGCGCGATCTCGGCTCACTGCAACCTCTGCCTCCCGGGTTCAAGCAATTCTCCTGCCTCAGCATCACAAGTAGCTGGGACTATAGGCGCCCACCACCACGCCCGTGTCATTTTTGTATTTTTAGTAGAGACGGGGTTTCACCATGTTGGCCAGGCTGGTCTCGAACTCCTGATCTCAAGGGACCTGCCCATCTCGGCCTCCCAAAGTGTTGGGATTACAGGCATGAGCCACCGCACCTGGCCGGAAGAGATATTTTTATGATTTCAATTTTTAAAAATTCATTAAGAGTTGTTCTATGGCCTAAAGTATGTTCTGTCTTGGAGAACATTAGATATGTACTTGAGAAAATGTGTATTCTGCTATTGTTGGGTGGAGTGTTCTGTATGTATCTGTTAGGTCCAGTTGATCTAAAGTGTTGTTCAAGTCCTCTCTCTCCTTATTGATCTTCTGTTTTATTCACATTGAAAGTGAGATATTGAAGTCTCCAACTGTTACTATAGAGCTGTCTGTTTCTCCCTTCAGTTCTGTCAGTGTTTAATGTATATATTGAAGAAGCATGTTTGGTGCATGTATGTTTATAAATGTTACATCATATTGGTAAATTGACCCTTTATTTATTGTATAATGTCCATCTTTGTCTCTTGTAACGGTTGTAGAGTTAAAGTCTATTTTTTCTGATATTAAGATATCTCTGCTCTCTTGATATTCTATTTGCATGAAATATCTTTTTTTCATCTTTTCCCTTTCAAACTATGTGTGTCCTTAGATCTAAAGTGAATCTCTCTTATACAGCATGTAGTTGTATTTTGCATTTTTTTTCTACCAGTTTGTGTCTTCTCATTAGAGAGTTTAATCCATTCACATTTAAAGTAATTACTGATAGGGAAGGACTTATTATTGTCATTTTGCTGTTTGTTTCTGTATGTCCTATAGTTTTATGTCCCTTATTTCCTCTATTACGGTCTTCATTTATGTTTAGTTGATTTTTTGTAGTGACATTTTTTATTCCCTCCTCATTTCCTTTTACTCTTTTCTCTGTGTTTCATGGAGATTACACAAAACATCCTACAATTATAACAGTCTATTTTAAACTGATAAGACTTAATTTCAATTGGATTCAAAACCACTCCTTTACAGCTCCACTCCCCACTTTATGTGGTTGAAAGTCACAATTTACTTCTAAAGTTCAGTTGTGAGCCAGTATTATAGTAATACTATTTTTTATATTTGTCCATATGTTGATATTTACCTTTATCGGAGAGAACTTTATATTTTCATTTGGTGTCCAACATCCTTTCATTTCAACTTGAATGACTTCCTTTAGCATTTCTTTTTTTTCCTTTTTTTTTTTTTTGAGGCAGAGTTTTGCTCTTGTTGCCCAGGCTGGAGTGCAGTGACGCAGTCTCGGCTCACTGCAACGTCTGCCTCCTGGGTTCAGGCGATTCTCCTGCTTCAGCCTCGCTAGTTGCTGGGATTACAGGCATCTACCACCATGCCCGACTAATTTTTTTTTTTTTTTTTTTTTTTTCCTGGAAGCAGAGTCTCACTCCAGGCTGGAATGCAGTGGCAAGATCTTGGCTCACTGCATCCTCCCCCTGTCACTTCAAGTTGTTCTCCTGCCTCGGCCTTCCAAGTAGCTGGGACTACAGGCACGCACCACCATGCCCCACTAATTTTTGTATCTTTAGCAGAGATGGAGTCTCACCGTGTTTGCCAGGCTGGTCTCGAACTCCTGACCTCAAGTGATCCGTCCACCTTGGCCTCCCAAAGTGCTGGGATTACAGGCATGAGCCACCACACCCAGCCATGCCTCACTAATTTTTGTATTTTTAGTAGAGATGGGGTTTCACCATGTTGGCCAGGCTGGTCTCAAACTCCTGACCTTACGTGATCCACCCACCTTGGCCTCCGAAAGTGCTGGGATTACAGGCATGAGCCACCGCTCCCAGCCCCTTTAGCATTTCTTATAGAGTAGGTCTAGTGGTAATGAACCATTCAGTTTTTGTTTATCTGGGAATATCTTAATTTCTCTCTTGTTTGTGAAGGACAGTTTACCAGATACAGAATTCTCAGTTGACAGTGTTTTTTTCGAACCCTTCAATATATTCCCCTACTCCGTTCAAGGTTTCTGCTGAGAAATTCACTGATGATTTTATTGAGGATCCTGGCCAGGCACTGTGGCTCATACCTGTAATCCCAACACTGTGGGAGGCCGAGGTGGGAGAATCAGTTGAGGTCAGGAGTTTGAGACTAGCCTGGCCAACATGATGAAACTCCATCTCTACTAAAAATACAAAAATTATCCGGGTGTGGTGGCTTGCGCCTGTAGTCCTAGCTACTCCAGAAGCTGAGGCGGGAGAATCACTTGAACCCGGGAGGCAGAGGTTGCAGTAAGCCGAGATGGCAGCATTGCACTCCAGACTGGGTGACAGAACGAGACTCCATCCAAAAAGAAAAAAAAAATTATTGAGGATCCCTTGTGCATGATGAGTCAGTTTTCTCTCACTGCTTTCACAATGCTCTCTTTGTTTCTGTCTTTCAGCAGTTTGATTATAATGTAACTCAGTATAGGACTCTTTTGAGTTTATCCTACGTGGAGTTTGTTGACCTTTTTATATATCCATGTCTTCCCTCAAAGTTGGGGAGTTTTGGCCATTATTTCTTCAAATAAGCTCTCTGCCTCTTTCTTTCCGGTATAAAGATTAGTGTGGGGGTGTCTCCATTGTTCTTTTTTTTCCCCTCAAACTTAGAGCTGGAAGAAACCTTAGACATCCTGTGGGCCAGAATTTCATATTACCTTCCACAAAACTAACTTCCAGAGAGGTCTTCAGGAAGTTGGCAAATTTTAGTTACGTATTTTTAAAGTGTCTTTGAACTTTTAAGAACTACATCTCGTTAAGTATATGTATTCGTATATATTATTATCCAAATTTTAACAAATTAGAGTGCATTGGTGCTTTAAAGTGCTGTCAACTACTCTGAGAATGCAAAATTCTTGTTCTAAAATGTGTATCTTACAACTCCTTCCTTGGATGAATTAGATTTTTTTAGATGGAGAAACCAAAATCAAGTACAGCCATATCTTGGAGACATTATGGTTTGGTTTTGTTTTAGGAACCCAGGCTGGTCTCGAATTCCTGGGCTCAAGCAGTCCTCCCACCTCAGTCTCCTAAAGTGCTAGGATTACAGGTGTGAGCCACTGCACCTGGCCCAGCATGGGTTCTTTTCCATACCACCACAATAAAGCAAATATTGCAATAAAAGAAGTCACATATAAAAGTTATGTTTTCACTATACTCTGGTCTATTAAGTGTGCAGTAACATGTCTAAAAAATGCACGTGTCTTAATTAGAAAATGCTTCATTGCTAAAAAAAAAAAAAAAAAAAAAAAAGCTAATGATCGGGCACGGTGGCTCACACCTGTAATCCCAGCACTTTGGGAGGCGGGGGTGGGTGAATCACCTGAGGTCAGGAGTTCACGACCAGCCTGCGCAACATGGTGAAACCACGTCTCTACTAAAAATACAAAAAATTAGCCAGGCGTGGTGGCGGGTGCCTGTAATCCCAGCTACTTGGGAGGCTGAGGCAGGAGAATTGCTTGAACCCAGGAGGCTGAGGTTGCAGTGAGCTGAGATAGTGCCATTACACTCCAGCCTGGGCAACAAGAGTGAAACTCCATCTCAAAAAAAAAAAAAAAAAAAAAAAGCTAATGATTATTTGAGCCTTCAACAAATTGTAATCTTCTTGGTGGTGGAGGATCTTGCCTCGATATTGGTGGCTGCCGACTGATCAAGGTGTTAGCTGCTGAAGGTTGGGGTGCCTGTGGCGATTTCTTAAAATAACACTAAAGTTTGTCACATCAATTGACTCTTCCTTTCCTGTGCGATTTCTTTTAGCATGTGACACTGTTCGATAGCCTTTTACCCACACAAGATAGTCTTTGAAAATTGGTATCAGTCCTTTTAGATCCTGCCACTGCTTCACGAACTAAATTTATGTAATATTCTAAATCCATTGTTCTCATTTTAACAATGTTCACAGCATCTTCACCAGGAGTACATTCTATCTCAAGAAATCACTTTCTTATCTGTAGAGGCAACTCCTCTTTGGTTCCAGTTTTATCATGAGATTTCAGCAATTCAGTCACATCTTCAGGCTCTACTTCTAATTGAAGTTCCCTTACTAATTTGTACCACGTCTGCAGTTACTTCCTCCACTGAAGTCTTGAATCCATCAGTAATCCATGATGGTTGGATGTAACTTCTTTCAAAGTCCTCTTACTATTGCTATTTTCACCTCCTTCCATGAGTCACACTGTTTTTGTTTTGTTTTGTTTGAGACGGAGTTTCACTCTTGTTGCCCAGGCTGGAGTGCAATGGAGCTGTCTCGGCTCATTGCAACTTCCGCCTCTTGGGTTCAAATGATTTTCCTGCCTCAGCCTTCCAAGTAGCTGGGATTACGCCCGCCACCACGCTCAGCTAATTTTTTGTATTTTTAGTAGAGACAGGGTTTCACTATGTTGGCCAGGCTGGTCTCGAACTGCTGACCTCAGGTGATCCACCCCACCTCAGCCTCCCAAAGTGCTGGGATTACAAGCGTGAGCCACTACACCTGGCCTGAGTCACACTGTTCTTAATAGCATCTAGAATGGTGAATCCTTCCCAGGAGGTTTTCAGTGTACTTTGCCCAAATCCATCAGAGGAATGGCTGTCTATGGCAGCTATAGCCTTATAAAGTGTATTTCTTAAATAATAAAACTAGAAAGTCAAAATTACTCCTTGATTTGCAAGAATTACTGCCTGGCTGCAAGAATGGATGTTGTGTTAGCAGGCATGAAAACAACATTCATCTCCTTATACATCGTCATCAGAGCTCTGGGTGACTTAGGTGCATTGTCAGTGAGCAGATTTTTGGGTTTTTTTGTTTGTTTGTTTGTTTTGAGACAGTCTCCCTCTGTTGCCCAGGCTGGAACACAGTGGTGCAATCTCAGCTCACCACAACCTTTGCCTCCCAGGTTCAAGCAATTCTCCTGCCTCAGCCTCCCAAGTAGCTGGGACTACAGGCACATGCCACCACACACAGCTGATTTTTGTATTTTTAGTAGAGACAGGATTTCACCATGTTGGCCAGGCTGGTCTCGAACTCCTGACCTCAAGTGATCTGCCCGCCTTGGCCTCCAAAAGTACTGGGATTACAGACGTGAGCCACAGTGCCCAGCCTAGCAGGAGTATTTTGAAAGAAATCTCTTATCTGAGCAGTGGATCCCAACAATGGGCTTAAAATATTCAGTAAAACATGCCATAAACAGCTGTGCTGTCATCCAGGCTTTGTTATTTTATTTCTACTGTCAATTTATCTTAATTCATAGGGCCTTAGGATTTTCAGAATGGTCAATGAGTATTGGCTTCAACTTAAAAGTCGCCACAGCTGCATTAGCCCCATAGGAGACTCAACCTGTCCTTTGATGCTTCAAAGCCAGACATTGACTTCTCTTTAGCTATGACAGTTGTAGATGGCATTTTCTTCCAGTAGAAGACTGCTTTGTCTACATTGAAAATCTGTTGTTAAGTGTAGCCACCTTTATAGATCAATTATCTAAGCTAGACTTCTGGATAACTTGCTGCAACTTCTGTATCAGTACTTGCTAAGTTTGTTTTCCTTCTTTTTAAAATCCTTTTGTTTGTGAAATGAAGAATGGACTGTTTTTTTCAGTTCCTATGGTTAAGTTGGCAAACCTGTTCTTGCCCTATTTATGTATTTATGTTGGTTTGTTTGTTTTGTTTTGTTTTTAGTTACAACGTAAGTCTTTTCCTACATTGTCTTCTTAAATGTAATTCCACTTGACATGAAAACTTTTAATTATGAGAATATGGAGAAGGAGAATTAGTTATTATTATATAGGTCATTCAGGTCAGTGGTTCCTAAATACCTTTTAAACTTTATATGGGGAAAAAGAGATATGTATATAGGTTTTTAATGTATTTATTTAATTAGTTTACTTGTTCATAAAATCCCAACTTCTGGAAACTACTGAGATTCTGAGAGGTGATGTTACATACCCAAGTCACAAACACAAGACATTTACCCACCTTACTGGTACCCTTCTACCCTTATTATTTTATTCCACTAGGTAGAATTCCACCAGGCAAAAAGATTGATCCTACGGAACAGGGGAATTGTTAAGCTTTCAAAATAAATAAAAACATGCCAGTAAATTTTTGTTCTTAAATGTTATATGATATATAACTCTACTCCAACCTCTAAAATATACTTGTTATCATAGGGATAGAAGCATATTAAATATCGTTGGGCGCGGTGGCTCACGCCTGTAATCCCAGCAGTTTGGGAGGCCAAGGCAGGTGGATCACAAGGTCAGGAGATTGAGACCATCCTAGCTAACATGGTGAAACCCCGTCTCTACTAAAAATACAAAAAATTAGCCAGGCGTGGTGGCGGGCACCTGTAGTCCCAGCTACTTGGGAGGCTGAGGCAGGAGAATGGCGTGAACCCAGGAGGCGGAGCTTGCAGTGAGCCGAGATCGCACCACTGCACTCCAGCCTGGGTGACAGAGCAAGACTCCATCTCAAAAAAAAAAAAAAAAAAAGAAGTATATTAAATATTTTATGGCTGGGCGAGGTGGCTTACACCTGTAATTCCAGCACTTTGGGAGGCCAAGGCAGACAGGAGTTTGAGACCAGCCTGGCCAACATGGTGAAACCCCATCTCTACTAAAAATTCAAAAATTAGCTGGGCATGGTGGCATGCACCTGTAATTCCAGCTACTTGGGAGGCTGAGGCAGGAGAATCTCTTGAACCTGGGAGATGTTGCTCACCTGAGCAACAGAGCGAGACTCCATCTCAAAAAAGGTATGTTAAATATTTTGCCTCACATTGAGATCTTGTTAGCATTTGCTTCTGGTGAATAGACACATTGCAGACTGTGAAAGAAAACTAAGGAAAGCAAATTTAGAATTCTTACTGGTTTTTTTTTGTTTGTTTGTTTGTTTTGTTTTGGAGACAGAGTTTTGCTCTTGTTGCCTGAGCTGGAGTGCAATGGTGCAATCTCAGCTCACTGCAACCTCCGCCTCCCAGGTTCAAGCGATTCTCCTGCCTCACCCTCCCGAGTAGCTGAGATTACAGGCACCCGCCACCACGCCCGGCTAATTTTTGTATTTTTAGTAAAGACGTTGGCCAGGCTGGTCTCGAAGCCCTGACCTCAGGTGATCCACCCTCCTTAGCCTCCCAAAGTGCTGGGATTACAGGCGTGAGCAACCGTACCCGGCAGGATACTTACTTTCTACATGTACTTTATAAAAATTATTTTTCCATTTTATTGTGAGATTAGTTTAAGTGCCAGAAATTTTTTTGTGTGGAATATTTTACTGACTCCTGACAGAAAATGCAGAACTTCCCAACTGTTAATTAAATCTTTATAACATCCTGAGGATATAGAAGGGAGCTCATGATCTCCCTAGAGCATCTTTGACTCCAGCAGGAGTAAAATACCCAGTAGGTTTTCCTTTTTACAGGCAATGACTCAGGCTAAACGTATATGTGTTCATGTATTTACTTAGCCTCTGCTTTCTTTCATATTTCTTCTCTTAATTTTCATCATTTCCAGAAACCACAAGCTGTGACTGTCCTTCAAGTTCACTTAATTTTTTTTGGAGACGGAGTCTTGCTCTATTCACCCAGGCTGGAGTGCAGTGGTGCAATCTCGGCTCACTGCGACCTCCATCTCCTGGGTTCAAGTGATTCTCCTGCCTCAGCCTCCCAAGTAGCTGAGATTACAGGCGTGCACCACCACACCTGGCTAATTTTTGTATTTTTAGTAGAGACAGGGTTTCACCATGTTGGCCAGGCTGGTCTCGAACTCCTGACCTCAAGCCATTTAATTGTGTCTTTGAAGGTAAATAATATATGGAACTGGATCCCAAATCCTGAGAATGCCAGAACTACAGGTCCAAAACATGATGCACTATTCTCAGCAGAGTTCAGAAGGGTCAGAACTCAAGGTGTTATATGAGGCAGAGAACACATGAAATTCGTGCATTCCATTTAGCAGCCCCCATGAGACCAGAAATACACCCCAGGAGTCTTTGAAGATGGGGATAATTCAACTCCTGGTTTTATAAATAAAAGAATGAGGAGTACCAAAAATGTTATGTTGAATTCTCTTCATTTTTCTCATACAATCTGAAGCCTGAGCTATCTTATCCTCAACTCATAGCAGCTGATGCTGCAGTTTAGGTTTGAGATCAGTCCCTCTATCCATTCAAGAGTGACCCGAGGCATAGAGCTCTAATCAGGACAGCTTTTTAACAAGAACCTTCTAGTGACATACTGGTTTAGTTTATAAGATTTTAATTTACAAATTTAAAAAGCTGCATCTTTAACTTTTTCTCCTTTTTCTTTTCTTTCTTCACATCACTCTTTTCCTTATCTATATCTTACTCTTTGTCATCTTTTCTATCCTTTTTGCTCCCTTCTGTTTCCTGCCCTTCTTTCTTCTCTACATCCTGATTGGCAATCTTGTTGTTGATGAAGTTGTGTAGGGCAACTATGGAATGTGTCAGGGAGGCAGAGTACCCCACTGCCATTTGGTCGTTGATCTTCAGGTACAAGGCCTTGACAGACTGCTGCAGGCTGATGTCTGGCAGCAGATTGAAGACTTCCTGCAGCTAATGATCTGGTGGTTGATTGGCAGCTTGCCTGTGGCTGTTTTTTCCAGGTAGCTCCTGATATCCAGAAGCTTGGAGTTCAGCCTCCTCAAACCATGGACCTCTTTGTGATCAGCTGGGAAAGACTGTCCACTGTAGCATCTTTGATGTCTTGTAACAAGTGTTCAGCTCCAGCTGCCTCAGCTTCCTCTGCTCCAGTTTCATTAGCCACATGCTCAAATGTTTTTGAGGTTGGAGCGCCATCATCATGGACTTCTCTCACTGAAATATATGCTTCTGTGGGCAGCCCCAGATCCTTTAGTTTCAGTCAGTAATAGCAATACTGAGTTAGGTTAGTGTCTTTTCTTGAGTTCATTGATGGCAATGTTATTCTTGTGTAGTTTAGGGCCTGTGTGGTACCACCCAACTATTCTTTGGCATTAATTTTCTTAAACATTCCATACGTGTTTTCCAAATAATCATGGTCTAAAAACCAGACAGAATGATTTTTGTCATCTTCATCAAAAGGGACTCCAGAACTGTTGGATACATCAAGTACTTTTGTCTGCCGTGACCCCAAAAGCACACCAACAATGCACTGCTGGTTTCCAACCTTGCTGATTCGGTTGAAGTGATCCACCACACTGAGCAGCACCGGAAGGTGGACCACTGCCTTCCGCACTGCCAGCTCTGACATCTTGACACACACCGCCCACTAGGCCTAGCTCCCTGCAACCCACAAACTCCAGCAGTAGCAGCAACTCCTGTGAAGACTACTTAATTTTTTAATGAAAAAAATGTGTGTGCATGGGCAGGTATGAATTTATGTATAGTCATGCACTGCTTAATGATGGGAAAATGTGAGAAATGTGTGGTTAGGGGAACATCAGAAAGTATACTGACACAACCTGGATGGTGTAGCTTACTACACACCTAGGCTATTCGTCATATAGCCTATTGCTCCTAGGCTTCAAACTTGTACAGCCTTGAATACTATACTGAATACTGTAGGCAGTTGTAACGCAATGGTAAGTATTTATGTATCTAAACATATCTAAACATAGAGTAAAAATTCAGTATAGAAAATAGAAATGGTACATCTGTATAGGACACTTAACCATGAACGGAGCTTGCGGGGCTGGAAGTTGCTCTGGGTGAGTCAGTGAGTCAAGTAATCAGTGAATGTGAAGGCCTAAGACATCACTGTACATTGTTGTAAACTTTATAAACACTGTACACTTGCACTACACTAAATTTATAAAAAACATTTTTCTTCAATAATACATTAACCTTATCTTACTGTAACTTTTTAACTTTCTAAAACTTTAAAAATTTTTTGAACTTTTTGACTCTTGTAATAAACCCTTAGTTTAAAACACTATACAGCTGTACAAAAATATTTTCTTTCTGTATATCTAAACTTTGCCTACTTTTAAATTTTTTTTTTTCTTTCTTTTTTTTTTAACTTTTAAACTTTTTTCTTAAATGTAAGATGCAAAAGAGAAAAAAGGAAAAAAAATTAACACACAAACAAACATGAGCCTAGGCCTGCACGGGGTCAGGACCATCAATATCACTGTCTTCCACCTCCACATCTTGTCCCCCTGGAAGGTCTTTGGGGGCAGTCAAACACATGAAGCTGTCATCTTACGATAACAATGCCTTCTTCTGGTATATCTCCTGAAGGACCTGCCTGAGGCTCTTTTTCAATTAACTTATTTGTTGTATAAGTAGAAGGTGAACACTAAAATAACGATTGGCCGGGCACAGTGGCTCACACCTGTAATCCCAGCACTTTGAGAGGCCACGGTGGGTGGATCACCTGAGGTTGGGAGTTCGAGACCAGCCTGGCCAACATGGTGAAACTCAATCTCTACTAAAAAATACAAAAAAAATTAGCTGGGTGTGGTGGCATATACCTGTAATGCCAGCTACTCGGAGGCTGAGGCACAAGAATCGCTTTAACCCGGGAGGTGGAAGTTGCAGTGAGACGAGATCGCACGACCGCACTCCAGCCTGGGCAACAGAGCAAGATTCCATCTCAAAAAAACCAAAATAGGGTGGGCATGGTGGCTTATGCCTGTAATCCCAGCACTTTGGAAGGCTGAGGTGGGTGGATCACCTGAGGTCAGGAGTTCGAGACCAGCCTGGCCAACAGTGAAACCCTGTCTCTACTAAAAGTGCAAAAATTAGCCAGGCATGGTGGTACGTGCCTATAATCTTAGCTACTCAGGAGGCTGAGGCAGGAGAATTGCTTGAACCCAGGAGGCGGAGGTTTCAGTGAGCCGAGGTTATGCCACTGCACTCCAGCCTGGGCTACAGAGTGAGACTCTGTCTTTAAAAAAAAAAAAAACAGCCTAACAAACAAAATAATAATAAAATAACGATTAAAAACTATAGTATAGTAAATATGTAAACCAGTAACATAGTTGTTTATTATTATTATCAAATACGGGTTGAGCATCCAACATCTGAAAAATCTAAAATTTGAAAATCTAAACCTTTTTGAGCACTGATACGATGCTCCAAGGAAATGCTTATTGGAGCATTTTTGGTTTCAGGATTTTTGGATTTGGAGTACTCAACTTATAAGCATATACAGTGCAAATATTCCAAAATCTGCAAAAATCTGAAATCCAAAACACTCCTTCTCCCAAGCATTTCAGATAGGGATACTCAGCCTGCATTGTGTACTCCACATAATCGTGTGTGCTATACTTTGATACGACTGGCAACACAGTAGGTTTGTTTACACCAACATCACCACAAACACATGAGTAATGCATTGGACTATGGATATTATGATGGCTATGAAGTCATTAGGTGATAGGAATTTTTTAGCCCAATTATAATCTTACTGGGCCACCATCATATATGTAGCCTGTTGTTGACCAAACATTGTTATGTGGCATATGTCAAGATTTCTGGTAGATAGCTGTTTTTCAGGGAATTATTTGTGAGCCTTAAAATTGGTTTCCCTTATTCCTTGTTATTCAGCTGGTTATGCTAAGAAATGTTATATTTGTTTGGAGGATTCTTAATAGACAGTTTCTGTCCCTTTTTTCTTTGCATATTTTCAACAAATATGAGCATCTCCTAGTTTCCAGACCTTGTGCTAGGCCTTGAGGATACAGCTGTGAACAAAACAAAGTTCCTGTCTTCATAGAGTTTGTATAAGAAAGATAGGCAATGAACAAATATATGTCAAATACTGATGAGTACTGTGATTAAATCAGGGTAAGGGATAAAAAGTGATATACCTAAAATGTAGCTTTTTCATGTACACCTTCACAAAAAACCGTATCAGCATAGCATGATCTCAAATATGTAAGAAAAAAATACCAGGAATAAAGGCTGTTAAAGAAGTATGCTGAAATATTCATAAGGGTTATTTCTGATAGTGAGATTTAGGGATGATTTTTAAATTATACTTTTATATATTTTTCCAAAGCATTCATTACCTTTATTCTTTGGGAAAAGGCGGTACTAATGAGGTCATATGTGCACTAAAGCCCAGTTCTGCTGGCTCATAGCCCCTGTGTACACCAAGAGGAAGAAAGTCACCTGCATGGTTTCTCTAAAAGTGTTTCTGGAACTCCCCCCAGCAGGTATCTTACGCGTGATCTGAACAAGTTGAACTCATTGAGTCCTGCTTTCTGAACGGGCCTCTGCCTCAAATCAACCATGATCAGTATCTGAGAAAGTTATTTGTCATTCATCTAAGATTTGTCTTTCCGCGGTGTTTAGACTAGTGCTAAATAGGTCATTTATGAGGAAAGTGTAGAAAAACTCTTTAGTAAGGTACTATATTTTCTTCATATAGAAGTGTCCTTTTTAAAATTAATTTTGTTCACAATATATGCTTCACAATATTCCAGTCAAATCTGACCTAACTGAGGCTATTGCACACATGTTGTGACTTGTAAAGGCTGTGGGACAGGACAGAGAAAAGGCATGAAGCAAATTTTCAGTCCCACAAGTGAAATGAGCCCAACTCTTTTTCCCTTGTCAGCAGTCAGGGAGAGCATCTTCACCCCACTCAGGCTGTGCCTTAGCTACCTCAGCATCAGAAATAACAGGAGCCGGGCACGTGGCCTATAATCCCAGCACTTTGGGAGGCTTAGGCCGGCAGATTGCTTGAGGTCAGAGGTTTGAGACCAGCCTGGCCAACATAGTGAAACCCCATCTCTACTAAAAATACAAAGAAAGAATTAGCCAGGTGTGGTGGCACACACCTGTATTCCCAGCTACTTGGGAGGCTGAGGCACGAGAATCACTTGAATCTGGGAGGCAGAGGTTGCAGTGAGCCGAGATCGTGCCACTGCACTCCAGCCTGGGTGACACAGGCGAGACTCCATCTCCAAAAAAAAAAAAAAAGAAACAAAAAAGAAAAATAACAGGAAAAGGACAGAAAGAAGGGAAACCCTGAAACTACCTATGATGAGGCTGGGCCCTAGGCTGAGGATTCAGCAGATATGTATCAATGAAAAGGCCATCTTTTATAGCTAGAATTATAGGATTTCCTATAACCCTGAACTTCCCAACATCCTCTTCAGGATCAGAGTTGCTGGTCTATCCCTAAAGGCCTGATTTCTCTATGCTTCCACTCACTCCTTTTTCCCACTTGGGCTACCCTTTGCCTACAGCTGTCTTGGTGACGAAATGTTTGGTGACAAAGCAAACAAAAATAGTGTATCTTCTTTGCTCCTCTTTTTATGTCCAAGATATACTCATTTTTAGAGATACGGGCACACTTTACACATCCAAATGGGCGGATAGGCACACTTTTGTTCTAAGAATAGTTTGAGGATAACTTTTCTTTTTTTATTTTATTTTATTTTTTTTGAGACGGAGTCTTGCTGTGTCGCCCAGGCTGGAGTGCAGTGGCGCAATCTCAGCTTACTGCAGCCTCCACCTTCCAGGTTCAAGTGATTCTCCTGCCTCAGCCTCCTGAGTAGCTGAGATTACAGGCGTGTGCCACCATGCCCGTCTAATTTTTGTATTTTTAGTAGAGACGGGGTTTCACCGTGTTGGCCAGGCTGGTCTCAAACTCCTGACCTCAGGTGATCTGCCCGCCTCGGCCTCCCAAAGTGCTGGGATTACAGGCGTGAGCCACTGTGCCCGGCCTGAGGAGAACTTTTCTGTGCCTCTTTGTCTTGCCTTCTCTTTTGCAGTTCTTTCCTTGCCTTCCTTTCCAACTGTTTGCTTTGTTTCTTTCCATCTTCCTGTATCAGGCAGCAATTCCTATAAACATTCTTTGACGTTATTGGTAGCCCTTACACCTGAATGGGTGAAGCCTATCTCAGAGTAGATCATTCATTCCAGCTGAAAATGTTAGTCTGCTTGGTAAGTGCAATGTGATGGAAGAAACAACTTCTCAGGCCTGTGAAACATTGATTAAATATACTTTGTTTGTTTGTTTGTTGGAGACAGACACGCTCTGTCACCCAGGCTAGAGTGCAGTGTCATGATCTCAGCTCACTGCAACCTCCGCCTCCTGGGTTCAAGCGATTCTCCTGCCTCAGCCTCCCAAGCAGCTGATATTACAGGCACGCACCACCACGCCCAGCTAATTTTTTGTATTTTTAGTAGAGACAGGGTTTCGCCATGTTGGCCAGGCTGGTCTCGAAATCCTGGCCTCAAGTGATCTGCCCACCTGTGTTTCCCAAAGTGCTGGGATTACAGGCGTGAGCCACTGCACCTGGCCTGTTAAATATA